>NC_053163.1:120786232-121386232 GCF_016835505.1 Polypterus senegalus | reverse complement strand
AACATGTAAGAGATGTGCAGTGGGGAAAGCTGCACATCATCAACACAGTTGTTTCAGTTGGGGCAAGAGAAAGAAAGTCATTATTATAGTTGCATACACCACATGACATTTTAGGGCTGGAGCCTATTCATTTCACTTTACCAAGCAAGGTACAGTTCTAGTCCATTACAGTGATCATTCATTCTGTCTGCTTTAGCATCCTTATATAGCCCAGGCTACAGATCTGGTGAGCTGCACTGCATACAGTTTTCATTACCACCATTAATCAGATAGTTATTCTTGCCCAGTTTGAGCATTCTTACAGGATAACTAAATGCATTTGGTACAATGCTCATTTTACTGTATAATCTCCTTCAAACGTCATCAACTTTGGGCCAGAATAAAATGACAATTATAACTTTTTGTACCAGTGTGGAAGAAATTATTACCTTAAACATATATGTATATATATTAATAATCCTCGAAGAACCAGAAAGGAGGAAGCTTGCCCATCTTTAAATTTCACATCGTGAAAAAGGATATACTCCATCACAGCAGCCTGAGGAGAAATGGTCACAAAGTAAAGATAGAGAGCTATATTTACAGATAACTGAATTTACATAACAGTGCTGGATTATAGCTTACTCAGATTGGTTCAATAGCTTGCATTCACTCTGATTGGCTACAAGAAATTAAGTGTTTTAACAGAGAGCATTAACCAGCTTACATAACCCAAAATAAATGCCTCACTTCTACTACATTCTTGATTCCTAAAATATTTTTCAATACTTCTTGAGTTCCTGTTTGCTTGACATCTGTCAAGTCTTGCTTGATTTATGACAGTCAGCCAACTTCTTGTTCCTTGTTGTTCACTTTTACCTATCTGGTTTTCCTGATATGATTAAACAAGTTTCTGATTTTTATTAAACTTTTGTGCAACCACTAAGATAGATGCTATATTGTAATGTGGAAAGCATACCAAAACATTTTATGCACAATAACTATATTACCCATAAATGACTACATGACCACTTAGTCCAATTTTTCTTCCTTAACCAGTCTGGATCTTGAATTTATAGCAGTTCCTTCATCACAGTAACCACACATCGTTAGTAACCACATCATCACTCACAAAGTTTAACCCATAGAAGGCTTCAAAGAGGTGTACATAGTTGGATTGCTTCCTATATTTTCAAACTTGCATTTGATTCTGCATTTGTAGGGTAAAGCAGAATTTCATCAACATTTTAAAAGGTTTAACTCTCCTTAAACTGTTCTTCAGATTTGGTTTAAATGTGTAGATCTGAGGTAACAGTTTAGACACATGGCATAATAGCTATCTTATTGTACCTTCTTCATCCAAAAATACAGTGTCCAAGACATTTCCTGCTGAAGGCATAAGCCTAAAATCCAACTTCAAGGAGAAGTAAGATGATGCTATTTCATTGACTGCTGTTTAATCTCAATTTCAGTGATGGATCCATATTTCATCCAAGGTGTTGATCTGTAACATAAAGCTTACACCTTCAGTGTTATGTACATTAATGATATAGGATCTATTTTATGTTGCTAAGTATTTACACATTGAATGTATATATGTCATGTATGTCATATATGTGTCATGTATTGGTGCATTCATATTATTTATTTTTGTTTCTGAATCAAATAAGAAAAGAATACAAATTGGCGTTCTATCTCCCTGTCTTTTATCTGCTGTTGTAATACACAACACTCAGTTTCATCACAGGAGAGAAATTCAGAACAAATGTCTTTCTGCTCAGTTTTGTGATTGACAGTTAGGCTATATGAAAGTCAACAAGCACAAAATTGGAAATCCTAAGGCATCAATAATGATGTTAGTACCTCTTTTGTACTGTATACTGAGAGTTCAGTTGCACACTTTCTGGTTGTAATCAGCTTCTGACTCCAGAAATTTTAAAAGTTACACTCCAACGTAAGTACACAATATGCTGTTTGTAACTGTAGCATTTATAGGAGATAATACTATTTTGTAATGAATGCATGTAATTAATCTACTATATAATAAAGCACTAAGGAGGGGTGTGTGTGTATCTTGTCCCTTAAAGCAATATGATTGGTCAGTTTGGCTTTGGTGATGTGTTTGAAAGTGGAAGTGCAAGTGTTAGACACATGACGAATAGAAACTGCATAGGAGGCATGCTGAGAGTGCCCCCTTCAAAGACAGAAAGTATAAAAGTGGATAGGAGATGATAAAGGTGCCTTGAAAACAAAGACAAGAGTTTGAGAAACAGGCTTTATGGGAATGCATTCAAGAGAGGAAGCACCAATGAAAAGAAGTTTAAACACACATGAAATGCGTTGAAGATATAAAAAGCTGAAGGGTAAAATATAGCAAATATTATTAAATTATCCTTTGACCGGTAGTCCGGCTAGTACTTTCTAATACTGAAAAATCTCAAACTCACCCTTAAATACTATATGGTAAATGAGGTACCAATTGAAGATCTCTGTTAGAGATGTGCAGTTGAACTGAAATCCTGCAGGAATCAATGGAAATATGTGGTTATAGGACCTTTTCAGCCTCATGGGGAAAGAATTAGTGGTAAGCTTTGAGAAATGTTACGTGACATATAAAATTCATGTAAAAATGTTATTGCTGTGAATTATTACTTAAATAGCATGGCAGCCACTTCCACCCATCTTGGTCATGTTAACATTATTGTAATCGAAGTGCATTTGTAGCTGTCTTATTGACAAGAATCAGACTAAAACTTTGTGACTCTGACTGTCACTGTATCCAAAATAACTCATTGTAAACAGATTGAAAATAATTTAATAGATGAATATTTGTGTTTTATCAAATCTATTTATTCAGTTATTTACTTATTATTGACTAATATAGTATTACAGGGAAATTTAATTATGTGTCTGCATGGGTTTCCTCCGGGCGCTCCGGTTTCCTCCCACAATCCAAAGACATGCAGGTTAGGTGGATTGGCGTTTCTAAATTGGCCCTAGTGTGTGCTTGGTGTGTGGGTGTGTTTGTGTGTGTCCTGCGGTGGGTTGGCACCCTGCCCAGGATTAGTTCCTGCCTTGTGCCCTGTGTTGGCTGGGATTGGCTCCAGCAGACCCCCGTGACCCTGTATTTGGATTCAGCGGGTTAGAAAATGGATGGATACATGTACTTTCACTCACTCGAACCAGATCAATTTGCAATCAGCAATGAACATGACAGCATGTCTTTGAACAGTGGATGAAAACCACTATTTCTGGAGAACATCCATATTTCACAGAAAAACTCCTCAAGCTGGCACTAAACTAGGTGCAAACAAGGTGAGACGGCAGAACTGTATATCCTGTACCACCCTCCTCTATCTTTCAAATCATAGTAAAATTGAAACAAAACAGCCCTGACATGCCTGGTTTTCGTTGTAATGCTCAAAATAGAAACCCGCTCTTCTACAGAGAGAAAGCAGTTATCAAGTTACATACTGATAAAGATATCCATTGTAATAACATGCTTGTGTCATTAGAGTGGAAGAGGAATCCCTTAAATATTTGCTTTTCTAATACAAAAAAGTATTAGGTTTTTTCAGCATATCATAGTTACCATATAAGTAATAAATACAAGTTGTAATTATGAGCAGTTGACAGGCTGATTATTAATAAAGACACAAAATTAAATTAGAAAAAACGAACACCAGACCGCTTTCAGGTATAAGCGTGATATGCTCTGTACAACAGAAAAGCATACTTTCCTAAATTATATATTTACAGCAGTCATATTTGTAATCACCATCCGTTTATTAAATTACTAGCAGAATACCCGCGCTTCGCAGCGGAGAAGTAGTGTGTTAAAGAAGTTATGAAAAAGAAAAGCAAACATTTTAAAAATAACGTAAGATGATTGTTAATGTAATTGTTTTGTCATTGATATGAGTGTTGTTGTCATATCTATTTATATATATATATACACATATACACACATACATATATATACATATACATATATATACACATACTGTATATATACACACACATATATATACATACTGTATATACAACATATACATATCTACATATATACTGTATATACACATATATATACAAATCTACATATATATATATTAGGGGTGGGACTCGATTAAAAAAAATAATCCAATTAATTAGAGGCTGTGTAAGAATTAATTTTGATTAATCGTATGTAATCGCACACGTAAATTTGCCCCAAATCGCAAATGTTTTTTTTTTTATTTAAAACGGTTTTAGTGGGCTTACAGAATCAAATAATAGACATGGACATGAATATTGTAAACTGAAGCTGTTTTAATTTCTGAAAAAAAAAGCTTTTAAACTGCATTTGAATTCAAAACAGAAACAAAAATATCATCCCTGGTTAAAATTGGGCAGACTTAAAAATAAAGTGGTAGTTTAAGTACTTTAAGTACATTTTCAGAATAGTATTGTCTTTAAATAATAATAACCAAAATTTCACCATAAAGTGCAGTTTTTCTTCTTAAAAAATAAGTCAGAAACATAAAAGGTAATTTGACCAGCTTACTCTTTAAACTCTGAGTAACATTAGCCAAAATTATTTTGTACATTAGGCTAAAACAGTGTGATCATTGAACATTTTGTAATTAGATGTATTTAGAATTACTAACGGTCACGGAAGTCCAATGATCCCCAGTAAGAGCCACAAAGTCCGCTTTCTGTAATGCATCTAATTTTGCTTGCTTTTCAGTGTGCACAAAACCATGCTTTTATCAAGGCTTCGGGTAGTCGAAATGATCAGTCGTAGGAACGTGCTTTATTCTGACTCTAACATTTTTGTAGCTGTGATGTGTGCATCAGTGTAATGGATGTACCAGGAAATCATGCATTGACAAAAGTTCCCGTTTGCTTGGAATTGAAAGTGTGATTAAATGCGTTATTTTTAACGCGTATGGAGTACATGCATCAAGCTTCTCAACTGTGCTTGTGCTAAGAAAGGGAAAATTTTAAAAATAACGTAACATGATTCTGCGTTAACCTAATATTTTTCATACGTCCCAAACCAAGGAGATGGGAAGGTAAAATGAATCGGTAGCGCGACATAGTCAGTACATCCCTCTCGGAATCGAACCTCAAATGTCGGCGTTAGAGGCTAAGACTCTACAATTGCGCCACCGCTTGTCTATGCTAAAGTATGTATTGTAGATCGGGCTATAGATATACATTTATATATATACCCGTATCGCAGTGGAGAAGTAGAAGTTATGAAAAAGAAAAGGGAACATTTTAAAAATAACGTAACATGATTGTCAATATACAGTAATTGTTTTGTGAGTGTTATTGAATGTTGCTGTCATCAAGGATTTGATTATCATTATTTCTTTCAATCAGGCTCGTATTTGTACGATGTGTTCAAGTTACATTCCGTGTTTGTCAATCGTTGTAAAGATAAGAGGTTTCATTCATCGATTAGTTCCTTACTGCATCAATAAACAGCTCGTCTTCCTTTTTATCTGTGATGTGACAAACTGCATGCACGGGTTTTTTTTTTTTTACGCTGTCTTCCTTTAGCGGACATTCACTTTTTCCACCGTGTGCTTTGTTTCCACAGTAGCTGCATTTATGAATATGCTTATCAGACACTTCATATTTTTTGCTGCCTTTTCAATTGTGTAATTCGGTTTTGTTCAGCTCTTTGGAACTGTTGCTTTTTATCTGTGCACTGCATCAGTTCACGTGAGCCACTCGGTGTACTTGCATCGAAGGTTCCCAGCTGTGCTGGTGCCATCTCGTGCTATGTCCATAGCTTTATTTAATGTTACCTTAGTCCTGGCACTTAAAACTTTCTCTGGCAGTTTCGCTGAGTTTGTGTCAAACACCACCCTGACCATCTCATCTTCCTCTCCATAAGCACAGTCCTTCACCCGTGAATATTTACCCGTGGCAGTTTGCTATTGGATTGCCGCTGACGGATGGCCTTATATGGGCAGGCACTAAATTACAAACGCCAGCGGCAGCCTGTCTATGAACTTAATTTAAAGTGTAGGTTTACATCGTGCTTTGTTTCCGAAGTAGCAGAACTTGCTTCTTATTGTTTGCTGCCTTCTCAATTATATAATGCATGTTTTCTTCAGCGCTTTTTTGAGGTCTTCCTGGTTTTCTATGTACTGCGTGATTACGTGAGAGGCATGATGATGTCACACGAAACTCCGCCCCCACGGCGTTGAAGCTCATCTCCATTACAGTAAATGGAGAAAAACTGCTTCCAGTTATGACCATTACGCGTAGAATTTCGATATAAAACCTGTCCAACTTTTGTAAGGAAGCTGTAAGGAATCAACCTGCCAAATTTCAGCCTTCCACCCACACGGGAAGTTGGGGAATTAGTGATGAGTCAGTGAGTGAGTGAGTGAGTGAGTGAGTGAGTCAGTGAGTGAGTGAGTGAGTGAGTGAGTGAGGGCTTTGCCTTTTATTAGTATAGATAAGACGTAGTACCAGTTATTTAGACATTGTGACAGAGTACGAGATGATTTATGTCACCATTCATTACCCCCTTCATTTTCTATTACAAGTGCAGAAAACACATAATTCTGGATCTCAAATATGTTAACATTCTTGAAACTGCTTAATTCAGTTTTGGGTTCTTCAGTGGTAAGCATATACAGTATTCTAACAACACTAGGTAGAAGTCAGAAAAAAGCTGTAGACAGTGTGTCAATCCACGGAAGAGGTCACTCACACACATATTCTCATTCACACTTAAAACAGTGAATTTAGATGTGCACAGATTTGGCATGTGAGAAAAACTGGTGTTCTGGGAGAAAAACAGGATTCTGGATTGTCGAGGGACCAGAGCTAATCACTGTGATACAATAACATTTCCATTCATGAGATACCCACTAAAAGAGATTCAGGAGGCCATAAATGTAAGAGTAACCTGGGCTCAACCATACTGTGATGAGTCTCAACACTGCCTTCTAGCAACTTGGTGGACAGCTAATATCTTACTGGGAGGTCCCCGCATTCCTGTACTGTGATGTTTAGGGTTTTGCAAAACCGTGTGTTCAACTTGTAGTGCCTTGATGTGGCCATAAATAAGTTCATTAAATGTAAGAAAACACAAAAATCACATGAAAGAGTTGGGGATCCACCCCTTATACTTGCAGTGAATATATGAAGTACATTTTTACAAACAGGAGTCCAAAACACAACTGAAGAAATAGACACAATGGTTGTCATAT
The DNA here is from genome assembly GCF_016835505.1 of Polypterus senegalus. NCBI lineage: Eukaryota > Metazoa > Chordata > Cladistia > Polypteriformes > Polypteridae > Polypterus > Polypterus senegalus. The sequence goes on along the minus strand of NC_053163.1, from coordinate 121,379,036 downwards.
ACCGTATAGTCAGAAAAAGGAAGTGATGTAATGGCAGAGTGGCATCTTGAGACCAGAAATGACATCAGGCGTAGGTGGGTTCTTGGAACCGAAACAGGAAATGGTGTTAGGTTGACTTCTGGGGATCGGAAGTGGTTTTAAGTTGATGGTTCATCAGTTGTTCTGCAGGGAAAGAGGAGAAAGAGTTAGAGGACAGTGACAACCCCTGTTCTGGTGGGAATATGCACTTATTTGAGCCCAGAAACTGTATCCTAATGTTCTCCTGTGCTTAAAAGTCACCTGCCTGTGTGCAGTTTTCATGCTTAGTGATGTAATTAATTACACCACAATGTGTAATGTTTAGCAGCTTGGAAAATAATCGTCCCGGGAAAGTGATCTCAACATTTATATATTTTTCTGAATCTAAAACAATTTGAGAGTTATGCAGATGTGTCTCAAAGTAGACTTCCAGCCATTGTATGCCTATTAGTTGTCTCTTTCAGTATTGTTTTACAGGTTACTCCTCTACCAAAATTTGAACTCAAGATATCCATTCTACTTCCACCTTCTCATACAGGAGCATACTGATCCTGTCAAGGCTTCTAGAACTTTTTGGTTTCAGATTCAAGTTTGTGGACAGAGTGGAGTGATATTCTTACTTACAAGTCTGATCACCATGCAGCACGTTGTTACTTTCCCATGCCATGTTCAGCAACAGTCAAAACTTTTGTTTGACAGACTGATAATGTTACTGGTTTTATTGTTCTGTGGAGGATATTTTAAGGCCACAAAGTAAAGCTACTGGGATACAAAGTAAACATTTTATACATGTCTAATGAAGCTAGCTTTCTTTTTCTTTTTTTCCATGTGGAAACTATTTGTTTATTACCACTCTTGTGATGACTTTTGTCAAATCATTATTTTCACAATCCCTTTACAACATATTCTTATGTAGACTCCTGTTAGGTTAAAGGGCTCATAGCATTGCTTTTTTATGCAAATGCAATAAGTGACAGGGTTTTCTGTTATGAAAATACAATTTATGTAATTTGCTACACATATGTACAATCAGTTTTATGTAGCCACTTTCAAAGCAGACACCTTCTTAGTATACTTCTGTAATAAGTATAATGTTATGTTCACATATATTTTGTACTAACCAACTTCTGTTTTTTCCAATTAAAAGAATTTATATAACTTTTATAATAGTTTATTTTTGGCTGTGGTGTGTCACCATCCTGTATTGGAACAATTGGGCTGGGAAAATAAAGTCATGTTGAGCACTTATTAGTAGACATTAGTTATAGCATTCGAAGGCCTAATATGATATAATTTTTATATATTTTTATATCAAATATCTTTTTAAATATTATGAAAAGAACTATTAAAATATGCTTTACTGAGTCTTAATTTTTGCAACATTTCTCCTGTGTTTTGAATTGGATTATCATTATCATAGTGGAAATTCTGTTTGCTTATCATTTGTTCAACCAGTTTCTGCACTCAGAAAAAGTGATGGACATTGCAGAAATGCACTACTGTATACAATATACACTGTAGAGTGCATCTCATATGCTCATTAAACTAAATCATTAGATCAACATCAGCATTTCTTACTCTGTTTGACTATGTAATTACCTGTATAAGTACAGTGTAACTACGAGTTATTACTCCGCACTTAATTTGTAATACGAAGTAACGCTATAGTTAATTATTCAGTTGTCATTAAAGACCATGGAACATCTGTTACATAGTTGTAGTTACATACCCTGATGTTTTAATTACATTTTGAAAGTACAGATACAATGTAACTATATAACTACACTTGTTTTTGGATCAGTGATAAATTGATACATTGTAATTATATAAACTGTGGAATAACAATGACAACTGAGTAATTAATAGTAGCGATACATTGTATTACACATTAAGTATGAAGTAATAACTCATAGTTACACTGTACTTATACAGGTATTTACATAGTAGTTACCTTGTAATTATGGACACTTAATGTAAAGTGTTACCAGACCTCTTCAAACATGCCTATCAAGCAAAGTCAGACAGTGAATTCTGAAATACAGAAAATTCACAGTTTATATCAGAAGTAGACAGTAAAATAACTGTTTTCCTTCAAACCCATGCTGTTTGGCTTTACTCATTCCTAATTGCTTTTTGCCTTTGCGTTACTAGTATCTTGTTATTATTTAAGTAATTTTTCTTTAATGAAGCAGCATGCCTGTCCTTTCATTTTTTTTCTGTACTAACCAACTTCTGTCCTTTCCCATCAACATTTTCTTATTTCTCTCTTTCCCATTCTTGGATTTGATTATTATACATAATATGAAAACAGACGGCGACCATTAATTTGTAGAACAACCTTCAGCAACAACATAATCCAGCGGAGAAAAGCTGCAGGACGTGGAGCACAGAGGTATAGGATTACAGCACTCAAAATTAAATTGATACAAATGAAATACATGATTTGTTGTAACATAATTTATATTACCCTCTGAATTAATACTCTCCGAACTTAAATATTTACATTTCATTTGAGCTGTTTTCCAGCATAAATGCATGTATGCTTTATTTAATTAAAATAACTGAAATGTCTTTTTAAAAACTGTTTCCTATATACAGTATGACCAGGTTGTTTGTCAAATTTTGAACTTAAATTTTACAGATAAAAACTAAGGCTGTCGTTGAAGCAATCAACTGCTGTTTAATTGCTTAAAATCATTTCTTTATAGATATCTTACATGAAGTATAATAAAAGATTTTAAGCATATTCCTTTACAGGTGTTTAATATTTTTGATTTGCCCCCAGTCTTTATATTTAGTCAAATGTTGTTATCTTGGGTTATGTAGCACCTTTTCAAGTGAGTAATCTTACAATATGCTTTACATGACAAAGGCTTTGCTATCTGGAGTTCACCATAGCAATGTGTGTAACTACTAGCAGCAGGCCTACAGATGACTGTCTTATTTTGACAGTTTTCAAGCTGACAATAATTTAGTTACAAAATATATTGTAAGTATTCTGAAAGTTGAAAGTTTCTTTAAGGGCTGAAAAATATTCCCCTGTCAAGCAAATTAAAACAATCAAGACGATCTTTATGAAAATAGTAAATATCTTCTAATAATAACCTCTGACAAATGTCATCATTTATATAAACATTTTATTCATGTCTTTAAATCGATGTCTCCGGTGATGAGAAGATTATTAACCTTTAATTAAAAAATTAAAGCACCCTGCTTTCTTTTTTGGGCAGCCTGGTAGTAGTACAGTAGTTTGTGCTGCTACTTCACAGATGCAGGATCCTGGGCTAAAATCCTACTTCCTGTTGTTGTTCATGTAGTATTTGCATATTTAGCCTGTGTGAGTTTTCCTCCCACATCTATGAAGAAATGCAGGTTAGTGGGTGTGTACAGAAATGTGCGATGAACTGGTGTTCATCTATATTGATTCCTGCCTTAAATTTGATACCATTAGGATACACTCTGGCCTCTTGTGAGTCTGAATTGGATTAAATGGTTCTAGTAATTTAATTTTATGCTTTTACAATAACATGCTATTATTATAGCATTGCCCTTCCCTAGTAACAAATGACTAATCAGTGATAACATTGTACATGCAGTGAATGTTGTTTGAAACAGGCAGGCAGGTGAATTTTTGTACAGTTCAGCTGGAGAATGGAAAACCCTCATGATTTATGTACATTTAAATATGGCATGGTACTAGAAGTGGAATGAGATGGAACAGCATGAGATTACACCATTCTTGCTGGGCTTCTCATTTATGAAAATGTCATGGAAGTACCATACATTGACTGGTAGTAGTTCGGTGTTCAGAAACAGACTTTCAAGGAAATTCCTAACAAAAGTTAATGTGACTTGTGCTACAACAGTAATGGGCATGAAAGAGACATACAGTATCAGAAAACAAAACTGATTGTACCTTACCAAGAAAGGGGTATGAAGTGATTCAACCAATTTCAATCCATTTGCATTGAATATTGATTAACTGATTAATTAATCATTGAATAATGATTAATTGATATGATTAATCCCAGGGAGTATAGTAACAACTCCATGACTAAGGGATTTAGTGTGCTTTTCAACAAAGAACTATGGTAGTGACCCACTAATGGTATAAAGTGTGTTTTTGGAACTCAGTTTAGGTCTTGATGTAAGTAAATTGTTACAAATGCATAATACAACTAACTGTTTTACATTACAAGGAGTAATTAACCATAGTAAAAAATAGTATAACGTAATAAATTGAAAGAATATTATGTGTCATGTTGCGTTAGAGATATTTGTTGCATTATACATTTTCATTCTGTTTGGCTTTGAAATTAAAACACAAATACTTTTTAAACTTACATTTTTGATGTAAAACTTCAGTAAAAACAATATTTGGAATTAGCTTTTCTTCAATATCGCAATGAATTTTGATTCCGTGTTTGGACTTACATCATGACAATGCAACGTATAACTGCCCGCGAGTGAATATCGTTTCTTTCTCTCTAATGAATAAACCGACTTTTTCATTTGTTTGTCTCTGTGATTTATTAATTGTCATAGCAAAAGCTATTCTGATGGGAAACTGGAAACATTTTAATATGAATGGCATATTAAGATTTTGTTTGGTGTCTAATGTTATCCGCAGAATATATACTACATTACCTTTCTTGTCGCCTGTTAAAATTTTACATGTTAGAATTGTTTGACCAATTTTCAATACAACTAAACTTGTCCAATTACATAGCCCATCATACATAAATTACGCAGTAACATTACGATACATCCTTCTTTCAACAGTAATTAGGCCGGTGGAAGACCGGACGATGTTAACGGTTGTAGATGTTCTACAGGATATTGTAACTTGCTGCTTTCATCTTCCACACCATCACCACCAAATTTTTCAGCATATTCTATTGATACGCATTTAACCATTTTACTGTGTGACCGATCAACAATTTTCGCGTTAATTCATTTGACTTCATAGTTTCTCGGTGCTAGGATTGCCCGTGTACTAATTTCTAATTTTGGACATAATAAGTCTTGTTTTATTAGGAACTTAAAGTGAGGAAAACTCTTGTCTCAAAATTTTCTTTTATAATAGAGAGATGTGAATGTGTTTTGTCAGCATTATAATCCCCTACTGTATAAGGCTAAGGAAGACATGAAATGGTACCTAAAACATAACTGTAAATTCATCATTATGCAGTGCCCTACCCAGAGACCAGAGGCCTCATGTATAAATATTGCGTAAACCTGTTTCTGTGTTCAAATCGTGATGTGTAAACCTAAAGTTGGCGTAAAGCCACACACATTTCCACGGTAGCTCATTCCCTGAAAGAGACAGCATTGCTGCAATAAATGATTTCATCGAAGGTCGCGCACAATCACTGCGCCACCGTGTTCCCATGTTTAATAAAATGCTCTAACTCCTATTATCATGAAAATGATATCATGTATACATGTCAGTATTTTAAGTATTCAGAGAGCTGTAATATTACAAATGTAATGGATTCTGTGTCCTGTCGGAGGAAGAGAAAGCCCGGAAGCACATAATTATTCACACACATAGAAGATCAAATGCAAAGCAAAGCATTTAATGTGCTACTTTAGTTACGATGGGATTTGAGAAACTAGTAAATTAAACAATTTTATGATGAAGTTTATGATGTTCTACTATAATGACAAAATAAACTACGTGATTAAATTGGGAATTTCGAGATTTCCTGCTTTTGTCCCACTGTGTGCCTATTTTTTTTCTCTGTACCCTAATAAGCTTTCATATGACACTCAGACAGTGGGCTACAACTCGCCTTTTCACGGCGACTTTGACATCTGACAACTTAATTTTTTATTTCGGGCACTGTTCACTTTGTGAACTTGAGCTTTCAAGTTTCTCCGACACTCTTATGTCACTTGATCAACTTCCTTTTATTGTTTATACTACTGTTTAAACCAACAAATAGCACGTTTTTCTTTGCTTTCACATATGATGTGTACATTTATGTGAGAAAATGTAACCATTTTAGTACAGATTTGAGGTATATTTTATGAAAGCAAGCTCTTTAACTTGCAGATGAATTTTAGAGATACAATTTTAGAATCACCTTTAAAGCCAATCTTCAGTTTGTTAAAGTTTTTTTTTTAATAAGTAAATTTTATTTTTTGTCTGACTGTTATGGAGAAATTGCATTTTGGTATTTTGTTATTATTCAGTTAGAACATACAAATAATGTACTATTTCTTTATTTCTTCAGATTTCTTAACCAGACTGGCAGCAATCTAAGCAATAGACAGAGACAGTTCTCAGACTGTAAAAGGTAAGCTATAAACACGAAAATAAATAGCCATTCCTACTGATTCACTTCATCTTTCTCCAGGCACCAACCATTGTGTTGTACTCTTTTAGCAGAAAAGTTGTTTGATAAATAAAGACATTTTTAACAAGTTGCATGTAGTGTCTTACACCGCTGCCACATAGTCTTACACTACTTTTGTTTTATCACTGAGTTTACCTGAATGCACACAGTATACTACTGCTGGCAAATAAATAATTTAAACAAATACTGAATAGTAATTTGCTTCATTGTATTTTACAAAATAAAAAAATATTAGTAAAATGGATTAGGGTATCTAGTGCAACCCGCAGAATTTGTATTTAATTTTTTTTTATCGGTCATTCATCATGGATAAGTGTATACCAGTGTTATTAGGTTTTCCCACATTGGCATTTTAAGGAGACAGATAAGTCAGTGTTCTTGTCCATAGCTTTTTAGTTCAGTAGCTCTTTCTTTTAATTGTTTTTTTTCTGTATGGAAAGCAGTGCTGCTTATATAGTCAAGAAATTGTGCCAGACCAATGTATACGCATACTGAGAAGGAGTTAGAGGAAGTGCACAGAATATTACCGGCACCCAGCTGCTTTCTGTTAAGGATATATACAAAACTTGTTTCCCCAAATCAGGTTTTAGTGTTTAAGTTACCTTAACCAGTTCTTTGATCTTGGGGAATTTGCTTTCCAGAAGTTTCTGTTTTTTTTTCTCAAATCCTGCTCAGTAAGGGACTACTACTACTTGTTTCCATCCATCTATTATCCAACCCGCTATATCCTAACTACAGGGTCACGGGGGTCTGCTGGAGCCAATCCCACCCAAAACAGGGCGCAAGGCAGGAAACAAACCCTGGACTGGGCGCCAGCCCACCGCAGACTACTTTTTTCATATTCCTTAAATTGTGAATGATCTGTAAATCTTTAACTGTAATACCAGTTTTTTTATTGATGGCAGTAGTTACAAAGTTTAGGAACAAGAAAATATTTCAATGTAAAACACATTCTATTACAGTATTGTTATAAGCATATTTAACAATACTGTAGAGTAGAATAAAACTTGTTTGCCTACTGGTGAATATTTTTCTTCAGCAACTTGCTTAGCATGTGCATAGGTAAATAGCATAAATAAAATATTTGACTGGGTATATTTGGTAGAGATGTAGATATGCTGAAGTGTATGTCTTGTTATATTATGCTGAATTTCTTGTCAGTTGCACCAACTTTTTCCTCTATTATATTATATTTGTTTCTTCCTCTAATTAATAATGATGAATATAGGAAAGGAGAAACCAATGAAAATGTTATTTATGTGTTTTTCTGTCTAATTTGATTGAGAGAACTCAGTAACCCTAACCATAATTTGTACTGCTGAGGCATTGTAATAGTAGACAGGTTTTTGAAATTTACAGGCATGCAGTTATGGTAAAATGGCATCACATCAATCAAAAATTGTTGCAAAGGGGCAGGCAGTATGGTGTAGTGGTTAAGGCTTTGGACTCCATACCTTGAGGTGGTGGGTTCAAATCCTGCTGTTGGCACTCAGTGACCATGAGCAAGTCACCTTACCTGATGGTACTCCTAATGGAAAAAAAATTTAACCTGTTGCATCATAAATGTTGGAAGTCACCTTGGATAAAAGTGTCAGCCAAGTAAGTAAATGTGAAACTTGTACAAGCTCCATTCTGTAGATCTGTGCTGCCCTCTTGTGGTATTAAGTCTGTATGCACAATACATGTTATCATTTCTCTGCTATTGAGTTTTAGAATTTAATTAAATGCATGGAAACAATGATATTTTGGATATATGTAGATATTCTTTTTTTACATTTTATTGGCCATTGTAAGGAAATTTTTATTACCATATTTCAGATAGGTGTTCACAGTATTTTTAATAAACAAATGATCCATAGTTTTGTCAAAAGTTAAAAATTTTATATATATGTTAATGTAACCAGCACTGGGTATTTTCATTTACATTAGTGTATCCAATGAAGATGAAGGAGGAACAGCAGACTCCTCATATAGCTGTCAGGTATGTTCCAACAAGTGTAAAATTACATCAATTTTTCTTTACACAGTGTTCTTTGTTGTATGATGTTTAAAGGGATATGTATTTGCAAAAAGTAAAAAATATTTCAAGATATAAATTTAATACATTTTCTCTTTTTAAATAACTAATTTAGATATGATTTATGAGAATATGAATTCTAAATTGTATTGACACAGTGGTAGTGTATATCCCAGCTTCTTTACAGCTTCACATCCCAATGTTTATGTGCCAGTTGCACATTCTCCCTTAGGAGTTAATTGGCTACTTATAAGTGTGCCCTATGATAAACTGGTGCCCCTTCCAGGGTTAATTTCCCTCTGCACCCAATGCTGCCACATAACTCATGCAGGGTGAAAGCTTTATCTAAAATTCTTTTGCTCCTTTTATGAAGCTGAAACACAACAGTTTTTTTATTTGCACTGACAACATAATACACTTTACGAGTAAATCTTATAAAACTAAAGGGAAATATTTTTTACAGTTTGAATTTAACTCTAACAAATCAAGATGAAACTGGAATAAATCAGTTGTATACACGTTAAAATACTAGAAATATTAACAAGGTGCTGTTCAAACATTCCTATAACACTGCTCATATTGCAATTTATTCTACCACAAAAAGGAACTATAAGGCCATGGCTAAGAAAATCAAGGAATAAAATCAAAAGTATTTTACTTGCAACATTCCCTAGTAAATTAGCCAAGGTATGGTCTGGCAGGGTCATTATTTTAATTTAAAATTTGTGAACAAATGAAGATAATATATGGAGATCGGGTAGTTGAGATATCATACTAATTAAATTGTTGTTACTATATAAACAATAGAGAAATAAGGTAACGAAAGTTACTATATTATTACATACTACAAAAAGACTAAGTATTTTCTACATTTAAGAAAATGAATAGGTTATCTAACGTCCTGATTCTTGATTTAGTTTAGTTTTAGGTTGCATATAGTGAAGATTTTCCATAAAATAAAAAAATAAAGTCATTTTTAAGAGCTAACGTAAATGCTTAAAGAATGAGGCTTGCAAAAACATATTTTATTAGTTAACATGTAGAGTTTTTAAAACTTTGGAAGTAGACATGTTAGGTTTGAATACACAGTGGGAGATCTGAAACTTGAAAGTGCACCCTATGAGACGGATCTAGCAGTCATAGTGGGTTTGTCAGTGTCTGCATCTACACAGTTCACAGACGCAATGAAAAAGGCTAATAAGATGTTAGATGTACAGCACCATGTGTAGAGTACAAGTCAAGGAAGGTTATGCTTAAACTTCACAATGTACTGGTGAAACCTCACCTGGAGCACTCTTTACAGTTTTCATCTCCATATTACTAAAAAGTTGTAGCAATGCTAGAGGAAGACGAGAGGGGAGCAACCAGAGTGATTCCTTAACTGAGAGATGTGAGATATGAGGAGTGGTTGAAGGAGTTGAACCTTTTCAGAGATTAAGAGATGACATAACTGAATAGTTAACAGTTATAAAGGGGATTAGTACAGTGCATCCCAGCTGTTACTTTAAAATAATTTCTTCAACATGAAAACAAAGACATGATAGGAAACTTGTGAAGGACAGATTTTACAGAAATGTTAGAATGTTTTTCTTTACAGAAAGAAGCTTAGTGCTAGAGAGTGGGATTTTACAGACTTTCAAATGTGAACTGGATATTATGTTGGAGAATTCAAGTTAACGGGACTGGAGAGTTGTTGGCCTGGAGTGCCTGTTCTTATCAGAATTGTTCTAAAGTCCTTATCACTGTAAACTTTACTTTTAATTGTATTAATAAGAATTACTTATGAATGCTTTGAAATCACTTCAGGTTTTTTTTGCTATTATTTTTATTTTTTAGTCTGGCACCTCCTTGACTCACTGGTACGAGAAAACCCTGCATATGATATACCCATTTAACTTGTCTTGATGTCTAGTTATGCAAAATGTTGACTTTTTTGAGGTTCCACCCTATTTTTGGCTGTCTAGACCAAAAAAAAACCTAATTTTTTCTGCCATTTTTGGACCATATTTTTTTCAAGAAATGACACCTTTATGATAGAACCAATAGTTGTCTTCAGCAAAAATGCATCAGAAGGACTTAAAGTTGTGTATGCCACATCAACTGACCCTAGTTGGTCAACCCCTAATGTAATATAAGGGGTCAAAGTTATCCCTTATCACAAAAATTTCAAAAAAATTCTAATTGGTAATATAGGCATTGTGGAGTGTCATTTTATACTATTTCAAAGTTGCTGATCACAAATACCATATGATAATATTTTGCATATTTAATTCTTTACCAATAGCCCTAGACCTCTATGAGAGACTTTCTGAAAGTTAAAAATGACAAATTTCAAACATAAGCATGTGAGGTATCGTTTTAAAGTATTTCAAGGTCAGTGATTACAAATGTGATGTTATTTTTTGATCCTTGACTAGGAATCTAGCCCTCTGTAAACCTCTGTAAGAGGGTACAAAATGACAAGTTTATATTACAATCCATAATATTTAGCCTTTAAACATTTAAATGGAAGCACACATTTTAATATTTCAACTATTTGACGCTACTATTCTTGTTTATCATGTACTTCTCTTCATGAAGTAAATCATTACATTTCTAATGAACATCATGAATTAGGGCAGTTTATTCTGTTTCAGACATTTTCATTTAAGATCTAACTCTGATGACCAACTCGGTGAAAATCTGATCATTTCAGAATGCATGCTGCTTTAGAAAAGAAAGTTGCCACTGGGTCTAGTATGCTGCCAGTAAATATACATATACATAGTATCTGCCCATGTTCTGTTCTCCACTCTCCACATCTTTTCTAGTCTCTTGTGTCTGATTAACTTCTACCTTATATTTCATGTCAATGTTCTGGGTTTGAATTTCATGCCCTCCGTTTGTCTGGGTGGATTTTATCCATTCTTCCAATGTCTACATTAACCCTCATTCCAAAGACGTACTTATTGGGTTATTTGACAATAACAGGGATATAGCAATTAACTAAAGTTAGTTATTAAAAAAAAGTATTAATAGCAATAATCACTCGAATTGCAAAGATTGAATTAAGCTAGTCAGATAATAGATGTATGGATATAGGTGTATCAAGCTGTTATTCATGAATTGTATGCAGTAACAGTAAGCTGAACTGAATTCACTGAAGCCTCACACATCCAGAGTTCTAATTTTGAATCCTGGCTCAGTTACTGTTTTCTTAGAAATTGCATTTTATTCCCAAGGCTATGTGGATTTCTCTGTACACTCTCATTTTCCTCCCACATCCCAAATATTTTTTATGGTAATTAGAAACTGCAAATTGCCTGAGAAGTGTTAAACATGCATTTATACATGAATGTGGTCTTTGATGGGATGGTGCCATCCAGAAATTGTTGGTGCTTTGCTCTCCATGCTGTACTCCAGCTCCCACAAAACTAAACGGTATTAAGCAGATTCATAAATGAGTGGGTGGATAGATGAATACATGCACAGATTAAATATTGTTATATTAATTATTTAAACTTTGCAGCAGAAAGTAGTATCTGAAAGTAACTGTTGACTGTTTGTAGCCCTTAAGTTCATTGGAGGACAACCTAAAACAAGATCAAGCAAATTCGCAGCAAAACTGTCCAGATGTTCAGCTTGCAGTAAATCAGAATGAAGAACGAAGGAGAAATAAATATTTAAGGAAAGAATATATGAAGGTAACAGCATGAAACTTTTTTACAATAATAAAAGCAACAGTGTTTTGCAAAGCATTTTTTGAATTTGTAATAAACTGCAAACTAATGACATAAAAAGTGCATATAGTTAATTTGACACAATCTGAAGAAAATAGAAAAAAAATTCTCATGTAATGCATGTTGTATAATCCACACGTCCGATATCCGTTTGCATGGTCAATATGTGAAAATGTGTGCATTTGTTGCTAAAATATTATTATCTGTTACTTCCTGATTAAATATACTGTAAACAATGAAGATGTCATACCCATAATGCTATGGGTTTGAATTAAAGACAGGTTTCTTCACCAGTGGGAGAAGTTAAATTCAAAAGCATGGATATTCCAATATAACCTCAGGTTTAGAAAGTGTTCAGTATAGTGCCACAAAAAGAGACTAAGGAAAGCTGTATTCGGGAAGAGCACGCAACTGCAAAGATTACTGTGGAAGTACCCCCATATTCAATGTGTGAGAAAGCACAAACTGGTCAGGATGGCAGATTTTGGGGGTAAAGGTGGGACTGGACTAGGGTCAGTTACAAGTTCCTTCCTTTTCAAGATGGTGATGGATCCAGTAACCAGAGAGGTGGATAAAGGATTATCATGAGAGCTCTTATTTTACCTGATGATCTGCTAGTGATGGTACTGAAATGTACATCTAATTTGAAAGTGAAAGGTCTCAAGTTAAATGCAGGAAAGAAGAAGATGAAGGTTGTAGGTGGATGGGCAAGAGTTGAGGAAAGAAGTGGATTCATGGCTGTGTGGCATGTGTGGTAAAGTAGTTAGGAGAAATTCAATCCAATACCTAAATTGTTGGAAGTAGGTAGATAATAAATGTAGTGGTGTGAAGGGTAATATGCAGGTGGCAAGTGCGACATTTGTTTGTAAAAAGTGTGTTACAGGGTTTCAAAACGCTAATGTAGTAAATGTAAATTTAGATATCAGCAAGGGCGGCACGGTGGCACAGTGGGTAGCGCTGCTACCTCGCAGTTAGGAGACCTGGGTTTGCTTCCCAGGTCCTCCCTCCATGGAGTTTACATGTTGTCCCTGTGTCTGTGTGGGTTTCCTCCGGGTACTTCGGTTTCCTCCCACAGTCTAAAGACATGCAGGTTAGGTGCATTGACGATTTTAAATTGTGCTTGGTGTGTGTGCGCACCTTGTGGTGGGCTGGCGCCCAGTCCAGGGTTTGTTTCCTGCCTTGTGCCCTGTGTTGGCTGGAATTGGCTCCAGCAGACCCCTGTGACTCTGTAGTTAGGATATAGCGGGTTGGATAATGGATGGATATCAGCAATGCACATATTTTGTGGAAAGTACAAAGTTCTGCTATTTAGGTTTGTTTGAGTGGAAATGGAGATGCAGACTCATTATTGCTAGCAAGGATTAGCGATGCATAGACGAAATTCTCTGAGCTGTCCCTTATTTTTACTTCTAATGGGGTCTCTGGCATTTAAAAGAAAAGTTGAAAGGAACAAAGATGAGACTAATCAAGTGAATGCATTGAGTGTCACAAGCAAGAAGAAGATGAATGCATGGATGCTAAATTAAAAGAGAAACATGGTGTTGAGATGATAGGTGTTGTGCTTACTAAAATGATGATTTGGGCATGTGTATTGAAAGGCAAAGGATGATTAAGTAAAGTAGTGTACCAAGATGGCGGTGGAGAAGATGAGGCCCAGAGGGAGGCTGGGGAGAAGATGTGGTTGGAGGTGATGTCAGATGATATGAAAAGAGTGGATCTTACCCCAAATGATGGAGGAATAAGATTTCAGGGGACAACCAGTTTAAAGGGATACTCCACCCAAAAATAATATTTTTTATATGTTACTTACCGCTTCTACTTGGTATTCATGGCCAAGATAAAATATAATCACATTTTAATACAGAATGGAGAGAAATTAGTTTATGACATTAATAGAAGCTAATAGTGACCAATGTTGTACAACAACACACTATGTGAAAAACCATGAAAAAAACTCCACGTGTCAGTAATTCAGTTGTATGCTCAAAATATTCAAAACACAAGCTTTTCTGCTAAAATATTGTTAAATAAATACTTTTGGAAATATCAGTGGACATCATTAATAGGAAACCTAAAGCTTCATGGCAATGACTTTTTGAACTCTCTTCCCCCATTTACTGGTCAGGAGTCCTGTCTTCAGTTCAAAAAGCCATTGTACAGCATTAATCATTATTGGCTTCTATTATGTCATAAATCCTCTGATAAATGTTTTTATTAACCACCACTACAAAGTAGATGGAGTAACTTTTTAAAAATACCATTGATTGTGAAGTATTCCTTTATCCTCGATAAAACCCAGAAAATGGTTGTTAAACCAGTAATGAGGATAATAATGATAATGAATGATGAGGATGTCATTATCAGAGATAATACAGTACATTTAATCCTTGACAAATTTAAGTTCTCCTAGTTCACTGGAAATCCAGGTAGTATTTCAATGGAATTTATTGAACTCTGACTCAGTGTTGTTCTAATTTTCATGAAAAATCTTCTTCAGGACTAAATGAGGTTATGTTCTTGAAACTTGTTTAAGGTTTTCTGTAAAATTCAAAACTGCATTTCAATCATTTGTGCAGTTTTTCGCATGCAGAATTGTTATGTGTCTGTGGTTATGTGAATGACTCATCAGTTGGATGTTTTAAATGTAATTTTTCGGTAGAAGGCTTGTTGCAAATGCAAATTATCCTGAGTTCTAGGTGTAAATTCTAGGTGTAGTTCATGCAGTCTCTGTGGTTTTTCTCTAGCTTCTTTGGTTTTCTTCTGGACATCAATGATGTGTATATTAGGTTAATTGGCATTTCTAAATTTAACTGATACAGCTAAGTATAGCCAGTTATGAACTTGGGCTCTGTTCAGGATTGGTTTCTGCCTTATGCTTGAAATCCTGAGATAAGTTACAGCCTCGCAAAACCCTGAACTTAATTGAATAGGTTAGTAAACTGATGAATGGGTGGACTACTACATCTTCCTAAATGGCATAGTGACTTAACATTATTTCCATTCAAGTTAAAAAGAAATATAAAATCACGCCTCATCAGGTTAATTCCTGGAAATGTATTTGAACGCATGTTTGGTCTGCTCATTTCTAAAAGCACATTAAGTAGAAGATTAAGTAATGTTCTTGTGATTCCAAGAATCGTAATTTTAGACTTCCTAGAAAACTAATTTTTATTTTGAAATGTTCTAGTATAAAGGTCAAAGCACTTCAAGAAAAAGTGGAAATGAAAATGACAGTGAGGTAAGTATAATGTATCTTATCAGAAATCCTTTATCTCTCTTTTTTTTCCCTTTTGCATTTTACCAATATTAGTGGGCATGGATATGTGTGTTAGTGTGCCCTAGCTGGTTACTTTTTTGTATCTTAATGCTGGCAATAGATAATCCAGCCCCTGAAACTCTGAACTGAATTAAGCAGGTTTGTAAATTGGTGGAAAAAGACTTTTATAAAGCTCATAATGAGAATCAAGGTAAGACAATAACTGCCTTTAAAAGCAAACACATTCTAACAATTAGAACCCCCTCTATCTATCTATCTATCTATCTATCTATCTATCTATCTATCTATCTATCTATCTATCTATCTATCTATCTATCTATCTATATGTATTTATAATATATATATATATTGTGAACGCTGGCCCGGACACAGGCAGACGGACAACATAGTTTCACCACACACCCTTTATTATATACAATATTTACAGTTTTCGTGCACTACCAATCCCAGTGCCTCCTGCACCGATCCCCCAAAGTCCAGGCCTCACAGTCCTTTTGTCTTTCTCTCCCGGCCGCCTCCAGTCCTCACTCCAGCTCCGTCTTGCTTCCTCCCGACTCTCGCCAATGACTGGAGGGAGGCAGCCCCTTTTATAGGAACCCGGATGGGCTCCAGCTGCTTCCCGGCAATCAGTCCTAGCCACACCCCAGTGTCGCGGAAGTGCCGGCTGCGCACCCGGAAGCTGTCCGGGTGTCCCCTGTCGTCTTCCCCCCAGCACTTCCTGGTGTGGCGGAACTGCTGGGCTCCAGGGTTCCTCAGGCATCTGGGCGCCGCCTGGCGGTGGCCACGGGCCCCTACAGGGTTGGGCTTCCAAGCCCGTGGCCCCCAACATAACCAGGACGGACGCCCCCTCGCAGTCTGGAGGAGACACAAGCCCTCCTCTGGTCCTCCTGGGAGTCACAGCCGGGGACCACAATATCTATATATATATATATTTTTGGGGTGCTTGTTAATTCTCATTTAATATACAACAGAATTTGGCCATACTCTAAACAGAACAAAAATAAGGGAGTTGTAGCCCATTCTAGCTATTATCTTTTTGGCTTGCTTCTTGCAGGTAGCATTATCTTTGTGAGCCAGGTCAGTAGTGACAACGGGCCACCAGTCGCATCTTCTCCTAAATTCTTCACAGGATGGAAGGGGTGGGACAAAGATCACAGGGCCAAAAGTGTAACTGTACTGGACCTCTGGACTGAGTTACAGACAGTGCCACCCCATCTTCCTTTCTCGTACTGCAGCTGCTACTGCAGCTTGTGTGTTACTATATACTGTATATGTGTGTGTGAGTGTACTTGCATATTGCTTTGTAGGGCAGCATTGTTTGTGCAGTGGTAGACTTTCTTCCCATGCCTGCCTGCTTTTTCTTGAAATAATTCAGTATTCCTCTCACACCCCCAGAATTTCTTTTTTAGAGTTAATTAATGACTCTAAATTGGATTGATGGCTGAATGGATGGCTATTTCTGTGATCAAACTGCATTTCAGTTGTTTTCCTTATATACATTTTTGCGATTAATTTTGGCCATAATCTTTTCATGGGAAAAGTATTAATTTAAATAATCAAGTTTGCTGATCTGCAATTATTTCACATGAATAAATTCAGTGCAATATATACTTGCTGATTCTGTTTTTTGAATGGATGTACATTTGACAGGATTGAATTGAACTGATCTATTAAAGTATCCAAGGTCTTTGTGCTTAAAAGGGGGGTAGGGGTGTAACTGTATTGGGGTTCTGGGGAGAAGAGTGAGTCTGACCCAGCATGATATATCCCAAAGACTATTGCACTGTGAGAATTTGACCTCAGTATTATGTTATTGTGCTCTCAATAAACTAATGTAAAAGTTTCATTTAGATCACTTCAATAAGCACTCATCTTGTTGAAGTAAAACATAAAGGTCATCTCTGCCTATTAATAATTTTGTGACAGCACAATCAGGTGGAGACTGTAGGTGTTCTTCAAATGTCAGCCAAGTATTTGATTAATTACTTTAATAACTTTTCTGTAATGAAAAAGGTACAGTAATACTATAAATTTTAAATTGTTGATTTGTTCAATTTGCTGTAATCAATTCTTTACTTAAATAAACTGAATTATCATACAGCAAAAAATAAGCAAGTTTCATATTCAAAACCAATTATACTATAACTTTTTTAAAAAATGGTAAGATCTGCTGTGGTATCTACAAGATTCTTTCCCACAATATAATCTCCTGAATCTTCATTTTTTTAAACAAGTGGCCTTGCCATGTAATTGACTGCTTGAGCATTGCATTTATAGATTTTGAAAAGTTATGGATAATGGGTAATGTGTGTATGCAGAGAGAAAATAGGCAAGGCTAAACATGTTAATGGATTGAAGTAAAGGAAGGTAGTGAAAGCCAGTGTCAAGAGCAGTAAGCCTGCTGGGGTTTTCAAATTGAACATTGTCATAGATGGATCAAAAATGGGCCACCACTAAAAACACATCCAACCAATGGCTCTCCCTTGGTCATAAAACATTTAAAAATACAACTTTTTCCTTAATGCATTTTCTCACCCACTTGTGACCAGTGATTTCTGATACTTTAGATTTTTATGGTTTTTGCAGACATGAGTAGAACAT
Source organism: Polypterus senegalus (assembly GCF_016835505.1). Lineage (NCBI taxonomy): Eukaryota > Metazoa > Chordata > Cladistia > Polypteriformes > Polypteridae > Polypterus > Polypterus senegalus. Next base: position 121,361,042 of record NC_053163.1, on the reverse strand, counting down.
GCCAGATACCAACACCAGGATTCTGGGGCAGTGAAGCAGTAGTAGCACAAGTGTTAACTGCACTGCTACCATGTTGCACAATCTAATAACAAATAAATACAGTACATATGGAAAGGTAGCTCAATTGTACACCTGTGTGCTCATTATGAAGTACCTCACTTATTTCAATAGAAGACAATAGGGTTCTCATAAGGTAAATGTTTTACTATGGTTTTTAGTAAGAAGGGAGAAAGTGAATCAAATCTGAACTTTGTTAATACACTTTAAAATACACAATTACAGGAATATTTGACTTTGCAGAATGTGAGCTGGAACAAAACACCCTCTAAAGTGACTTGCATCATTAACAGCTAGAAGTACATTTTGATTAAGGAAACAGATTAGAAATAAAACTCGCAGTAATTGGAAAGAATGGGTAGAGACCTGTTAATTGGATTTATGTAAATATGTTTAAAACATATGATGTTACGCATGTTCTAGTTTGTTGAATAGATTGAATAATTCCATCTAAAGAACGATACATTAAAATATTGAATGTTGTCATTTTTTTAGGATTCCTTCAGATCTGATGATTATAGTACTGCATTGACAGTGTTTGGCCTCAAGCCAAGATCAGGTACTGTAAACCATATTTTTAGCAGTCATTCATACCTTTTGTAAAAACTGCTTATCTATGTTATATCAAAGTACACAACATAGGAACCAGCCCATATCATAGTAAAATAAAATGCTGATCGAAAATGTTATAAGTATTTGTGTTAACGAGCTTGTGAAAATACTCTTCTGGTTATGATATAAAGATTTTTTTTTAGTTTGGCTTTATGTTTTAGAAATCATTTCATTTAATAACAACTTGAAATTATTGTAATTATACTACAGTAGTATTGCTCAATAGTTCATATTTTCTGTTGTGCTCCAGACTGTCTTCAGTGACTATCCACCCTGACATAATTTGTTTCTATGGTTTCTAGTTAATTGCACAGAAATACAGCTAACATTCATAGAACGTTTTTGACCCTGCATACCAGCCCACGCATAAACAATGTGAAACTTATCATATCACTGTTCAGCTAGGCTGTGTGTTTCAGGCTTGCCCAGACTTGGCACAGTTACACCCTTTTCATAGTAATCCTAAGAGTTATGAACTTAACTTTTACATTTAAATCTTGCATTTCAAAATAATTTACATTAACAGTGCTGCATGAATAGTTAGTTCAGTCTTATTAATATTAGAGTCTTAGATCCTTTTGAGTTAGAACTGTTTTAATACAAAGTAAGTACATCATAGTAAATAGTTTATGAAGCAACAGGCATGATCTGTTTTGTTGAATTAGCAGTTTTCCATTTGTCACTGATTATGTACTCAAATTCATTGCAGGGTTCCTTATTTATTTATTTATTTGGAGTCTCATAACATCAAACTAGATGTACAGTGCAATTTTATGTAAAGCGCATTATTTGTTTTCTTGTTTGTTCTAAACCTTTCTTATAGCATTCTCACGCCCCACTCGCCAGGATTATAACTCAGGAGACCCTGGATTTACAATGCGAAGAAAAATGGAGCATTTACGAGAGGAAATGGAACAAATTAGACAGCTCCGTCATGTATGTCTTCAAGGATAAGAAATTAATTTAATTATTAGTTTGATGATTACTATTTTTATTTCTGTTTTTAAATAACCATGCTACAAGATCTACTTGTTTTTTCATGATTTTACTACTTGCTGCTTACTCTATATATACAGTGGTGCCTCGTACTTTGAACGATTCAGACTTCCAGAGTTTGAAAGCTAAATTCAATAGAAATATGATTTAGAGTTCTAACGATGCTTCTATGTTCGAACAAAGCACACAGTGGAAAAAATGCAGCAACAGATGATGCTTACGCAGCGAGCATAACTCATATGTTGTATACATTCTTAGTGTAAGTATGACAGCTGTTGTTGACATACAAGCCTAATCTCCCTGTTTTCTCTTACTGGAGTCTCTCTTTTTGTCCTGTTGTTGTAATGTACGGCCTGCTAACTCGATAGCTGTATCCAGAAAAAGTGAATGAAGCAAAGTGTCTGTGATTAGCAGAATGCAACTGTCCTTAAAGATTCCTTAAAGATCTTATTTGCTGCAACCTGTAGCTTCAACTCATCCATCTTATTTGCGAGGGGTTTTCATTGGTGAGAAAAATGCTAGGAAGAGGCAGCTTGTGTGACTGCCTCCATAGCCTCACCAGCCCAGCAGCCCTGCGCGCTTACATGCATTTCATTTTATTACACAGTATTTACATATTTTATTTATTGCCTTTATGTTGTCCTCGTGTTTTAGCTTATTATTTAGGGCATTTAATTTTATTATTTTTACCTTGAATTATATATATTTGTTGTTGAAGTTTATGTATATATTTAGATATTATTCTTTAATCTTGTTATAATAAAAACTGGCAGTTGTCCAGCTCAGTATATTTTATATTTAAATATCTTTTTTATATATTTGACCATATGTATACCAGAGATATGTAGTATGAGAGATGCAATAACTACTGTGCTTACTGTAGTACATCTTAAAAATTCATTCTGGCCTTTAGTAAACCTACTGGTCTAATTAAACATCTTGTTGCTTTGCTGCATTTGGTTCATTATAATTACAGTATGTAATGTAACTACGGTATGTATATTTTTTGTAGAATTCTGATTGGTGAACCCCATCTGCTGTATTTGTTAATTACTCTTAGTCTCTCACCACCTTGGGCTAATATTATCATCATTTATACTTTTTGGCTCTTTTTGGCTCTCACATAGTAGACAAGATATTTAGAAGCATAAGTCAGACTTTCCTTGTGGGAAGTACTCTTGCATCACCTGAAAATACTTTAGCCTATGAAAATCTACTCAGATTACAATTTTGTTGGTACTAGACATTGTGACTCAACCGAATATTCATACTCAACATGAAAGTTTTAGCTAATTGTCCACAACTATGCGGTTTAGGTAGGCAAATGCCTCAATAACTCAAAATTAAATAAAGCACGTGTCACATTAGATTACTTTTTTAGTGCTCCTTTAAAGCCAATCATCTAATGTAACATACCTAATGACTGAGAACAACTATTCTGCTACTGGCTACAATAAAATCAAACAGGTTTAGTGAGGTGCAACACCAGAGTGGTTTATCACACTGTGCAGAGACAAAACAAAAGTAAAATTTTCCCAAATACTTCATGTCACTAATGAATTCTGACAAGCCAAGAAAAATATTACACTTCACGTTCTGGAATCAATGTGGTTACAACTGACTTAACAGATTTCAAAGTAACATATTTCCTTAGGCCAGTATGTGGACAAAGTTAATGAACCCTCAAATATAAGGTCCTGGAGAAATGTGTAATTCTGAGTTCTCCTGATTAGAATAGCAGTGTCGTGATAATGGATTCTAAAAATAACGTTGTCTTTTGCCTTACCGCTACAAGCAAGGGAATAGTATATAAATCGCTAGCTGATATGAGTACTGTCACAAGAACAAGCATAGACAATGAAGAAATGCTAATAAAATGTTAATTCAGTAGGACTGATTGTAAGTTGATTGTAAATTGGGAAAGTCCCATTTCATCTCCCCACAGCATATTGCCCACAGAGTAAATGTTATATCAGCACCAGCATATGCAGTAGTCTGCTATTGGCAAGTGCAGTCCCATACCTTTTGCTTTCATAACTTTGCTTATGAAAAATGTAACATTACATATTATATCATCTGCAGTAATATACTAATTAAAAGAAAAAAATTTCACAAGATGAAGTATGAGATGCCAGTTGGCATGCCAATTACAGCAAGAGAACATATTCCGTATTAAAAAGTCTGCCTTGGAAATTACAACTGACATTCTTTTAAGGCTGGATGAACACAACATACCTGGTCTCTGTTCAAAACACTCGAAAACCAGTGATGAAATCATTGCTTGTAAGTGGGAATAAACCAGACTTTCTAGCCTTTACTCCCTATGCACATCAGAACCTTGGGCATTCATGAAACTGTTGCCAGTTCACTGGTTGGTGTTCTTTGGAGCACTTTTTATGGATACTAAACACTGCATACCGGGAAAACCCCATAAGACCTGCCGTTTTGGAGACGCAACTGAGTCATCTAGTCACAGTTTGGCTTTTGTCAAATTTGCTTAGATCCTTGTACTTGCCAATTTTGCCACCTTCCAACACATCTCTTTCAAGAACTGACTGTTCACTTGCTTTCTTATATATCTCACCTCTTGACAAGTGCCACTCTAGTAAGATAATGAAAGTCATTCACTTGACCTGTCTGTGGTTTTAATGTTGTGGCTGATCAATGTATATTGTAACACAAGAGAAGGTCAAGTAACAAGCTGCTTGACTAATTCCAAGTCTAAAAAATATAAGCTATAGAGATTAAAGAAGTTGAATCTTGAGAGTTTAAAATTATGATGAAGGCTAATAAGGCAGATACCAGCTGTTATTTTATCTAGAGCACTGAAGCACAGATGGCAGTTGGTTAAGGCAGTTGGTTAAGGGTGAAATTTCTATTTGCATTAGAATAGTTTTCTTTACAAATAGTGAATCACTACATTTTTATTAATATGTATTTTTAATATATGAATGCATATTTTTGAAATCATAAAGTGCTTTCGACAATGTTATGTGGGATATTTTTATCTGATCCACCAATCAGAATTGTCCCCTTATTAGGAAGTATTAACAAGTACAACAAAGACTCTCTACACAGCCTAAGAGAGAGGGTTGGGCCTATAAATATTTCAGTAAATAGATTGTATCTCCTTTCATTTTATACCTTTTGGACAGTAGATGGGGAAAAAGAATTACATTTAAATGGAAAATTGTTTGTTTTATCTACACTACCTGTCAAAATTTTGGGGACACCAAGAAATGTTCATGTTTTTGATACAGATTGGTAACCTTTTTTATCAAGACACCATTAAATTAATTTAAAAATATAGCCAAGGCATTACTAGTGTGTATAATGGCTATTACAGCTTGAAATTACTGATTTTTAATTTATTATTCACATACAGTGGCAAAGCCCCATTTTCGGCAGCAATTTCTTCAGTGTCCTAATGGTAAACTTCTTTAGCTTATCCATAGTAAGTCATGTTTAATTGGTTATTAGAAGAGAATAACTAAGTGCATCCCAGGAATTAAGGACCTGTCCTACTCTGACAGATTCAGAGAAGAATCCATCCATCCATCCATTATCCAACCCGTTATATCCTAACTACAGGGTCACGGGGGTCTGCTGGAGCCAATACCAGCCAACACAGGGCGCAAGGCAGGAAACAAACTCCAGGCAGGGTGCACACACACACATTCACCCACACACCAAGCACACACTTGGGACAATTTAGGATCGCCAATGCACCTAACCAATGCCAATTTAATTTAATTTAGGGTGCCAATGCACCCGCAGTGATGCGGGCTCTGCATCGGTGTGTCGTGGTGAAAAAGGAGCTGAGCCGTAAGGCAAAGCTTTCAATTTACCAGTCGATCTACACTCCTACCCTCACCAATGTTCATGAGCTATGGGTAGTGACCGAAAGAACGAGATCGCGAATACAAGCGGCTGAAATGAGTTTCCTCCGCAGGGTGTCTGGGCTTTCCCTTAAAGGTAGGGTGAGAAGCTCAGTCATCCGGGAGGGGCTCAGAGTAGAGCCGCTGCTCCTCCGCATCGAGAGGAGTCAGATGAGGTGGCTCGGGCATCTGATCAGGATGCCTCCTGGACGCCTCCCTGGTGAGGTGTTCCGGGCACGTCCAACCGGGAGGAGGCCCGGGGAAGACCCAGGACACGCTGGAGGGACTATGTCTCCGGCTGGCCTGGGAACGCCTTGGGATTCTCCCGGAAGAGCTGGAAGAAGTGGCTGGGGAGAGGGAAGTCTGGGCCTCTCTGCTTAAGCTGCTGCCCCCGCGACCCGACCTCGGATAAGCGGAAGAGGATGGATGGATGGATGAATGCACCTAACCTACATGTCTTTGGGCTGTGGGACGAAACCGGAGTACCTGGAGGAAACCCACGCAGACAGAGGGAGAACATGCAAACTCCACACAGGGAGGACCTGGGAAACAAACCCAGGTCTCCTAACAGAGAACGAATTGATAAAGCAGCATAAGCGTGAATCACATATTTGAGGACATCACTGGAAAATAAGGGGAAGTGCATTTAAAAGTGAATCCAGGAAGCACTTCTTTACGCAAAGAGTTGTGGGACTCTGGAACAAACTACTGAGACATGAAGCAGAAACCTTGACAACCTTTAAGAAGATTCTGGATGAGATATTGGGACAGCTAAGCAGAACAAATGCTATTAAATGCTAACAAATGCTATTGTTTAGCTATTAGCTAAACAAATGGGCTTGATGGACTGAATGGTCTCCAGAAACATTAGCCGCACTGACTGTTATTCTGCATGTTTGTGTTGCAAGGTACTGGCATTCCAGAAGTTCAGCTCTGAGTTCAGAGATGGACAAAATGAAACAGTTTTCTCAAGAAACATGGGGGGTTTTTTTTGTTTTTTTTTTTTTTGCAAATGAAGGTTATTACATGTGACAGATATCTAGGAAGCTGAAGATTTCATACAAAGGTGTCTATTACTCTCTTGAGAGAGGAGGGTGACCAAAACGTCTTACTGGTCCCCAGCTGGTCTCTCCTTTAAAAAACACAGCACATACCAGTGTCACCTGCAACAGAGAAAAAAATGATTCTGAGATGCTGGCCTTAGAGTCAAACTTTCAAAGAAAAAAGCCATATCTGTAATTGGCAAATAAAAGGAAAAAAATAAAATAGATAAAAGAGACAGACATTGGACAGACGATGACTGGAAAGTGTATTATCCTCAGCATACTGGAGTCATCTTTTCTCAGTTGCAGATAACACTTGTATTTGGCATGTACTTAAAGATGAAATCGACTGAGGGCCAGTAAGGCATTTGTTTCTCATACTACAGAGCCTGATGTCCTTATCATGTTATGTAGTTGCCCATCTGGACCTTCCCCTTCTTTTTCTGTCCTGATTACATCCAGTTTGCTTTCTTCTTTCAAGACAGTAATAGATACTATCACTATAAATAACAAATAATGCTTCACTACAGTAAAAATGGTATTTAAAGTTTTGAAACCTTCTGTGTGACTGCATGCACAGAGATAAAAGTTACAGTATGTTGAAGCCTCAAGCTGCAACAAACCATGGTAGCAGAAGATTGTGGTTCTCTGCTGATAAATTGTAGTGTCAAAGAAATATTGAATCCTAATCTGTAGATATTGCATACACAAAGTTTGTTTTAAGTATAATGCAGAAAGTGAGCACTTTTTTCACTCTGTGCTTACAGAGAGTGCTCCTTTCATCTTACATTCTTTTCTAGATAAGTGACTTTTTGCTTTCCTTGATTGCATTTTTACTTTAATGGGCATAGTTGACACTGGTTGCTTAAACAGGTAGAACATTCAGGCACAAGTTGCTGTTTGTGCGTGACTCTGCCAGTGCTTTCTTATATTGAAGATCTGTTTAGCTGAAAGGATTGACTTTCAGATATTTACAAGAGAAAAATATACAAAGAATACAAGCTAAAGTATCCTCTTCCAAGCTAAATGTAAAATAGTAAATCAATAGTGCCGAAATTCACCATTACTTTTAAATGGGAGTTTTTGAAATTTCAAATATATGTATAGCACATTCTCTTCCAAATATCGCATTGAAAATATCTCACTGAAAATGTAATTTTCCCAGTAAATTTCCTTAAAGAATAAATGTGCAAAATTTAACATTTTTTGGATAATATAGAAAAGCACCTAAAATGGGTAATGTTTCCAGGTTGCAAAAATACATTTTCCAAGAACAAGACCTAAAAGATTAACACATTATTATACCTGAATAAAAATATAGAATATAGAGTATGTTCCCATACTGTAGGTGTTCCAAACAAAAAGTTACATAGCAAAAAATGTGTGCTTCACCACAGTGTACATTCAGAGTTCCAGATACTGTGTTATTTGAAAACAATGCAGAAGTATTTCAAAATTTGAACTGCATTAATATTGTTAATTTAATTAATATAAAAAATACTCCAAATACTCTTTTGACATCCGTGTTTCATCTAGTGAACTAGTAGATGTGAAAATTACAATACATTTTAACAATGTACTGTACATTTAACTAAGCAAGGTTGGCACCACAACAAATTTAATACGGGTCCCTGGAGTTTCACAGGACAGCCAATGCATGATTTTACTGCAAGTAAACCCTCCGTTATTCTCAATTCACCACAATTATGCCCGACAATGCATGAGCAACACATTAGAGCAAACAGAACTTCATTCCACAATGCCACAAGATTGCACCACAGAAAGTCAAATGCAATTTGTATAAATCAAACAAGCTGAAGGTTGCTCTTTTCATTTGCATTTTCAATATTTTTTACACATTCATTTGTAGTTTTTCCCTCTGTGAAATGAGTTCCTAACTGTCACAACCAGTACCAAATACTTTCCGGTGTTTGATTTTTGAACTGCAGTTAAGACCATGCTGATTAGAGACATTTGAAATTTTCAATTCAGTTTTGTGTGATAAGACAGTAGTACAAATTCTAATATATTTGAAATTGAAATATGAATGATGCAGTGCTAGTGTGAAAAACTATTTGTAATGCTCAAGAGTTGGCAGCCTCAGTACATGGGCAACTCTTGACAAGCTTGAAGGTAGTGTAAAGCTAGACTAGAATGAGAAAAAAATAATGGAACTGCATGTAACGAAAGGGAGCAACATTGATCCAGGATGGATACAGAATATGAAATAACATGAATTAATAATAGTAATTCAGAGACGGTAATGAAAGGTGATAGACAACAAGTAGGAAAAAAGATGAGGTGCATCAGACTAAGATGTAATGAGACAGCAGGTTGTACAATTGGACTGAAAGAACTGAACGTTAATTACTATGAAAACATTGAAGACATATTCAGTAGCTCTGCTAACGCTCGTTCATATCGTTGTTTCAGTGCAGTGCTTTCAAATTATAGGAGGAATCATAGTCGTCAAATTCTGTAAGTGCACTTTTTGCCAAAACAGTTAATTTGATGCTTGTATTTTCATTTCACCATAAAAACACTCACTCATTCATTCACATTGTGGCTTTGTAAAACTAATTGTGATTTGAAATACTGTATAACTGAAATTATTATATTTATTGAAATCAGTAAAAAAAATTAAATCTGTTTGCCAAAAACAATAGTATTTTTGATTTAAAAAATTCTTAGCTATGTGTATAAAAGGAGATTCTTCATTTTACAACAGTATATCCATAAAGGATGCTAAAGTAATAACATACGTGTTACACATCATGATTTTAATACATGTCAGGATAACCAACAAAAAGTGCTCGTTTTTCATAAACACTGTGTTTAAATGTGAGTTAATGTCAAAGTCCAGTCAAAGTAAGTCAAATATCAAAGAGCAGCCAAAAAAGAGGTTTAGTTCAAGGTCTGTGGTATGCAAAACAGACACTCATTGATTCTCAACAAAACTGTGTTTACTTAGAAAAACACTTGAGTGCGTTTGTAGAGAGGAGCCCCTATTGGTTATGTGAAATCACTTCATGATTAGAGAGATGAGCCTGCTTATAGCCTAGAAAGGAAACCGGTGGTGACGAAAAATAGGAATGCAGGTACAGACAAACTTATGCATGTTTAGCAGTTAATTTTTTTTTAACTGAATTTTTTTTCTTATTAATACAAGGGGTCTCTGCCCCCTGCTCGCTTTGCTCGCCAACCCACATTTGGTCTCTACGTGCTTGTCATTTCCTGGATCTGCCGGTTGCGACGAATCATACTGTGCTTTTGGATAAACAAGAATATCAGCTCTGTCTTTGATACCTCCGTCTTTTGAAACTATTATCGCTGACAATTTGTCACATGTTGCTTTATTATATATGCTAGTGTGATCTTTCGGATTCACATAGAAATCCAATAAAACTTCTTTGTCTGTGTTTTTCGAATAAATTTTGTGTAAAGTGCGATACTTTTGGATGTATGGATTTTTATCCATTATTGGCTGTAGAATTTTTAATACATCCGATTATTTAATTCTTTCGATTCTATGTTGCATCGCTTCTTTGTGATCATAAATATAAACCTGACCAAATTGTGGTTTCTTTGAAATTTAACTTTTACCTAAGAACAAATCTTTTATTTCTCGCGGATACGCCTCTTCATTGGGAAGAAACACTACTTTTTCCAGATGGCAACACGAATTAAACGATCTACAAGTCTCCGACTTAACGTTAAAGCCAAACAATATTTACATGCTTCTGTCATATCACCTATATCCATATATTGATCTCTTTTCACCTTTCCGTTATTTCACAGAGTAATAATTTCCGTTTGTTAGTGCTAATGCAATCTTTCCTATCAGTTTTTTGAGACTTTTAAATTTTAGTACTTTCATAATCTCTAACCTGCTCTGCATGTGTATCGCACCAACATTTTTGGACTTCTTTACAACATTCTACTTTGTCGTCTACTCTTTCTCTTTTATTTCTGCTCCAGCTTGGACCTGCTAGGTTTTCAATTCCACTTGGTCCGGGTTGATTATAACTTACCTTATTTTCTGAATTTGCACTTAGATTATTATTGTTCTTATTTAAATTCTTTTCTCTTCAACGCTTTTTGGCCTGTTTTCAACATGCTACCCTTTCTTCTTCACTTAGTCATTGATGTTTCATCTAGAACATATAAAATTATTGTCCAGAAAAGAACTACATCGAAGGAAATGAATAGATTGTATGTGTTGTATTAAAATGAGGAAAATGCAAAAATTTGTAAAAGCTGAAAGCACAGGAACTGTGTCTGACAATAGCATTCGCACAAATGAGAGGTGAGTGGATTGTGAACATGGTTAAATCTCCTGGCACAAAGTCTCATCTCATAGGATTTGAAATGATCTCTCTGAAAAAGTCTTGTCATGTCCCAGGATTTTTTTATATAATAGAGAGATTTGGTATTGTCTCCAATAGTATTGGCACACTATTTGTCAATGTAGAATGTGTCGCAGTTGGGGGCAGTAGTGCTCCCTTGAACCCTCAGGTACCACGCCAAACACCTGGTAAAAGTGCTACAATTATTCTTTTTATTATAACAATGTGCACTAAGCACCCTCCACTCCACACTATTCATAAACCACAATAATAAATCAATAATCAACAATCAACAATCCTCCACTCCCAGACGCGTTGCCCTCCTACCACCCAGCTCAGCTCGCCGTCTGGGAGTTCCCTCAGTCCTTTTATATTCCCTGACCCGGAAGTGTTCCCAGTCCCCAGTCCATGTGATCTTGTATCACTTCCGGGTCAGGTAAAAAGTACTTTTCTTCATCCCGGAAGTCCGTCGCTCTTCCTATGACGAACTTCCGGGTCATAGTGTACAAATAAGTCTTTGGTCCTCCCTGCAGCTCCCTCTTGCGGCCCCTGTGGTATCCAGCAGGGCTGAGGATAAAAACTACATAGTTCATGACTCCCTGCTGGTCTTAGGGGCACCTCCATACTGCAGGGAGGGCTCCATCTGGCGGCTTGGGGGACTTGGCCGGGATAAACTGCCGGGCACAGTCCACAAATGCTTAAATAAGATTTATAGATTCAACTAACTTGACTAATGTAAATTAAATAATATACTCCAATTTACTATATCATATTAATAACAATTACATCAGTTGTTGTTTTTTATTCTTTATAGAATCTGGAGACAAGGTTAAAAGTTATGTTGCCAGATGATGTTGGAGCAGCTCTAATGGATGGGGTTGTCCTTTGTCATTTAGCAAATCATATTCGACCTCGTTCAGTGGCTAGTATTCATGTTCCTTCACCAGCAGTGGTAAGTCAATTTTGATGTTACTGCATGATTTAAAGTAAAACTTGTTTATAAAAGTCTACATTGTTTCTGTTTAACTGGGTATGCCACGAACATCATGGTAGTGCACTGAGTGGATCTGTTACCTCACAACTCCAGAGTCTTTGTTTGAATCCCAGCTTGGACATAACCTGTTTAGAGTTTATGTCTTCTCCCTACATCTGTGTTTATTTTCATCCTATATCACTAAGCTGTATTAGTCTAATTAGCCCTGTATATGGGAGTTTTGGTGTGTGTGTGTTTATGGATGAATGTGCCCTGTGGGGGACTGCCACCCTTCCTAAGGCTGAATCTTACTCGTGTGTAATTCTGAAGAATAGACTCTAGCTAGTGGGTTATGTGGATTTGGTAAAGCTTGGGTGAGTGACTATAACTTAGCTTTTTAGTAAAAGCAAACTGATACTATTTTTTTATGGTTTAAATGTGACAAACTAATTGACAACTATTTTATAATTTTTCAGCCTAAATTAAGTATGGCCAAGTGCAGGCGAAATGTTGAAAACTTTTTGGATGCGTGCAAGAAACTAGGTGTTCCACAGGTAATAATGCTTTTATGCAATTTGATTTTATAGATTAATACCAAAGATCAGCCCTGAAGGACACATGAGTCAGCATGAAGGTGTATTCCCAATTCACAATTTTTAATTTCACCACTGAGTGACAAGTAGAGTAAATCCAGTCTTCAGGCTTTCAATTATTAACATCCTGTAATTAAAAATGTAAAATCCTCGATGTAAAATTCATATACTGTAAAGAACATCAGTTTCAACTCAAAATACAACAACCGACTGCAAATGCAATATTGTGATCCGAAAGCATTCCATTAAACATAAAACTGAACTCCCACTCATCTCAGAGAGGTGTTTAATAAGAAAGCCTAAAATCTAAAATGATTCTTCATACAGAAAAAATTAGCAAATTAAAATGAAATGTTTTAGCATACGCCCGATGTGCTTTCTTTATAATTACATTAGTGAATTTTTGCCAAATTCTGAAAATTCTTGCTTTCTATTCCAATGTCACGTTCCTAATGTTAAGCCTTATGGTCAGTCTCTTTTTATATCTTAACTTTGTTTTTCCAGCTCTTTTCATTAGGTATTTTTTTGTTACCTGTCTTTGATTCTTTTATCTCAATCAGCCTGAAGTTTGTTTTGATCTTTTTCATCAATTGTATTACTTTTTTTCAGTTGCGAATGTGAAGCACTTATTCTTTTCACTTCCTACAAGGGGCATATGGGATGACATTGCTTATTTCACTGGTGAATGGAATGGCCACAGCTTCCCTATGGCTCCCACTCACGTTGTTTATGATATTTCTTTTACTTGCATTTTGTATGGCTTTTGTTACTTTGATGCTGGCTGAATGGTACTTTCTTTCTTTTGAAAAGGTAGTTATTCTATTTGCTGTACCTTTTGTGAGGAGGCAATACGCTTCCAGAGCTAGACTACCACCAGAATGGCACAGGGTAGGAGAGAGCCTTTAAACAAAACAGAGACAAACTAGTAGCAGTAAGGTCCTTGCATATACCACTGTAAAAGCATAGAGGAAGATAGTATTTTTAAAACATTTGTATGTTTGTAAGAGAGAGAGAGAGAGTGAGAGATGACCTTAAAGTGTGTAACATTATTCTAGTACAGGGCAGGCACTCTGCCACAGAAGGTAGGGTGTGAGAGAATATTGTGCTTCTAATAGAACAAGCAGCTAGAATTACCAAAGCCTACGAAAAAACTCGTAATCCCAGCCGACCTTAAATTTATTCACACCTCTCCGTCAGCGTCTTTTGTGTTGTAAATGTGTCGATCAACACAAGCAGCCTGCTATCCCATCCCCACCAACCACAAAAAAAATTGTGTGCGACTTCAACTTGTATATAGCATAGAGTGAACAAACTTTACAATGAAGTAAAACTTATAGTTGCACCGTCTGCCTATTATAATGATTCAGTATTTTTCTAATACTGTCATTTAGTGTCTAAAACAAAGAACTAACAACCAGGCATCAAACAATGCAATTTTTACATCACTTGGGTTGTTTTTCTATCTGTGGAAGCTATTGAGCCATCACAAACCTATTTGAGCTATGCTTGTATCTACATGATATTGTAAAATGCTATTAAAAAGAATGTATTTCATGTAGTGTACTAGCACATTTAGTTGCATTCATTTATCACTGTTATTTTTGTATATGACTGGCTTTTACAAACGTATTTAATAAACAATAATGTGACCTCTGACTCCTTGATGAAGTAACTAAATAACTGAAAACTTCAATACATCAATTAACTAAGTCATCTTATCATACATGCTATAGAGTGTTCATAGTATGGTCTTCTAAAATTTCAAACCATGGAATCACTAAGAGAGACTTTTCTTTTCATCACCAACCATCCTGCAACCGATTGATGAAACACCCATAGGAAGTTAGTGACCTGAGTATTAAGACTCCAATGTATGGTGCTTAGACCATTATTTGATTGTAACTAAATACTCACTGCCAAGATGGAGAGAATCTCCATCTTGCTGAAACACTACTATGAATTTGTGTTCTGCTGATATCTGCAGGCATTTCACTGATTTTACAAGGGAAGTGAGGCTGGAGATAGTCCTGGCAACATTTCCTTCTTAGGAATGGCAAGCTGGACAGCCATTGGCTTGAAAAAGGATTGCTGTTCTGCAGTTGAATTAACCTTGTGTCCATTCATATAAGGTTTTCTAAAATCATAAAGCCAGAGACGTGACCTAGAAGGAAATAAGTATAGCCAGTATTCAAGACAATTGTATGTCGTACTTTATTATTATTGGAAAATATGATGTTTATTGTTTAAACAGATGCTCATCCTGGTCATATATATATATATATGTATATATATATATATATATATATATATATATATATATATATATATATATATATATATATATATATATATATATATATAGTATATATACACAAACACAAGTATGTTCATTCATTTTTTAATCCATTTATTTTTCTATTATTTTTCAGGACAAATTATGCTTGCCTCACCATATACTGGAAGAAAGAGGACTGGTGAAAGTTGGCATCACGGTACAAGCTCTGCTAGATTTGCCATCATCAAAGCCAACCCAGCTGTCAGCAGTTTAGTACAGTTGTAAAAGAATAGTATTTCCTTTTCGAAGGTTAATTTGCTTCATGTGCACAAAACACTTGTCATTCCCATTATATGGAGCGATCTTGTACAGTATATAGCAATCATAGACTTTCTGCCTGGAATATTTTTAACAGAGTAGTCAGACTATTTAAAGCTGTATGTTCAGGCGGTACAAATGTTCACATTGCTCATAAACATGCTGTTTCCTGCAATGATTTAATATTTTTGGATAGCTAGTCAGATACTCTAAATAAACACTGCAGCTATACCTTAATGCCTGCATCCAACTAATGAGCAAAGCCATACAGTATTGTCTGCCTTAACGTATAACCCACTTAACTCTGTAGCAGGACACATTAAAGAGCCTTCTGGAAGTGGCTCAAAGTTCTTCAGTTGCGAGTGCCAATTGAAATATTGCATCAACTTTATTGTGTTTACAAGTGCCTGTGAATCTGGCATGTTATTATCATTATTTGCTTTTGCTATTATTTTGCACTTTTAATTTTTGTTTCATTTTTATTTTTGTAAAAACATTCAACAACACTGACACTATATACACATGTTGGACATAAACTTTAATATGTTTTGTATTTTGTGAGAATTTTTTCTTTAAATGTTTCTTAAAAAGTATTGTACATGTTCTATTTATATTATTTAAGTATCAAGGTATTTTTAATTGGAAATCTTGGAAAAGTAAACATAGTCAAGTACCATTATTAAATGAACAGTGGAAAAGAAGTTGTAGTTGATGATTTTTATCAAGGTCTTTTACAGCAATAAACCAGGGATTCCGATATCTGCATACTTTATATGCATTTAGTCTACAGCAAGATTACTTATTTCAAATAAGAAAGAGTTGCATTAGATAAAACACCAAAACAGGCTCATCAGCTCTTCAGACTTGAACCTGCTTGCACTTTACAGTTTTTCTTTAAGTTGTTGTTTTACTGATAAATCCAACAGCTAGTGTGCACTGTAGGTTGCTGTCGTAGCAATGCTGTAACTCAGAAGATTTCAGCAGCACATCATGTAAATGAAGGTATATAGTAATGTTTTTTTTTTAGTGAAATTCACTCTGTTCAGAATATGTATTGCTAAGAAAAAGGAAGATTCTTGTCATTTGATAACATATATACTCTTATTAGAGTGAATTTTAACAGTGAGACTACTGCTATATACTGTAGCTTAATAGTAACACACACAGACAGATATGTGTATAAGCTGTATATATATATATATATATATATATATATATATATATATATATATATATATATATATATATATATATATATATATATATGTGTGTGTGTGTGTGTGTGTGTGCGTTTAAAAAAGAAACATGAGGAAAGTTGGGGTCCCAAATGGGACAATCCCTGTTTCATTGCTGTTGGTAGCATAGCCAGTTGTCTGTTGGCACACAGCTATATCCTTCTAAGTGATCGTCCTTTGAAGGAAGGCAACTTTCAGTCAAGATCCTGTTTAATGGAGTTGTTGTTGAATGGGGCAGAACCAGCGTGAGTACTAAAACAAAAGTTACTAGTTCTCTTCCAGGAATGTTCTCCTTCATTATATGGAAAAAGGAAATGCAACATTTTCTGGAATGTGGAAACTTTCGCTGCTGGTGCTGTACCTTCACAAAAAGTTGACAGTCAGTTTCAGCCCTTATTACCAAGAATATAGCTTATGCAGTGAGGCATTGCAACTTGCCAAACACACAAAAACTCAGTAAGTGCACTTTTACCCAATGTGATCCAGATAGAACAATTTCTGATTTGGCCATCTTTAAAAAGTCTCAATTCAAAGGTTATTCCACAGCAAGACAAAAGCCATGCTTATCTAGTTTTATTTGTATTTTATAATAACTTGAATGTCACCAGAAGCAAGGTAAAAGGAAAAGGACATTGGCATTCTGCAGGCTGGCATATCATTTGCCAGCACTGGCTGATACCGTGAGTTATGCTGCTTTACAGTGTCTTGAATACAAGCAAGTTTTATGCAGACCATTCAAGATCTGTTTACCCTTAAGTGACAACGCCAGAGCAGGACTGACACATCTGACTGTCCCATCTGAGATATTGTTTCTGATCTGTTACAAGCACTGTCCCTGAAACTGTCGGCTGACAAAATGAGTGTATCAGTGACAGGACAGTAAGGGGCAGGCTTTATGCTGTTGTCCTTAGTGTAAAGTGACCTCTCAGTATGCCCATTGCTCACATGTCCTACATGGCCTTACCCTATAACAGGACATAATTTCAGATGACACACTCCTGCTGTTGTCATGGCTGTCCTGAAGAATGAACGGTAGTGTGCAAGTGCTACTCTGGAATGCTTTTTTATATTTCCTTAACCACAGAGAGCACTCTTGGGATGCCATGGATTGAAGCATCTAGAGACATGCCAATCTACCCGCCAATGACCAACAACTTCAACATATAAAACATATGTTTCTATTTTTTTTTAAACAATAAAGATAACAAAATGTAAAAATACACCTTTAGAAGAGATACGTATGCATTATTATCCGGTCAACAAATTACCTGTAGTTACATTACTGAAGTACAGGTAGCACAAAAAATGACAGTAACCAGTTATTCTAAAATAAACAATTGCTGCACTACAACTAGAATTATTTACTTTTTTTTTTTTTAAATGAATGAAAGTTATTCTGCCAGATATTCTTATATGTATTCTTCTTTATAAACTGGTGCACAGTATGTTTTTGTTCTTCTGTCCATCTTAAAGTAGTTGAGAGAACTACATGTGCTGCAATTATATTGTTCTTCTCTGTGTTGCGTGATTTTTTTTATAATTTGCAGGTCATCTTTGATATCAAAAAAATAAGTTCCGACTTGTTTTTGTAAATGTGTCAGATAACATATCTCGTTTTTGGCTTTATTATGGTTATTAATAGGTAGTAACCTGTAATAATCTCATATTATAATACATTCAGAATGACATTTCTTTTTATAAGAATAATATTAATAATTTAATTTAAAAAAATCTGTTAACAAAATGAAGAAAAGCAACTTTAGGTAGTAAACGTAAGAAGATTTAAACAGATTCCAGCCATGTTACCATCTTTTCAATTTTTGTCAAATTACTGGTTACTTGAATAATGTTTCTTTTTATAGCATAATTCTAATGTTAAATTAGATAAATTATTTTGTTTTCAGCATTTTTTATGTTTATCACTACTGGTCTATGAAGTTGCTTTAATTGTAACACTTAAGGTGAAGGCAACATAAAGCTTAAAATGAAAAATGTAAATATATAAGTAGAAATCACGAATCTCACCTTTTTAGAAATTTGTTCCAAGTAACCTGATCTGTTACCTACCGAAGCCGGTTTGTACAACTTAAAATTAGAACAGCAATGTTTTGATTAATTTATGATTATGTAAAATATATTTAATTAACAGCTTCATACTATTTGGCCCACAATTACACCTTTCTTGCAGAGTGTATTTACAGAATTTTACACTACATTTACATTAATGAATGCTTCATAAGCATTTAATGGACAAACAAGCATATTATCATTTTTTTACAAAAATATTATACAAAATGCATGACCAGAAATTGCATATTGCCTCACAATAGGGAACAAAATAAAGAGGTTTACAAAGATTTACAATCTGATTATGATATTTTATTATTTTTATTTTTAATTCATCATTTTAATATAATGTAAAGCTGGTTATATCTGTATGTACTGTATGTGATCAGCTATCTCGGCTGTCATTTAACTTGTTATTCACAATGTTAATATGGTTTGTTCATTTTTTCATTAATTCACACACATATTTTTAGAACTCAAAATATCATCAACAAAAGAGTGAGGAATGTCCAGAAAATGAAATATCCATAAATCATAATTTAAGAAATTATTGGATTTTTTTTCTGTCATGAAGTATGTGCTTTAACAAATATGCTATTTAAAATACATTGTAAAAAATGTAAATGACATAGTGTGGGACACAGTTTTCAAATCTGAGTGCATACATCTGAATCTTGAGAAGGGCTCACACTTCAGTTTTCTGTCTAGCTCTCAGAAACTTTTGCACACTTCTAAATATTTTCTTACCTATCTTTTTTTTTCTTTTTTTTTGATAGTTCCTTTAATTATTATTTTTTATACTGACTTTCGTGTTCAGGAGTGAGAGGTCAATGTTGTCATTTTTTTCCATAGGCGATTTTTACCATAATATCATAGACCATTTTTTTAAAATATCAATATTTTTTACCAAAAAACTTTTGTTGATGTAGTTTTCATTTTTAATATATGGTGGTAATGTACTATTTTTTAAAAAATAACTTTTATAATACACAAATGTTTGCCTAATTGGCTTGTTTTGATTTTTTCCTTCTTTTTGATGTTAATTAATGAATTAATGTTAAATGTGCATTTTTTTTAATAATTTCAAGATTGAAATAAATGCATTCATTACTATTTAATGAAGCTGTCACAGTTGACAAACGTTATTCTAAATAAAAGATATATGATGTTAATCAATGAATTAAAAAATGAACAAACTGCTGAAGGTGTCATCTGCAAAAGCAGCTGCTAATAAAGTTCAAAAAAGGGGCAAAGGTAATCCTGTTCTATTGTTAAAATTTGTTTCATACTTAGTTACATTTTTTCTTCTTGTCAGTACTTTTTTTTATTATTTAGTGTTCTATACATAAAATAGGCCACATTTTCTACCAGTTTTGTAAAGTATTGTAGTATTTTGTTTTGTTTCTTTTATTATTTGAGCTTCCAGATGTAAATGTCTCTTTAACAAATCTTCCTCATGGCTTTGTACATAGTTTTGTTTTGTAATACTATTGCATGCTAAAATACATTTGACCAAACCTGTGTACATAATCAGTGTATAAAGTTCAAGATGTTTCTTAAAATGTTTCACGGACAGAAAAATAAAAATGACGTTTTTCCTATCTGTGTGTGAGCGCTTCTGTCTTTGTAAAACCCTAAAGCATTATTTTGATATTATTCTACACATTTGTTTTAAAAATATGACAGAATGATCCTCCAATACTTACCATGTAATTTGGAAAATGTTTTGTTTGTGCTAAATTTATTTAAAATAATTTTCTTGGAGAATGTCTTACATTTCATCCTACTTAACTGGACATTAAAATTGCACTTTTCCTTCCATCCATTTTATAAACCTAGTTTTTCATTCATAGGTGAATTAGATTAGTCCTGACAGCATCAGAAACAAGACAAGATCTAGTCCTGGGTGGTATACTGGTTCATCACAGGCCTCACTGACAAATTTTTACACACTGAGCCAAACTGATGTTGTTAAATAGTGTAACTTTTATGCCTTTAGCTTAACGGAAGAAACTCAGGTATCCAGAAAAAAATGTGTGAATATAGGTAGATTAAAAGTTCTATATTATATACAGAACTAAATCCAAGAGCACCACCAGCCTGCATCACCAGGCTACCCACAACATATTTGTGCTCTGTTAATATCAAAATAACTAATTACTGACTGTCAGCATGTAATATAATAAGGACTGCAAACTTTGCCATCTTTTAGTAGTTCAGTTATATGGAGACAATAACTTGGAAATGCTGTCTAACAGGTCCTACTTGCTTGTCTGTTAGGGAGTATATCTGTTCTCTCTGTACCTGTATAGGCAACTCATTTTCCTTATTAAAAAAAGAGTATGTTAATCATGAAAAAAAAATTCAGAATATTCTATTCATTTTATGTAACTTGACATGGAAAATGTTGCCAAATACTTAAATAAGAATTGCAAACAGAATGTTCACAATGGGGTGACACAGCCTGGGTCCTCCCCATCTGGAGTTTGCTTGTTCTCCATGTGTCTCTGTGATTTCCTGGCCCTCGTGTATGTGTGTCTGTGTGTTCACACTGTGATGGACTGGCGCCCTGTCCAGGTTTTGTTCTTGCCTGCTGGAACAGACTTCATTTGGTCTGCCACCCAGCCCTGAATGAGCAGATTAAGAAAATGGATGTTCACAATGTAAGTGTATTTTTACAGAACTTCACAAGAACTTGGGTAACTTTTAATATATCCATCTATCCATTATCCAACCCGCTATATCCTATCTACAGGGTCACGGGAGTCTGCTGGAGCCAATCCCAGCCAACACCAGGCGCAAGGCAGGAAACAAACCCCGGGCAGGGCGCCAACCCACCGCAGTGCGCACACACACAATCACCCACACACCAAGTACACACTAGGGACAATTTTAGGATTGCCAATGCACCTAACCTGCATGTCTTTGGACTATGGGAGGAAACCCATGCAGACACGGGGAGAACATGCAAACTCCACGCAGGGAGGACCTGGGAAGCAAACCCGGGTCTCTTAACTGCGAGGCAGCAGCACTACCACTGTGACTTTTAATGTAGCAGCAGATATTTACAGACAGCCACAGAAAAGCAGATATGTTACTGCCAAAACGGCATTATTGCCCTGGTTATGCCATTTAAACAAAAGTCAAAGTAAGATGCCC
This sequence comes from Polypterus senegalus, assembly GCF_016835505.1. Classification (NCBI taxonomy): domain Eukaryota; kingdom Metazoa; phylum Chordata; class Cladistia; order Polypteriformes; family Polypteridae; genus Polypterus; species Polypterus senegalus. The sequence goes on along the minus strand of NC_053163.1, from coordinate 121,339,490 downwards.
TCCAGCTGGCTACGTATACAGTGATTTTTTCAGTGCATACACAATTTCAGCTGAAATGTGAAACTGCCCAAATTGGAAAGACTTTTCCCTAAAGCTCTCACCTTTACAATGAGAATTTTGTTTTATTCATCTCAGCCTTTATATGAAACAAGCATATTACGCATTTTCTTTTCCTCAGTCAGTGGGCAGTTTTTCTGGATATCATTTTACATGACTGCAGTATTTGCATTTCCGAGGGAACTGAGGTGTGACTGCTTTAATGCTAATGGGCTGATTCAGAATCAAACATCACCACCAGCAGCTGCGAGGTAAACACTTGGCATCTGCCACGGTGAGTTCATGCCTTACTTCTTTAAATCATAATAATAATGACAGTCATTCAAATACTCTATAGCTAAAGTAAAATTGTTCATTTTCAATTGTAAATTTAATAGAGTGTGGTTTAAGTAGTGGGTGTTTTAAATAGTTCATCTGTTCTGTATATGTAGATTACATTTATACTTGCAATTTAACATTCTCAAACCAATCAATTAATTCAGATGTTGTGGGGTGCTGGAGCCTATCTTGACAGCATTGAGTACCAATCCATGTGATTTGCAGTAGGTATGTAGTAAATTATACTTAATTCATATTTCATAATTCAAATTAATAGTTGATTTTATTGGGTATAATTATTTATAATAGATTTATGTATGGTAAATTGTACTATATATAGCATACTCCTATTAAAGTGATTACAATGAGAGCATTATATAGCATGTCATGTGTCCTATGAATAAAATTTGTAAATATTCATGAATAACTGGCACATGTACAATTAGTCTTAGTTACAGTAGTACAGCCAGCCAGCTCAAATGTGCATTTACAGAGTATCATCATAAATGTAAATATTTCTAAAGCACATGTTTATCTGAATAAAAAGGTAGTAAAAATATTCACATGTATGATTATGTTATGTACCTTAAGCAAGTATGTGGTCTCTTTATTATATTGCAAAATTATATGACACGGTACTGCCATGATAGGTTCTGACACCCCCACCCCGTATAACCATGAATTGAGTTAAACAGGTTTGAGAATATTATTTCGTATAAAATGGGTAGAATGGTGGCACTGTGGTTAGCACTGCTGTCTCATGAATCTAGCCTTCTGTGTTCAAAACTCACATCCAGTCAATGTCCTTATGGAGTTTTCATGTTCTAACTTTGTCTGTGGCTTTCCTTCAGGTTTTCTGTTTTTTCTCTCAAATCTTCAAATTTGTGCAGTTTAGGTTAATTGGCAATTCCAAATTGCCCTAATAATGGACTGGCACCCTATCAAGGGATGGTTTCTGCCCTAATACTTCCAGCATAGAATTTAATTCCCTGTGACCTAGAATTTGATTCAGTGGATTTCGGAATGCTATGTGCAAAATACATCACTTGGAAAGTAATTTATTAAAAATGGTATTTGTTTTTACATTCATAAATTAATATTGGTCTAATAAAGTGATATATTGGTCTAATAAAGTGGCTATCTGAATTAGTATTGTATACTAAAATAATACTGTTTATAATAGCTTTAGTTAATAAGTAATTAACAAACATTTTGTAATGTGTAACATATTAGTCCATGTACATTCAAATAGTTATAAATAGCTCTATACGATCATTTATATATTAGGTTATGCATTTTTAAATGTTTACAAATAATTTAACAAATGGGCAATTAAAATATTTTATCTATTCAGTAACACATTAATGAATGATATCACAACATGAACAATGTGTAGCTGATTAGGAACAAATGTCTTTAAAGATTAATTACGCCTACTTTAGTTTATCATATACCAGTTGTAAGAAGTAAAGTTAATTCTGCCCTCCAAAAAAAATGTATTTTGTATGTTTTGAGTGTATTTGAAGCAGTCATATGGCTGAGCCTAATAAGTATTTTCATCAATTCTTTTACTAATAAAGTATATAACTATATTCCATGCTAATGTATAGTAAGACATGAATCTAAGGGAAATAATAACAGTGATTAATGTACAGACTCCTCCTTAGCAGTGCTGATAAACAACAATTTGAGAAAAGCACATTTAGAAAGGAATGTTATGAATTGTTGACATTAGCTACCCCAAAGTATATTTTGAAAATACAAATACATAGTGTATCACTGGGGAATAAATTCATAGAAATGCTTAATTATTTTTTATTCAAAGTGCCAAGAAAAGGGAAAGCCTGTCTTAACTTGAAATTGTGGAATAATCAAGTGAGAATTCAGGCTATTGAGGTCAATGATCTGGTAGAATCAGTGGATCAGAGTATGTTTGATAGTGTGCTGATACAGACAATCTGCTAAAACAAAAAGTACTAAACTTTAACTTAACCAAATATTTGAACAAGACACTCTTATATTTGGAGACAGCTGTGTGGAGCAGTAGAGCAGATGTAAAATCATAGTCATTGTAAAATAAGCAGAGGAGGACATAAGACATGTTGGGATTCCAGATGGGATACCCCGTCTAATTACCAATCATTTTTAATGCAAAGAAAGGAAGATTAAACAAAGTGGCAAAACGTTCACTCTTGCTTCAGCTCTGCTGTTGTTCTTTTATGTTGTCTGGGGATGAGGCCTTGTTCGATCCGTAAGCGTCATCAGTTGTCTTTCTCCTCTTTACCCCTTCTGTGTTTTCCTTGAAATCAATCTTTACAAGAAACTCACGATGCTTGCATAATTCACATCACACATTGTTAGTCAAGTTTACATGGAGTTTTCATGTTCTAACTTTGTCTGTGGCTTTCCTTCAGGTTTTCTGTTTTTTCTCTCAAATCTTCAAATTTGTGCAGTTTAGGTTAATTGGAAATTCCAAAATTGCCCTTATAATGGACTGGCACCCTATCAAGGGATGGTTTCTGCCCTAATACTTCCAGCATAGAATTTAGTTCCCTGTGACCTAGAATTTGATTCAGTGGATTTGAGAATGCTATGTGCAAAATACATCACTTGGAAAGTAATTTATTAAAAACGGTATTTGTTGTATTTGCGTCGCGTTAATTTCTGAGGACCTGCTCAGGGGATGCGTCAAATGAACACTGGGAACGCATGGCAGCCATGATGCGGGCGCGTACGCGTTCTGAGCGTGAAGTATAAATCGGCCCTAACATAGATGCAGGGGAGTGGGACGAAATAGGGGAGGCAGTTATGAAAGTCCTGGTGAAATGCTAGAGAAAAATTGCGAAGATAAAAACTCTTTTTTTTTCATTTCACATTTCTGTAAGTAGATTGAATCAATGTCATACCATCTAAGTGCAAAATAAGTTATCCTTGAGTGGAACTAAAACCAAAATAAGTCTCTTTTACCTCTGTATTTAACTCGCCAGTCTGTGAGGTTGCTTGCAGTGCTGACTTCCCAATATAATGACAAAATTCTATGAAACAGAAGTGTAATGATTATCCCTACCCATTATTCCAGTGTGCAGCGTCTTCGCTAATTTATGCAAAGAACACAACATAACCGTCAAAGTAACACACAGTGTCAGTGAGACAGCAGCTATGGAGATCTTTTTTAGCGTGCCGGAAGCAACGGTCTATGTACAGCGTGTTTTACAGCCATTTTATCTGAGATGGCACACATTTTGTAACCCACAAATCCCAAGGCAAACCATGATTCTACCAACTACAAAAGCAATAAATGTCATACACGTGCTAAACTGTCCAAAGGGTCTTGACTACTACTTGACTACGGCTACTACTAAAAAAAAAATCAGTTTGGAGATTGCTGCTTGCAGATGCAGCACTTAGTGAGCACTCATATGCCCTCTGTCCTTTAGCTCTGTGAGAGTCCTTGTTAAACACACACCCTGGCAGCTGGACCCCTGACACATCTCCTGGCTGCTACACTGCACTCTGAGTGCTGTGTCTGCAAAACAGCAATCATGGAGCAGCTTTTATGTTGGCTTCTCCAGGTAGTCCAGTTCTTCTCAGACAGGTCTCAACCACCTGAGGAGTGTTTTTCTGTCAGGTCAGGACCCTGGGGCACAACACTGTTATTTCCACAGTGCACCAGTTTTGCAGAGTATAATTATCAAGTCATTAATGATGATGAACAAATAAGGATGGTATTGGTACAGTTTTAACACAATTTTATTGTATTCTCATTTAGGAGATGCTTATGCTTTGAATTAAATCAGTCTTGAGCTGTTAATTCAAAATTTAACTTCTCAACAGTACGTCATTGTTACTCAAAAATTGATTATATCTTTGTAGATAATAATTTGTTGCCCAAAATGAAATCTTCCAAGTACAACGCTCCGACCGTGCCCCTCAGATCAAAGCTCAAATCATTATGCCCCACATACTCACCTCGCAGCTGGTACCTTAACCCCTGTTATTAGCTGACGAAAACTGTACAGAATTTATATCCAAGCAAACTGATGTTTTTAGAGACAAACACATCCTCAGTGGTCTCTGCAGAAATACTCTGGGAAACACATTTTTATGAGGACAGATTATTTCATATCTCACCCACAAAAACAAATCGGAAACCAAGAAGGCATCAGAATTAATCAGAGAAATTACCAGAATAGATTAAGAACACTCCAGGTTTATTGTAAAAGACAGGCTCTGTAATCAGAACACAACCTTGACAACAAAAGAAATGGAACAACTAATTTTTAAATCGTGACATCTTTACTGTGAACACGGAGAGAAGGCTAATACAATCTTAGCGTAACAAATCCAGAAGCAGGTAGTTTGCAATGTAATATCAGAAATTACCAACACAGATGGAGACAAAATCATTGACCTTAACAATATAATGCAAACCTTTAGAGACTATCTTAAGTCCTTATATTCTATTCAGTTTAAAGAAGATCAGACACAATCTAATGCGTTATTCAATGCATTACAGATACCACAGCTAGAGGGATTGGATAAACCTCTGACACTCTCAGAATTACTAGATGCTATAAACTAGATGCTATATAACTTCAGAGTGGAAAAGCAGCAGGCCCTGATGGCTACCCTTCTGAATTTTATAAAAAAAAATTAAATTAATTTAGATCATCTTTTATTAGCAACATTTATAGAAGCCAGAGACAATAAAATTCTCCCCCAAACTCTCTGAAGATTTTCACCAAGCATTCAATTCTATCTGTCCTAAGAAAAATAGCAACTTACTACAAAGTGCAACATACAGACAAATCTCACTTCTGAATAATGATAAGATACTCTCCAAAGTTCTAACTAGAAAGATTGAGAAAGTGCTTCTTTCCATAATATCACAAGACTAAACTAGATTTATCAAAGGCAGACACTTAGCTTCTAATTTTCAATGCCTGCTTAATGTAATATATAGTCACCCATAAAGTCTAACACCCTGAAGATCTTCGGATGCAGAAAAAGCATTCGATATGGTTGAATAGGACTACTGTCAAATAATGCAAAGGATACCACAAAAAGTTTTGAGGTAGCCACCCCATATACTTGAAGATTTGGTAGAGCAAAAAGGAAAAAAAAACAACAATATCTCTTTACAGAGCTGAGTCCACAACTGAAGTGATTTGAAAACATACAAAATGGCTTTTTTAAAGCCGGTAATTGAAAGTGATGTCAACGGGGCCGGAACCGGAAGTAACATCATTGTGGCCAGAACCAGAAGTGGTATCATCGAGTTTATGGCGAAACCAGGTGGTGTCGTCATTGAGCCCAGGCCAAATATCCTGTAGTTGGTTTGCAAAAGAAAGAGAAATGATCGGTGCACTCTACCACCCCCTGGTCCAGCATGGTATTGCCCTCTTTTAAGCCCTTTACCTACCTCCAATGTGCATATGTGACACACTACCTATTCACTACATTGCACAAATTTGGGTTTGGCCCGAACAAATGTGCATGGTTTAAACTACTGTATATCAGTCCAGAAGCTTCAGTTTGTAGTAACAACATTATTTCAGACTACTTCATACTAGAAGTGCTGCTAGACAAGGATGCCACTTATCATCACTGCTATTTACAATCACCATTGAGCCATTGGCTGTTTATTTTCGAAATGCGTCTGAGGTAAATGGTTATTTTCAAACGAGGACTGGTCATAAAAAAATGTTAAAAAAAAATAAACCAATAAACCAGAGATGCATTGGAGACCAGGGGTAAATGGACAACTTGTTCTACTGCAGGTAGTATGGACTCAAAAACAGTTGCCCACTTGTGATCCTGGAAGTGATTGTGGAAAGACAGGGAGCAAACACTCATTTTCTGACAGCAATAAACTATCTCAAATATATAAGACCAAAAAAATAAAGTTTTTACTTTTAAATTATTTTAGTTTATTAACCTCCTTAGTATTACATTTTTTTCTCAAAAAAAAAGTAAACAGCATTGCATTTTTGGCTTGAAAAATATATTTTTTCTTAAATCTTATCTTTCTAATGTAAAACAAGCAAAATACTAAAGGTACAAAGTTAGAAGTGTAGAAAGTATTATAATCTTCTTCTTTCTGCTGCTCCCATTATGAGTTGCCACAGCGGATCACTTTCCATATCTTTCTCTCTTCTGCATCTTGCTCTGTTACACCCATCACCTGCATGTCTTCTCTCACCACATCCATAAACCTTTGCTTAGGCCTTCCTCTTTTCCTTTTCCCTGGCAGCTCTATCCTTAGCATCCTTCTCCCAATATACCCAGCATCTCTCCTCAGCACATGTCCAAACCAATACAATCTCGCCTCTCTGACTTTGTCTCCCAACCGTTCAACTTGAGCTAACCCTCTAATTTACTCATTTGTAATTCTATCCATCCTCGTCACACCTAGTGCACATCTTAGCATCTTTAACTCTGCTTCCTCCAGCTCTGTCTCCTGCTTTCTGGTCAGTGCCACCGTCTCCAACCCATATAACATAGCTGGTCTCACTACCGTCTTCTAGACATTCCCTTTCACTCTTGTTGATACCCGTCTGTCACAAATTACTCCTGACACTCTTCTCCACCCATTCCACCCTGCCTGCACTTTCTTTTTCATCTCTCTTCCACAATCCCCATTGCTCTGTGCTGTTGATCCCAAGTATTTAAACTCATCCACCTTCGCCAGCTCTACTCCCTGCATCCTCACCATTCCACTGACCTCCCTCTCATTTACACACATGTATTTTGTCTTGTTCCTACTGACCTTCATTCCTTTGCTTTCTAGGGTGTATCTCCACCTCTCCTGGGTCTCCTCAACCTGCACCCTACTATCGCTACAGATCACAATGTCATCAGCAAACATCGTAGTCCACAACTCGACTGTCAACCTGTCCATCACCATTGGAAATAAGAAACGGCTCAGAGCCGATCCCTGATGTAATCCCACCTCCAACTTGTATGCATTCGTCACTCCTACCACAGACCTCACCACTGTCACACTTCCCTTGTACATATCCTGTACAACTCTTACGTACTTCTCTGCCACTCCCGACTTCCTCATACAATACCACAGTTCCTCTCGAGGCACCCTGTCATATGCTTTATCCAGGTACACAAAGACACAATGCAACTCCTTCTGACCTTCTCTAAACTTCTCCATCAACATCCTCAGAGCAAACATTGCATCTGTGGTGCTCTTTCTTGGCATGAAACCATACTGCTGCTCACTAATCATCACCTCACTTCTTAACCTAGCTTCCACTACTCTTTCCCATAACTTCATTCTGTGGCTCATCAATTTTATTCCCCTGTAGTTACTGCAGTCCTGCACATCCCCCTTATTCTTAAATATCGGCACCAGTACACTTCTTCTCCACTCCTCAGGCATCCTCTCACTTTCCAAGATTCAATTAAACAATCTGGTTAAAAACTCCACTGCCATCTCTCCTAAACACCTCCATGCTTTCATAGGTATGTCATCTGGACCAACGGCCTTTCCATTTTTCATCCTCTTCATAGCTGTCCTTACTTCTTCCTTGCTAATCCGTTGCACTTCCTGATTCACTATCTTCATATCATCCAACCTCTTCTGTCTCTCTTCTCTTCTCTTCATTCATCAGCCTCTCAAAGTACTCTTTCCATCTGCTCAACACATTCTCCTCGCTTGTGAGTACGTTTCCATCTTTATCCTTTATCACTCTAACCTCCAGCACATCTTTCCCAGCCTGGTCCCTCTGTCTAGCCAATCGGTACAGGTCCTTTTCTCCCTCCTTAGTGTCCAACCTCTCATACAACTCATCATACACCTTTTCTTTAGCATTCATCACCTCTCTCTTCAACTTGTGCCTTATCTCCTTGTACTCTTGTCTACTTTCTGCATCTCTCTGACTATCCCACTTCTTCTTTGCCATCCTCTTCCTCTGTATACTCTCCTGTATTTCCTCATTTCACCACCAGGTTTCCTTTTCCTGGCATTAGCAGGAAAACAAAAATGCAAACCTAATACTCACAGGAAGAGAATCCAGGATTTGGGAGTTATGGAAGTGGGCTTTGCTTTGGTGCTGTGGAGGGTAAGTGAGTGACCCAAACCAAGTAACAGACAAGGCTTCGAAACTAATTGCAGGCCTCGAGGTGTAGTAGTCTTATTGTTTTGCATTTATTCATTTTGTATTTTGTGTTCTCCTTGCATTCTGCCCCCTCCTTTATTATTTTAAGTTAATCAGAGCACATTTTTTCCTTCTTTTTTAACATGTCGTTCCTACAATATAGTTTATTTATATTTTAGTTTTTGCATTTTGTTCCCTACACTATGAGACATGCAGTTTCTTTGATTCCCTCAGTGAGGTAAAAATGAGAAGTGAACTGCCACACGATGGTTAATCCTAGTAAAGAAATACTTCAGAAATTGTTAAATAAAATTGAAGTCATTTACTGTGAAAGCAGAATGAACTAAACCAGGAAGTATCTTGGTAGTTAAATGTCGAGATTAAGTACTTGACAGCATTTCAAGTTTAAACAAACCAAAAAGGAACAATATACTAATAATACCATCGCACAATTTTGGCATTTAAACTACAAGGTCTTTTTAAAGTTGTCAGTCAATAATTATCCCACTAACAAATGACTGCATTTCCTAGGAAATTTTCTTTTATTGCCAGATGGCTTATAAAAACAAATTTTATCAATTGTTCAACAAGAGATCACCTGAAAGTCACAAGCTTATGTTTTATTTTTTAATCACAATGATGATCTTTCATCTCTTGAGTATTCAAGGAATGTTAAAAGATTGATGAGATTTAACTAGGATGTAACGGCTGTCACGTCAGTGAAATGTTTACACAAAAGAACTACTAAGTACCTTTTGTTAAAAAAATAAGGAAGTTTTTTTTTTTAATTTTTTGTCAGGCAAAGTGTATTTTATAGTTAAGACTTTAATCTGGTTGCGTGCTCCAAACTTTGAAGACTGCTCCTCACATTTGACATTTGAGTTTCTTAATCCATGTCAGGGTCACTAGGGGCTGCAGTGTATCCTGGCAGCATTGGGGACATGGCAGAGACCATCCCTGGACAGGCCATCATGAGACTCCCTCACACACACTCTTTCGCACAGGGCCTGACTAATCCTGCACAATGCACCAGTTCATTGTAGGACCCATTCTCACACACTCACAGACACTGTAATAAAGAGACAAAATACTCATAAAGGTTTGGGGTTTTCTGGCCCCGTATACTGCAAACAAATGAGCCAAAGTAGATTGATACAAGAACAGTTCATCTAACAGAGACTGCTGGAATGGTGGAATGGGGGAAGATTTATGGTGAGGGACCGGAAATGAAGAGTGATGAATGCTGGGAAGGAACCGAGATGGATTCTGGGATTGATGACATCATCAGGACTCGACAGAGGGAGGGCGGAAGTGGTGATGCGTGATCAGGAAAACATAGCAGGATCATGGCAGTGGCGCGTCTTTCTTTCTGCAGAATAAAGGAGAGAGAGGTTAGTATCCCGCCAATCTCTTCTGGCATGTGCTTTCACGTTACAGTTTAGGTCCTTACGCGGCCCCCTAATCGCATGTGCATGACAACACATACAAAGCCAGTTTGGAATGTCCAGTTAAACAAACTGGCATTTCTTTGGGATCTGGAAGAAAAACCAGAGGACACGAGAGAAAAGCCCAAGGGAGATCACACAGACTACACACAGATAACATCAAGGTGTGAGTTTTAAAACTAGGATGCTAGGTCTGTGCACTACAGTGCTACCCTGGTCTCGTTACATTAATTGCTTAAGTTTGTCCAGTTACAAATATTGACAACATAGTAGAAGGACATTTAACTTTTATCCTGCTTTTTATTTAATGTGTTAGAAATGCACTGTGTGTTGTTTTTCTTGTGTAACATTTTGAGCATCAAACTACCAAATCTCCTGGTGTTTTAACATGAACACATTTAATGAATGCAGAGGTGGAGCCAAGGAGAGTCTGAATGGCCAAACTTAACAAAATTCATAATACAGAAAAGCAGCCAATGATTAGATTCAATATCATAGAAAGCCACAACCTACCCTGTTTGGCATGCATGGCAAATGTGCAGTGGAAAGAATTTTCCATTTTAATTTCCCAACTCGGTCTGTGCATAAGCCATGACTCTACCCTTATGCCCTGCACAGAAGCCCACTGAGTTTCTCAGTTTCTCCATTTCGTCCCACATTTTATATGTTAATCTATTCACCCATTTTCTAACACAGTTATTCTGTTTAAGACCAAGGGAAGCCAGTGCTAATCTAGGCAGCAATGAGGGCACACAGGAATCAAGCATGGACAGAAGTAACACTCCATCGCAAGGCACATTCAAAGTGACCCATCTGGAACCGCCAATCAAGTTGATATTTAACTGTTTGGATATGGGAGGAAAACTAACACAGAGCCATGGGCAATGTACAAGCTCCATACAGTGTCTAGGCCTGGAATTTGAGCCCAGAATGCTGGGTCTCGAGGCAGTGTCACTAACCTATGTAACACATATAAACACTGCAGCTGACGGCCACGGTCCGACTGAGAAGTAAAGAGAAAATAAAGTACGGAAAGTGATTCGGCTGTTGGGGACACTGTATATAAATAAATTCACGTGAGCTTTTTGGACTTGTGCTTCTAGCGCAGGGGTGGGCAAACCTTTTGGCTCAGGGGCCACATTGACTTTTAAAATTTGACAGACGGGCCGGGCCAGCACTAGATGCATACATATCAAATATAAACATAAAAAAGGCATTACAGTGTTAATATTTACATTCACTTTTAGTGGGAACAGTGTTGTCGATCACCCTTTTTTGCCAGTGCATCGAAGTCTGGTGTTAGTTTTGTTGTGGCAATTCTCAGACATAAGACACCCAGGTAAAGCTGGATCCTCCCCCTCCCGGACATCCCCCTCCCCCATGGTGGAACTGCTGCATGTTCCGGCCCTCTTCCCGGCAGCGTACATGCCAGGACCCAATCCCCAAGGCCCCACCCATATCACCATCCGGGGACGGCTGCCCCCATACCCTAAGCCACCTGAAGTGACTTCCAAAAGCAGAGAACCGACAGTAGAATTCTCCATGCAAGGCATCCAGTGATTTCCTGTATTTTTTCACAAGTCGAGGGGCCTCCTTCAGCGTAGCCAGTGTGGGGAAATGAACAAATAAGCTGTTTGACATTTGCTTTGAGAATAAAGCTAGCTTGGTTTTGAAGGCTCTGACGTTTGTGTACATTTCATGCACAAACTGGTCTTTCCCTTGTAGCTTCACGTTCAGCTCATTCATGTGTGTCAGTATGTCCACAGCAAAAGCTAAATCACAAAGCCAATCTGTATCACTTAGCTCAGGAAAATTGTCAAATGAGATAATCTCCTGTTTGAGCTCCCACACTCATCGACATACTTTCCCCAAACGTAACCAGCGGACATTGGAGAGGTAAAGCAAGACCTGGGGCCTCATGTATAACGCCGTGCGTAGAACTCGCACTACAACATGGCGTAAGCACAAAAGCCGAAATGTGTTTACGCACAGAAAAATCCAGATGCAGGAATCTGTGCGTACTCCAACTTCCACGTTCTTCCATTACATAAATCCCGATCAGCGTGAAAACTAGCGCTTGTGCACGCGCATTATGTAACGCCCCAAATCCTCCCAGAATTACGCCTATTTGAATATGCAAATCAATATAAATCGCCCTTAAGCGCAGCCTTCTGTGAAAAGACAATGGGAAAAGCACGGGGAAAATATAAGAATTTCAGCGAATACCAAGTGGAGGCAAAGGAAAAACATACTATTTGTTCAAATAAACCGTGGTATAATCAACAAAAGGAAGTTGATCGAGTGACATAGCGTGTTGGAGAAACTTGAAAGCTCACATTCACAAAATCGCACAGTGCCGGAAATAAAAAAGAACTCACATATCAAAGTTGCCGTGAAAAGAAGAGTTGTAAGCCCACTGTCTGAGTGTCATATGAAAGTTTATTAGGGTACAGAGAAAAAAGGCACACGGTGGGGAAAAAGCATGAAATGTCAACTTCAATCTCGACATTTCCACTTTAATCTGTAGTTTATTTTGTCATTTAGTAGAACATTATAAACTTCATCTTAAAATCGTTTAATTAACCAGTTTCTCAAATCACAATAATTAAAGTAGCACGTTAAATGCTTTGTTTTGTATTTGATCTTCTACTATGTGCTCTATGTGTGTGAATCACTACTTGCTTCTTAAACCGGCTCTCTTCCTCCAACTGGACACAGAGTCCATTACATTCGTGATATTACAGCTCTCTGAATAACTAAAATACTGAGATGTATACGTGATGTCATTTTCATGATGATAGGAGTTAAAGCACGTTATTAAACATGTGTTTCACTTCGATGAAATAATTTATTGCTGCAGTACTCAGGGGCGGCTCTAGGCTTGTGGTGGCACTGGGCAGTGGAAGAATCGGTGGCTCCTTGTCGGCCAATGTCAGTAAGGTAGCTTATGCACAGTGGATGGCCACGTCCGTTGTGGATACTGCACAGCAGCCTCGTGCTCATGACAAGCATTTATCTTTGTTGAAATTTGTCGCTGCGTTTTTAGCTGTGTTGTTATTTTCTCTTTCTGTTTTATATTCAATATATATTGGCATGGCGCCCAGTGCTTTTCTTTCCCCAAGTAACCGATCGCCATACAATCAGCTCTGTGATAGAAGTTAAGCCATCTGTAAGCTTAGCGCCGATTCTTCAAAACGTTTAAAGAACATTGAAATATCTTCGTAGTACATGTTTAATTATTCTATCCTTCACGACACTCCCAGTGAAGAATATAGATTATTTAAATGAAGTTAAAGTTTTATGTGTATAATTTAACAAACATATTTTGCTGCATTTCACCTTAAAAATGATATCGTCATCATATGTAAATACGCGCTTAATAAAGTGGCTCAGGTTGTGAGATATTATAACTGTAGTGCAAGTTTACAGTGGGGTGATTGTACTTATAAGTACAAACAGTTCTACAAGGAGCAATTGATTGAGTGCATTTAAAGTTCTTGGGATTAAACTGTTTCTGAACCGCGAGGTCTGTACAGGAAAGGCTTTAAAACGTTTTGCCGTGGCTGAGACAGCGTGTCCTTGAAGCTGTATACCGATAATTCTCTTTCTGATCAGCTGCTGCTGTGATTCACACTCAGATACAGTGATATAAATACTCCGAGTCGTGCAGTGAGAGTAATATGGAAAAAGATGATCCGCTGTGGCAACTCCTAACGGGAGGAGCTGAAAGAAGAAGAAGAAGAAGAAGTGAGCAACGCTAAAGCAGTTCTGGTATTTGGAATACTATGGCTGTTCCCTGGACCATTATATTGTTACGAGTTAATTACAATCAGATGCATTACACTAATAAACAATATGCAGTTAGTTTCTGTGTATTTATAAAGCCGCGTCATGAAAATAAAGAGTAACCACACAGGAACAGTAGCATTGCTTTGACGCTGGGTGCCGCCAGTTCGCAAAACCGAGCAGAGAACTTGCGTACGACAAGGCATGAGGTACCGTGGAAAAGTGCGTGGCTTTACGCCAAGTGTAGGTTTTATACATCGCGATTTGAACGTGGAAAAGTTCTTACGCAACATTTCTGTGCGTACGCACCGTTTATACATGAGGCCCCTGGTGATCAGCGTCAATTTCTTCAAGAAACTTAATAAACTGACGATGTTGAAGTCCCCTCACTCGAATAAAGTTAACGAGTTTTACAACTGGCTTCACTATGTAGTCAAGCTGCAATACGGATTTACACAGTGCTCCCTGGTGGATTAGGCAGTGTAAGAAAATTACCTTCTGCTCAGGGTTGTCCTCCTTCACCCTCTTTGGGATTCTTCTAAGCAACCCAATGTTTTTTCCAGTCAGATTTGGCGATCCATCTGTGGTAACGTTGGCGAGTGTACTCCAAGGTAGCTTGTACCTATTGATGACCCCCGACACACTGTCATACAAGTCCTCTCCCCGCGTTTACCCCTTTAGTGATTCCATGGCCAAAAACTCCTCCGTTATCTCAAAATCGTCATTAATCCCTCTGATAAAATTTGAAAGCTGAGCAGTGTCCTTTATGTCATTACTTTCGTCCAGTGCCTGGAATATAATGTAAATGACTCTGCTTTTTTGTTTAACTTGCTAGCTAAGTCTTCGTCAATTAGCTCAACACGGCGAGTCACTGTCCTGAGTGATGAGCTAATTGTTTTCAAATTTGTTCTTGCTCTCAGGCCACAAGATACCTGCTGTCTCTACCATGCATTCTTTGAGAAACTCCCCTTCGGAGAAAGGCTTGCTGGTCTTTGCTAATTTGAATGCCAGCACATAACTTGCCTTCGTGCTTGATTCTTAGATGGCAGTTTGTCAGATAAAGATGTTTTGCTGAGCCAGCAAACTAGCTGCCAACCTCTGAGTGGTAGCCGTCCCTTCTTGCGCTGACTGGTTGTTAGCATAATGGTGAAAAAGTGACGGCTGATGTTGTATTCCTTTAAAACCACAACAGTTTCTTGGCAAATAAGACATACAGCCTTTGACCGGACTTCAGTGAAAAGGTATTTGGTTGTCCATTCCTTATTAAACACTCAGCACTCACTGTCGACTTTTCTTTTCTTTGGCCCACTCATTGTTGCAGATGGGTTCAGAGCAGCAGCAGAGTAATAACAGAGAGTAGCCCGGGCTCCTCAAAATCAAGTCAATGTATCACTGCGCCTAATGTGCCACCTGGTGAAACACCAGGCATTACAGGACAAGGTCAAATGAATGCAGTCATAATTATGATATGATTTGATTTGGGCAATTCTGTACCAATCTTCGGCAGGCCGGATTAAAAAGACCAATGGGCCGGATGTGGCCCGCGGGCAGTAGTTTGTCCACCCCTGTTCTAGCATCTGTCTGTGTCAGGTTAGCACATTATAGCACCACCTATCTTCCATAGCACATACAATCAGTTTTTTTCTCAGTGATGCACCAGCAAATTTCTAATAAGTAAAAGTTTGGATAGCCTCTTCTACTTGACGTTCAGCAGAGATTAAGGAAAGATTTCACCTTTGGAGGCGTCAACTGAAATTCGCTTCCAATTCCTGCAGAAAAATACTACCAATAGATTGTCAAGGGAAAAATTGTGAATGATCAGGAAATGAAAATGCCAAAAATCAAAGTCAACATGGTCAGAGGTCAAAATCAAAGTAATGCTAAATTTGAAAAATTGTCAAAATACAGTAGAACCTCGGTTTGCGAGCATAATTCGTTCCGGAAACGTGCTCGCAGTCCAAAGCACTCATATATCAAAGTGAATTTCTCCATAAGAAATAATGGAAACTCAAATAATTCGTTCCACAACCCAAAACTATTCATATAAAAATGATTAATACAAAATATAAAGTAAAAATACATAAAAAACAAATTAACCTGCACTTTACCATTAAAAAGAATCATGGCGGGTGTGAGTGAGTTTCTAAACTCTTGTGGGATTCCACCCAACGGGACAACTTGCAGAAGAGCGTCCCAAAGCAATCGCAGTCTCCCAGCGCTGTAGCAGTTCTCCGTATAAGCGCATCCAAAAAGATCGCAGACATGCTGTAAGCGCCTGCCGTCGATGGGTGATATAAGGAACATTATAAAGATCCCGCTACAATAAATAACAGCGCTGTTGCTGTTTCAACTTGAATAAAGCTGGTGGTGTTAAAGTACTGAGACTGAGCTTCGTGTTTTGGGGCGCAAGATGGGGACTCGCACTTCACAGCACACACATGCGCATGACAGCGCGCACTCACACACACACACACACACACAGTCACAATGCTGTAGTAAACAATATACGCTCGTACGGATGTTGACTATATGAGTGAGGCACGCAGACTCAGACGGAGAATAGGAGACGATTGCCCTCAAGAGAAGAGAGAGAGAGAGACAGAGACAGAGACGTGCACGAGCGAGAAAAGAACCATCAGCTCAGTTGTGATCACATGATGCTCAGCAGACAAAGTGTTAAAGGAGCGCCATCAGAGCAGAAAATGTCAGAGAGAGCACTCGCTAAGAAAAGCAAACAATCAAAAATCAATACATGCTTTTAAGTATACAGAAGCACCGATAAGCGGCATTTTGTAGAGGAGCGTCCGTGTCCTCTGTGCAAACAGCCCTCTGCTCACACCCTCCGTCAGGCAGAGAGCGAGAAAGATAGAGAGAAGCAAACAAGCCACGCTGAAGCATATCTTATAGCATTGAGGAGTTTTAGTTAATATGTAATACATGCTCTGATTGGGTAGCTTCTAAGCCATCCGCCAATAGCGGCCCTTGTATGAAATCAACCGGCAATCAAACTGAGGAAGCATGTAACCTAAATTAAAAGACCCATTGTCCGCAGAAAGCGCAAACCAGCGACAAATCCATGATATATATTTAGATATGCTTACATTTAAAATCCAGATAGAGTGAAACCGCGAAGTCAAAGCGATATAGCGAGGGATTAGTATCCATACTACTCGTATTGCAAGACATCGCTCGTTTATCAAGTCAAAATTTATTAAAAAAAATAATAACAACATGTATGTAGAACATTTTCATACTTAAAAGTAACTCACAGTGCTTTACAATAATACTGTATCTAATCAGTAATCAAAAAGAAAGTAAAAAAAGCTAAAGAACAACTATTTATAAATATACAGTAAAACAGTAGCAATGAGAAACTAAATGTCCAGTTTAGGTCAGAAGACAAAAGAGGGAAAATAAAAACCCTACCTGGAAGAATATAAACTTCTAAGGGTATAAAGTCAAAAGAGCTCCCAGCCCCTTCTATTCTGCAAAACACAAATGTGTCACCATGAGCAGGACTGAAGTGAACTTGTTCTTGATTGTATCCTGTGCAGTTGTGAAGGGTCTATGGCAGGGCTATACAATTATAAATTCCAAACCAAGAAAGTGAGCTGGGCCCAACATTTTCAGCAGCTGGTAAGCAGCAGATAATGACAAACTTTAAACCAACATAGCTAAATGTATTGAAAAACAACTAAGGTTTATTCATTGTTTCCCTTTTAAATTTGGTCACATCTGACACAGGCACATCACAAAATGTAGAAATAACACTACAAAAGCTATAACTGAACAGAATCTGAGATAGTAGCAATACTTTTTTCTACTTTTGAAACATTTAAGAATATTTTAATACATTTAGGTCACACCATGTAGAAATGACAACACTTTTTATACATAGTCCTTTTCAGGGTACCATATTGTTTGGGACACAGCAATGGCAGGTATATTAAAGCAGTCATGTTTACTTTGTTGCATATCCCTGACATGCAATGACTGCTTGAAGTCTGCCATTCATGGACATCACCAGGTGCTGAGGATCTTCTCTTAAGGTTTCTTTTCAGCATATGAAAGGCATGTTCAAGATTTAAATCAGGTGACTGGCTTGGCCACTCAAGAATTTTCCGTATTTTAGAAAAACTACTCTGTTGTCTCAGCAGTATGCTTGGGGTCCTTATCTTGTTGTTGGATGAAGCACAATCCATGAGTTTGGAGGCATTTACTGGAATGTGAGGAAATAAGATGTTTCTATACGCCTCACACTTCATTGTGCATCTGCTGTCAGCAGTAATATCATGAATGAAGATAAGTGTGTCATTACCTGTGGCAGCCATACATGCCCAAACCATAACATCCCCACCACCATGTTTAACAGATGGGCAGTTCCTTTTTGTCTGCATACTTTGCTCTTGCCATCACTCTGTTTCCTGGTTCATTTTTGTCTCATCTGCCCACAAGACCCTTTTTCCAGAATTCTGCAGGCTTTTTTAAGTACTTTTTTGCAAACTGTAATCTGGCCATCTAGTTTTTGTGGCTAACTAGTGGTTTACATCTTGCAGTGTGGGCTCCATTCATGAAGTCTTCTGCAGGTAGTCATCTCTGACACATACACATCTGCCTCCTGAAGACGGTTTCTGATCTGTCAGACAGGTGTTTGGGGCTTTTTCTATACCATAGAAAGGATTTTTCTTTTGTCAGCAATGAAGGTCTTCTTTGGGCTACCAGTCCCTTTGTGATTACTGTAATCCTAAGGTGTTACCAATGTCTCTAATGGTTTTATTCTTGTTTTTCAGCCTAATAATGGCTTCTTTGACTTTCATTAGCACAACTCTTGTTCTCATGTTGAACAATGGCAATTGCAGACTCCAGAACTCGAGGTATTTTATGCATACACTAATGAAATAATGAAAAACACTTGAGTAATCACAAACAACTGTTACTATAATTGTCCCAAACATTATGGTGTCCTAAAATGGGAGGACCATGTTGAAAAAGTGTGGTTATTTCTATGTGTTCTGGCTGAAATATTTGTAAATACCCTTAAATGTAAGTCAGCAATGTGCACTTTAATCATGTCTGAATTATTTGATTTGTGAGAACTTTAGGACAGGAGGTCATACTTTACAGTTCTCATAATGACACTTTCAGCAGCATTTTGAATGAACTGAAGGCTGCCTATACTGTGGAATGAGTTGAGCAGCCTATGAATTAAGCATTGCAGTAGTCAGTTCTGCTAGAAACACAAATGCATGAATTAGTTTCTCAGTTTCAGTTATATTTAAAAATTATCATAGTTTTCCAATATTTTAAGCTGGAAAATTGGTTTTAGATGGTGTTGTAATGTGATTAAAATACAGACTGGGGTCAAAGATAACAACTTCCATGCTGATTCAGTAAAACTAATGTTTAGGCCTACTGGGCTAGAAATGACAGAACATTACGGTCTGTATCATTCCCCACAAATTCATATACTCTCTATATATATAGATACTCAGCAAAAAAAGAAACGTCCTCTGACTTTCAACTGTTTTTACTTTTAGTAAACTTAATGTGTAAATATTTGTATGAACACTAAAAGAGTCAACACCATAAGACATAAACTAAAAATGTTTCACAATGTGTCCCTGAATGAAGGGAGGCTCAAAATCAAAAGTACCAGTCAGTATCTGGTGTGGCCACCAGCTGCTTGAAGTACTGCAGTGCATCTCCTCCTCATGGACTGGACCAGATTTGTCAGTTCTTGCTGTGAGATGTTACCCCACTCTTCCACCAAGGCACCTGCAAGTTCCTGGACATTTCTGGGGGGAATGGCCCTAGCCATCGATCCAAATTGATCCCACTCCAGGGTACAGGCCTCGGTGTAACGCTCATTCCTTCGACGATAAACAAGAATCCGTCCATCACCCCTGGTGAGACAAAACCGTGACTCATCAGTGAAGAGCACTTTTTGCCAATCCTGTCTGGTCCAGCGAAGGTGGGTTTGTGCCCATAGGCGGCGTTGTTGCTGGTGATGTCTGGTAAGGACCTGCCTTACAACAGGCCTACAAGCCCTCAGTCCAGCCTCTCTCAGTCTATTGCGGACAGTCTGAGCACCGATGGAGGAATTGTGTGTTCCTGGTGTGACTCGGGCAGTTGTTGTGGCCATCCTGTACCTGTCACGCAGGTGTGATATTCGGATGTACCGATCCTGTGCAGGTGTTGTTACACGTGGTCTTCCACTGCGAGGATGATCAGCTGTCCTTCCTGTCTTCCTGTAGCGCTGTCTTAGGTGTCTCACAGTGCGGACATGGCAATTTATTGCCCTAGCCTCATCAGCAGTCCTCATGCCTCCCTGCAGCATGCCTAATGCACGTTCACGCAGATGAGCAGGGATCCTGGGCATCTTTCTTTGGGTGTTTTTCACAGTCGGTAGACAAGTCTCTTTAGTGTCCTGCGTTTTTAGAACTGTGACCTTAAATGCCTACTTTCTGTAAGCTGTTAAGGTCTTAACGACCATTCCACAGGTGCATGGTAATTAATTGATTATGGTTAATTGAACATGCATGGAAAACATTGTTTAAACCCTTTACAATGAAGATCTGTAAAGTTATTTGGGTTTTTAAAACATTATTGTTGAAATACACAGTCCTGAAAAAGGGACGTTTCTTTTTTTGCTGAGTGTATATATATATATATTTGTAAGCGAAAATTTGTGATACGGTTTGCATATTTGTAGTTGGAAATCCACAAAGGGAGAAAATGAATCACATATCTTAAATTAGTTTTTTAATTCATCTAACTGTAACTCAGTACACACCGAAACTGTGGATACACTACATTGACAACACATTTAAGTGACTAGCTAAATGATTTTTATAACAACATCAATGCAGTATTCCCTGTGATCCAGTTTACTATAGAAAAACAAATAAACTGACGCATCAATTTCTTGGACATATCCATTGAGAGGTAATGACGCCACACTGATTACAGGTGTTTATCATAAGGAATGTTATGCAGACAAAATGTTACACTTTGCTAGCAATCACCCCTCATCACGTAAACGGAGCTGTGTTAAAACACTATTCAGAAGAGTTCACACCCATTGCAATACCAAGGAGACTAAAAAAAATTAAAGTTGTTGTCATTTCCAACTGTTCACATCAAACAGCTGCCCAAAGACATTCATCAGACAATGCTTACATATGAGACGCCAGAGACCCCAGCAAACAATTGACTCCAACATGACTCCCCATCCCACCTGGTATCTGAAGGTACAGCACGTATCCTGCTCAGATTATGCATCAGAGTAGCACACAAGCCTACAAACGTGCTGTGCACCGTTCTTTTTCATTCTAAAAGCAAGAAATCAGCAGCAGACACACAGAACACGGTTTATAGCATGTGGCAGACATCAAAAACATTTGCCACACATATACAAGAACATCGCAATGCAGTCAGAAGAAAGGACCCATGGTCTTTGATATATACACACATACAAGTTCAGCCGGATACACATTTAAATGAGACTCAGTGCAAGTACCAGAGAACTGGCTGAAATGTGGCTATCCGATGAAAATGCCATTAATATACATTTGGACATGAACTCAACATATGCAGGCTTGAAAAGAAGAACATGCACATATAAAAAAGACTTTATATGCTATATATTACTTTGGATTCTTGGAAGTCTAATCATGTTCCTCTGATGATGATTCTGTTTAGAAGTCGAAAGCTTAGGAATAAAAAAACAATTTTAAGAAGTCATTCAATTTCTCCCTTTGTGGATTTCCAGGTACAAATATATATATTTATATATATTATGTGTGTGTGTATGTGTATATATATATATATATTTCTAATTTTGGTTGTGTACATTACCACAATGAATTTTAAATGAAACAACTCAGATGCAGTTGAAGTGCAGACTTTCAGCTTTAATTCAATGGGTTGAACAAAAAGATTGCATAAAAATGTGAGGCAACTAAAGCATTTTTTTTACACAATCCCTTCATTTCAGGAGCTCAAAAGTAATTGGACAATTGACTCAAAGGCTATTTCATGGACAGGTGTGGGCAAGTCCGTCGTTATGTCATTATCAATTAAGCAGATAAAAGGCATGGAGTTGGTTTGAGGTGTGGTGCTTGCATGTGGAAGATTTTCATGTGAACAGACAACATGCGGTCAAAGGAGCTCTCCATGCAGGTGAAAGAAGCCATTCTTAAGCTGTGAAAACAGAAAAAACCCATCCGAGAAATTGCTACAATATTATGAGTGGCAAAATCTAAAGTTTGGTAAATCCTGAGAAAGCAAGCAAGCACTGGTGAACTCAGCAACGCGAAAAGACCTGGACGTCCACGGAAGACAACAGTGGTGGATGATTGCAGAATCATTTCCATGGTGAAGAGAAACCCCTTCACAACAGCCAGCCAAGTGAACAACACTCTCCAGGGGGTCGGCGTATCGATGTCCAAGTCTACCATAAAGAGAAGACTGCATGAAAGTAAATACAGAGGGTGCAAGCCACTCATAAGCCTCAAGAATAGAAAGGCTAGACTGGACTTTGCTAAAGAACATCTAAAAAAGCCAGCACAGTTCTGGAAAAACATTCTTTGGATAGATGAAACCAAGATCAACCTCTACCAGAATGATGGCAAGAAAAAAGTATGGAGAAGGCATGGAACAGCTCATTATCCAAAGCATACCACATCATCTATAAAACATGGTGGAGACAGTGTGATGGTTTGGGCGTGCATGGCTGCCTGTGGCACTGGGACACTAGTGTTTATTGATGATGTGACACAGGACAGAAGCAGCCGAATGAATTCTGAGGTGTTCAGAGACATACTGTCTGCTCAAATCCAGCTAAATGCAGTCAAATTGATTGGGCAGCGTTTCATGATACAGATGGACAATGACCCAAAATATACAGCCAAAGCAACCCAGGAGTTTATTAAAGCAAAGAAGTGGGAAAATTCTTGAATGGCCAAGTCAGTCACCTGATTTTAACCAAATTGAGCATGCATTTCACTTGTTGAAGACTAAACTTCGGACAGAAAGGCCCACAAACAAACAGCAACTGAAAGCCGCTGCAGTAAAGGCCTGGCAGAGCATTAAAAAGGAGGAAACCCAGCATCTGGTGATGTCCAGGAGTTCAAGACTTCAGGCTGTCATTACCAGCAAAGGGTTTTCAACCAAGTATTAGAAATGAACATTTTATTTCCAGTTATTTAATTTGTCCAATTACTTTTGAGCCCCTGAAATGAAGGGATTGTGTAAAAAAAATGCTTTAGTTACCTCACATTTTTATGCAATTGTTTTGTTCATCCCACTGAATTAAAGCTGAAAGTCTGCACTTCAACTGCATCTGAGTTGTTTCTTTTAAAATTCATTGTGGTAATGTAAAGAACCAAAATTAGAAAAAAGTTGTCTCTGTCCAAATATTTATGGACCTAACTGTATTCAGTGGGTACAGAAAGTATTCAGGCCCCCTTCAGTTTTTCATTCTTTGTTATATTGCAGCCATTTGCTAAAATCATTTAAATAAATTTTTTTCCTCATTAATGTACACACAGCACCCCATATTGACAGACAAAAAAAGAATTTTTGAAATTGTTGCAGATTTATTAAAAAAGAAAAACTGAAATATCACATGGTCCTAAGTATTCAGACCCATTGCTCAGTATTTAGTAGAAGCACCCTTTTGAGCTAATACAGCCATGAGTCTTCTTGGGAAAGATGCAACAAGTTTTTCACACCTGGATTTGGGGATCCTCTGCCATTCCTCCTTGGAGATCCTCTCCAGTTCTGTCAGGTTGGATGGTAAACGTTGGTGGACAGCCATTTTTAGGTCTCTCCAGAGAAGCTCAATTGGGTTCTCCACACACTGAGGAGAGGCAAGACACATGACAGCCTGCATGGACTTTGCTAAAAGACACCTGAAGGATTCTGAGATGGTGAGAAATAAGATTCTCTGGTCTGATGAGACCAAGATAGAACTTTTTGGCCTTAATTCTAAGCGGTATGTGTGGAGATAACCAGGCACTGCTCATCACTTCTCCAATACAGTCCCCACAGTGAAGCATGGCGGTGGCAGCATCATGCTGTGGGGGTGTTTTCAGCTGCAGGGACAGGACAACTGGTTGCAATCGAGGGAAAGATGAATACGGCCAAGTACAGAGATATCCTGGACAAAAACCTTCTCCAGAGTGCTAAGGACCTCAGACTGGGCCGAAGGTTTACCTTCCAACAAGACAATGACCCTAGGCACACAGCTAAAATAACGAAGGAGTGGCTTCACAACAACACTGTGACTGTTCTTGAATGGCCCACCCACAGCCCTGACTTAAACCCAATTGAGCTTCTCTGGAGAGACCTAAAATGGCTGTCCACCAACGTTTACCATCCAACCTGACAGAACTGGAGAGGATCTGCAAGGAGGAATGGCAGAGGATCCCCAAATCCAGGTGTGAAAAACTTGTTGCATCTTTCCCAAGAAGACTCATGGCTGTGTTAGCTCAAAAGGGTGCTTCAACTAAATACTGAGCAAAGGGTCTGAATACTTAGGACCATGTGATATTTCAGTTTTTCTTTTTTAATAAATCTGCAACAATTTCAAAAATTCTTTTTTTGTCTGTCAATATGGGGTGCTGTGTGTACATTAATGAGGAAAAAAAATAATTTAAATGATTTTAGCAAATGGCTGCAATATAACAAAGAGTGACAAATTGAAGGGGATCTGAATACTTTCCGTACCCACTGTATGTAGTGATGTTCGAGTCCCTGTCTTGCACCCCAAAACACGAGGCTAAGTCTCAGTACTTTAGCAAAAACAACTTTATTCAGCTTAAAGCAGGAACAACACAGTTATTTATTGTAGTGGAATCTACCACTCACCTATACACAGACACAGCTATCAGGAAGGGACGTAGCCAGGTAATACTGTTCCCTGAATGTATAATGTTCCTTACATCACCCATCGACAGCAAGCGCTTATATCGCAACCGTAATTGACACAGATCTGTTTTAGCTGCAAGCCGCTGCAGCGCTGGGAGACCGCGGTTGCCCCGGCAACTGATAAACTGTCTTCCACAGATGCAGCTTTGGGATGCTGTTCGGCGTGTTATCCTGTTAGGGGGAGTCCCAAAAGAGTTCAGAAACCTTACAATATATATAGTATTCTAACACAAGTATTTATCATCTGTCCTCTAAAACCATTCACTCAGAAAGAAGCTTATAGCTGAATATCATCTGCATAAGAATGAAAGTGAATCTTATGTTTTGTAATATCTCCTAGTAGAAACGTTTAAAGCAGAAAAGTAAAGGTCTAAATATTGACCCTGCGGTGTACCATATCTAAACTCTGAACATACTGATGGAGTGCTGACAAAACATTGCTATGCCTAATGAAACTGATTTGAAAAACATAAACTAAGCCACACTAGGAAAGGCGCCTGAGAGCCCAGTGTAATTTTCCAGAACAGAATAGAATCGTGTGCTTGAATCTAACGACATAATAATTGTATCTATATATTCATACTAAAATGTCATTCATAAAATGATTTAGTGCTATTTCCGTAATATCACCAGTGTGAAATCCAGACTGGAACTTCTTAAGCAAATGATGTATAATGTGAGACTGAAGCTGCGTGGCAGCTACTTTTTTCAGTACTTTAAAAAGCAAATGTAAATTTGAAAGAGGTCTGTAATTATTAAGCATATTTGGGCCTAGCTTTTCAATAGTTTTGCTGAGACAGGGTCTAAGGAACAGGTAGTATGTTGCAGTTTAAAAATGTATATTTGGGTTCCTTTCCTGCAATCAAGTAAAAATTATTTAGGTGGTTTGGGCAAGGAGAAGATGCGTAGTGTGAGATGACTTTGAAATCAGATCTTGTGTTATTAATTCCATCTTTGAAGAAGCTTTTGAAACTTGGGATATTTGTAAGACTTTTGCAGTTTTGAATTCCTGTTTTTAAAATTATCAGATTGAAACGGCGCCAGATGTTTATTTCTGTCCTTATATTTTTCAGAGAGGGGTAGAAACAAGTTTTTTTGTTTTAATTATTATTTTTTAACATTGTCAGTTGGAAAACCCATAACATTGATGCTCTGTTACATATGCTCTATTTTTGGCAGTGCAATTTAAAAGCATGAGTACTCTCATTAAACCAGGGTGAGTTTCTGTGTGCTTTAATCGCTTTTCTTTTGAGAAGCTACTGTATCTAAGTCCTCTTTCATAGCCACATTATATTTTCAGCTGATCTACATCTTTCTCCGTAGTTAAGTCTGAGTTTCTCACAGAATCCATAAATTGAGTTGTACCGAAGAAATATAGATGTTGTACTGTTTTTTATTTAATCTATGATTGTACTGTCAAGGTTAGGAACAGGTTTAATTAATAACTATCAGAGCTAATTTAATTTAGCATATTAATGCATACAATTTGAATCTCAACCCTGTAATAGATAGATCCAATAAATGATTATGACAATGAATTGGGCCTTTCACAATCTGCTACGGCAATTCTACTGCCATTTCTTAGAAAGAAAACATAAGTGTTCTGATTCTGCCAGCTTACAAAATTGAGGATGAGGCTTAGCCTCCAATTTCTAATCCCAGGCTTAAAATGAGGAATATAAATCAAACATGAGCCCCAAACTCTAGAAGCAGCTTTTGCAGGTCCAACAAAGTAGTTTTCTCAAATTTTCAAATGTCATAAAAGCATCAAGAGGGAAACCGGAAATGGTTAAAATCTCTGGCTCACAATAACAAGAGCAATATTCTTTGATATTTAAAGATTTTGTTTCCAAATGGAAGTTTGAAAGTAATAAGAAGAACAAAAAACAGAAAGCAGCAAAAGAAGCAAAAAACAAGTACCTAAAATGGCAGTCCTCAATAATAAACAAACCCAGCCAAAAATCCAATAATTAAAGTCAAATCAACACCAAAAAGCAGTTGAAAAACAAGAAAAAGTTCAAGAAGTCCTTATATATGAAACCACAGTTGCCCAGAGATTTTGCCACAAAGACACAACACCAAACTAAAGCACTTCAGTATGTGCAGGTTCAGGTTCATAAAGGCTTGCTACAACGTCAGGGGGCCTCACCCCTTAGGCCCAGCATAATGAAAACAAGGCAGATAACCTAAAGAACCTTTAGATATATTATTAACATAATACATACATATAAAATAATTAATAAAGAAAACAATATTAAACAATATATCAAAGTGACATGAAACCTATCCAATAATATTTAGACAATATGCAAAAGATAAAAATAAAAGGTCAAATAAAAAGAAAAGATACTTGAGCCAACAATAAGACATTAAAAGATTCTCCAGATAGATTGAAGATCATCTCTGCTAAAAAAAAAAAAATCAAGACTATTTCCAAAAATTATTGCAAATGTTATGAAAGGCTTTTATTTGCATAACATTATCTGCTATAGACTACATTCCCTCTATATAGTCTTGTTAAGGGTCCAGACAAAATTAAGGTCCAACATTTTCTTTTAACATTGGTGCACTCAGATATGAACTTCATCTTTTAATACCTGAGACAGCCATATTGTTTGTGCCAACATGCAGCAGTAAGGTGAATACTTTATTGTCAGCCAGGGAGTCCAAGTAAAGCTATCTGTATCTGTACAGTAGTCACTAAACATGTAAGCTGTACATACCACAGGATTTGAAACGTATAAATGTGCCCTCAGCAGGTAGAGAACAAATTGAAGTTATGCTTACTATTTATTTCCCCTTCAAGTGCTTGCCCGTGTTTATGGTAGAGTTAAGAAATGCCATCCTTGTTGTGGTGTGCCGCTGGATAGCTGCGAGACTCTAAAGTTAAAATCTGCCTGAACTCCATTGTCTTCTTGCCTTTTTGGGTGTCAGCTTAAGTCATTTTTTGTTTTCACTTGGCCATGCTTGGTTTTCTACTCCTGCAAAGTTACCTGCTAATCTCCTCTGCTATTGCTAAACACTCAGTCAGTAGTAGCTTGCTTAATCATTCATGTATGAGACGCTCTTATTTCTACTGCGTCTGTTCCTGACAGCATTGCTTGCAAGGCAGGTTACTTCATAAGGACTTATTGACATAACACAGCAGTGACAAATGCACGCACACAGACAAATGATATGGAATGTGAACCTCCTTCACCCATTATTCCAGGGAATGTTCCATTTTCCCCTTATTATTTCATCTTTCTCAATGTGTGGGAAGAGCTGAGCAGAGCCAACATGATACTTTGGCTAGTGGGAAGAGTTAGAGATGGTAGGTGTGGAGTAGCTGATGAGAAGTTGAGACTCAGATGTGATGCACAGTAAAGTACCCTTACTCATTTGCTACGAGGTCACTTTTGGGTTGTGTCAAACTATGTCTTTTGTTTAAATCAATGTGATACCTCACCTCTTTCTGTCTTTGGGTAATGCTGCAGATCTAGTTGTAACTGTAAGAGGATACGGGTGAGTCCAAATAGCATGGAGGCTATGGGACCGAACTTCAAGAAACTTAATTGAGCACCACTTCAGTAAAGTGGGAAACCGATGCAGATGAGTCTCAGAAAGTATGCCACTGTACACCTGATAGAATGAAACAGTTATCAGTCACGACAGTGGCATTCAGATTATACAGCTTTTACTAATGTGAGTGGGTTATGTGATTATCACAAGAATAGACGCAAACTGGAGAGCCTTATCTCCTGATCAAACCCCCATC
The DNA here is from genome assembly GCF_016835505.1 of Polypterus senegalus. Lineage (NCBI taxonomy): Eukaryota > Metazoa > Chordata > Cladistia > Polypteriformes > Polypteridae > Polypterus > Polypterus senegalus. The sequence continues at coordinate 121,311,084 of NC_053163.1, read as the reverse complement.
TTCTTAGGGATATAATGGTTTTCCACAGCATTTGAACATGTCAAGCTACATGTTTGTTGTTGTGTTCACTGCATTGGAATAGCAGCATTGATTCAAGGGTCAGAAAATAAGCTTTCTGACGATTAGCTGATTGTCAGCACCTTGATTATGACAAGAAAGGCCATCCACTAAATTGAGCAGAAAGATGGAAAAGACATGACAGAGTTTCAGTGGAACTAAGAATTAATCCATCGAGGATTTTAGAGAAGACTCCAAGTCAGCAGTATTTGGACTTAAGAGTAGACTTAGAGTTTGATGAGCTGGGTTTGTAATGTGATAATGTGGCAAAGTGCAGAATGAAGAAATTCCAAACATAGTTATGGTCTCACACATATTTTAACATATTATTATATCATTTTTTGTCATAACCAATATTCAAATGTGCTTAAAACTGATTTCAAACAGGGTTGTAAATTTCAATGTTTCTAACTTGTTCTCATTTTTCTTTTAATGTGACACATCTTCAGTATACTGTAGCAAGAACTGTAACTTTAAGAACTGTAAAGATAAAGATTGTTCTAGTTTAATGACAAATAAATGTTGAAGATACCCCTATGTACTCACTTAATGTCACTATCATGTTGTTTTTACTATGAAGTTAAACCATCAAAGTGCCCGTCTTTAGTGGAATGGACCTGAAAACTGACCTGAGGCTTTGTTTGCTGCTCCCATTGTTCTTTGTCCATTGGACAGCCTGCAGTGCAGATGCTTCTTTAGAAACCAATCACATTACAAATTTCCTCTTGGAAGGTATGTAAAGTTTAATTAGTGTGGCTTTAATTGGTCTGCCAATAACTCTTTACTTTAGAATCTGCACTTAATGATTTGCTCTGCATGTGTTATAAGAGGAGGAAAGTATGCCATTTTAGGTATTTAGTTAATGCTGAGCACCAAGTGAGCAGTAGCTAAACAGAACATGAAGAAACACATGAACTCTTCTGATCTTCTAATTCCTACTCACTATTCCACCTGTATTTTATTCAGAAATATAATATTTGAAAGATGTTTTCATAGTCCCCATAATTCAGACATTGTTCTGATGTATGCCACAATGTGAATTACAAACTAATGGCCAGTATAGCTGCCATTAAAGGGAACGAAAACATTTCAGTGTTTATTTACAGGGATTAATTATAAATACTCTTTAAAGTAACTTACATGATGCTGTTTGTGGCTGTAATATTTTACTTACTCCATGTATTCCTTTACTCATTTAAACCACCCCCTAGCCTTTCTCTGTAGGTTATTATAAGTGTGTACCCTTTGGTATTCAGGTTTTCTTCTTTCTTTTTTAGTTGGCCCACCACGGAATTTACAGATAATTGATCATGGTCATCTTGGAGAACTTCACATACAATGGCAGCCACCAATTTTCTTCAAGACTGAAGATGAGTGTCTGCTCTGGTATGAGCTACAGTACTATAGTCCGGATCAAAAACGATGGAAGGTAATTGGAAAACAATGGAGAGCATTCTCTGAGTCTTATTCTGTAAACAGATGGCTTCAAGGCTTATTTTATTACTTACTGGGTTTACTGAATTTATTATTAAATAATTGTACTCTACATCCCTATAAATTGTTCATTCTCATATTTAGTTGTGTTTGTAACTCCTAACCCCTTGTTTAATCCAGTGTGCAGGGCCCTGAGTACTTTAATATGGTGTTGCCACCTCCAATATTCACATTTACAATACCTGTAACTTACTCCCCCCTCCTTACCTCCTTTGAAATATTTAACCTATTAAAGCATAACACAATCACAATTTACTTCAAACATACAAAAAAAAACTATCTTTACGTAAATGCTCAAAATGTTCTAAATGTAGTCTTAATGTCTACTGGTGTCCTTGGGTACTGCTGCTGGGCTAATTTTATTGTTGCTTTTGAGAGGTTTGAAGACCTTGATTGGATTGCCGACCTTCTCTGCCAAAAGCTAAAGGGCTTTCGTTCCCAGAGCTTAGCACAGTGAGACATGTCCGTTAATCTTATGACATACTTAGTTGCATTTCTCTGCACAGATTCATTCTGTTGTGCATTTTTTCTAGAATGGTGATCAGAAAGAACTGCACACAGGACTCCAGATGTGGTCTAAGAAAGGCCATAAAGATTGTGAGAGTAACATCCTTTGATTTATATTGTACAGCTTATGCTACCGCAACATTTTGTTTCCCTTTATAGTTGCTTTTGCATTTTGCCCAGATAATGACAGTGGATCAAAGTAAACATCTATAGTTTGATTCCTGTAAGTTATAGATGTTATGTCCATGTTTGCTTCTTACTCAAAACAACATCAGTTTCTTTACATTAATATTTTCTTTCTTTGCACTGCCATCTGCAGGAGTCGCAATCAAGTTGCCTCACTGTAAGGCATCTCAAATGGGAAACAAGTCACACCCCGAGCTCTTATATAAAAAAAATGATAAATTCAGTTCAGTGTAATCTATATCTCTTTATTATAAAAAAAATCTTGTAAGGAGACGAGACCTGATTTTCTCAGAGAGACACTTTCATGTCCCGCAAGATGAGTCTTTGTGCCAAGAGATTTAACCACGCCCGGGGCTGTCTTGAGATGAGACGTGACTTTTTGAGAGACTTTTTTTGAATGAAGTCCCACGAGACGGAGACTTTTAACATGAGATTCTTTCAAGTCACGCAGAACTTACAACCTTTGAAAGCAAGTCCCGCGAGACAGTGACCTTTGCCATTAGATTCTTTCAAGTCAAGACCACGGTCATCTAACCTCTCAGTTCTGTGAATGCTTTTGTCAGACACACTTCCTGCGCTCTCAGCTCTTATGAACTTTATCAGGACAACGACTAAGCGAAGACGAAAGAGCAGAAACAAACATTTGAAAAAGTCGGGTAATTTATTAGAGATAAAGAAACTAAATTCACTCACCGACAGTTATACGTTGCATTGAAACAGAGTCAAAATTCAATACAATCTTGAAGAAGAGTTAATTCCAAATATTGCTTTTACTGAAGTTTTAAAGTAAAAGTGAAAATAATACAATTCCTATGAAAATAAAAATCTCTTTAAATTTTATATCCGGTTAACCAAACCCAATGGTGGGGGAGCGAAGCGAGCAGAGGGCAGAGCCCCCTAGTATTAGTCATAAAATATTTTAACAAACTTTGACCTTTCCCTGTACTTGTGTAGCTATAGTGAGCCAACACATGATTTCCTGTGCTCTGCTTTTGCATTTAACCACACCAAGGCAAGATTCATGAATGAGTTCTAGCATGTAAAGAAAGGCCTTTGTATAGAAGTCAGTCTATACATATTATTTCATCCCTTTATGTACAGTCCTCTCTGATCTCTGCTGGTAAGGTTTGTTTGGCAAGTCATCAAGCACTAAACCCTGTAGTTCTTATGGTAAAGTGTCTTGAGCTGTCTCTCTTTAGACTTGTGAATATCTGTCTGGTGAAACAGGTCAGTGTGCTTTTAGGTGGAGTGTGTTTACATCTGCTTCTGACATTAGTGTTTCTGCCATCTCAGGTAGGTTACACCTGCTCAGATGATTTGAAATCCACATCAGTGTTCCAGATTTGTAATTTCACATCCGAATCATATTTCTGTAGTTCCAGCAGTAGATGCTGCATTGAATGGTGCTGTAGGCAATGGCTTATTGAAGACAGACTGAAGCGCCTTATAATCATTTTCTACATCCACCTTGCAACCATACACATACTGATGAAATTTAGTGCACCCAAATACCACAGCTAATTTCTCCTTTTCTGTCTGTGTATAGTTCTGCCGTGATAATATTAATACACTTGATGCATAGGCAACAGGTTTTTTCCTGCAGGACTGCCCCCAGGCCTTTAAAACTTACATTGACCAATAATGTTAGCAGCAAATTAGGGTCATTAACTCTTATCACCGGAGCTTCTGTAGAGATTTTCTTTAGGCTCTAAACATTGTCTTCTTCATTGCTCCAAGGCTATTCCTATATAAATAAAATGTATTATTATTAATAATAATAATATCTTTCTGCGTGAGCTTTCTTAAGGGAGCACTGACATTAGACATATTTGGAAGGAACTTTGCCAGGTGCTGAATGAATCTCAGTTGTTTATTTGTTGGTTGGTATATGGCTTCAACAGCTCTAATTTTCTGTGGGTCAGGTTTTAGACCTTGGAGATTTGCCACCAACAGGCTTAGTGGAGCAGTTTCGCTTGCTTAAAATGCCTGTGGCGACCCATTCTGACACTCTTCGCAAACCATACACGACTCTCTCGCATTGAATACAATGGTGATCAACACCATTGCACAATACAAAAGCAGGCAACCCATGAGACCCATAGTGTAAGAACCTAAGGCTTGCATGTAGCATTTTGCAATTCTCTACATTAAACTGCATTTTACAAGTGTTCACCCAGTTTCGAAGATTGTTTTTATACCTACTTCAGTATTCCAGTTTAATATCATCTGATCACAAGTTAAACAGCTATGCTAGTATTAGTATCGCTAATATAAATTACAAAGAGATTGCTAAATCCAAGGTGGAATTTTCTTGATATTGTCATTTGTAATTTATCTGTCTCTGGGTTAACTGATTCTTTCACAACATCTAGCTTGTTTTCAGGAGCTGCCAATAGAGAGCAGACTTAAAGAGTCAGCTCCATACTTGAACACCCTTTTATGTTCCTCTCATGAAGATGGAGCCTGAAGCAGTGTGGGTGGCTCACTCAGTGCTGAGGCTCCATGTGCCAGCACAGCGGCATTCACACCTGTAACTGTGTTACAATCTGTTTTCTAGAGAGTGACAACGAAACTCTTAATGTTTATTGTACACTTTAATCTGGAGAAAGAAGTGAAGGTGAAAGTTCAAAGCATTTTGACTGGCAAATGCATAAATGGCACAGAATTGAGAAGTGTTTGGGTTGAAACAGTTCTTCATCCTTCCTTACAAGGTAGGTGAAAAGAATGTAATGTAATAGGATATTCTACCATTTTAATATTAATGAACACATTTGTTAACAGTATTATTTGAAAAGTAAAATGTATCTTTATCTCAAATCCAACTTCTGGAACCCTTGAAAATCCTGTTCAGGTTACTGCTGCCATGTAGCACTTTGGGATGCCCTTTGTTTGATGTTGGCACACACATTTGCTGTGCTTTCTGTATAGCAGAGAGCGTCATTGGTATGCTGTTACCAGGATGTTCACATTCCAAATAATTAGACAAACCAAATCTCAGAATGTGTAGGAAGCTTCCCAGTACCCATCAACGTGGCATATAATTTAGTTACTGGAAATGTACTGTTACATAAAAACATATTAAAATCAATTGTAGTATTGCATATCACAATGCAGTTTTCAACATGATTTTAGTCTACTAATTAAGCAAGATATTGGAGATTTTTTGAATGTTTGAATGCTATGATGTAATGAGTCCTCTAGAGGCCTCCCAAACCTGATTTTCCTGCATACCGAGAATTTCAGGCCTGTTATGTTCCCATATGTAGGGTTACAAAAAGACCTTGGAATTTATTATTTAATGGCTTGCGAGGAGCCTGGACAAGACTGGGTTAGTAGAAACAGAAATGTGGCGCAAGGCAGGGATAGGACCAGTCAGGTACTAGATTTACAGGCACCATTATGTGTCATCCTGTCAGCGTACATGCTCTGGATTCTCTGGAATGGCAAGAGCCAGGGGCAGTAAACAGACTTCTTCCATCTTTGAGTGCCTGCATGATCAGAGAAGATTAGATACAGGCTTGCTGTCCCTCAAACAGAATGCTTAAATGTTCAAAGCACCAGGATCTGCCAAAAACAGTTCTATCCTGCTGTTCTTGACACCAGTCAAGGACCAGGGGCCTCATGTATAAACGGTGCATACGCACAGAAATGTTGCGTAAGAACTTTTCCACGTTCAAATCGCGATGTATAAAACCTGCACTTTTCCACGGTACCTCATGCCTTGTCGTGACGCAAGTTCTCCGCGGTTTTGCAAACTGGCGGCACCCAGCGTCAAAGCAGTGCTACTGTTATTGTGTGATTACTCATTATTTTCATGACGCGGCTTTATAAATACACAGAAACTAACCGCATATTGTTTATTAGTGTAATGCATCTGATTGTAATTAACTCGTAACAATATAATGGTCCAGGGAACAGCCATAGTATTCCAAATGCCATAACTGCTTTAGCGTTGTTACTCTCACTTCTCCTTCTTCTTCTTCTTCTTCTTCTTCTTCTTTCAGCTCCTCCCGTTAGGAGTTGCCACAGTGGATCATCTTTTTCCATATTACTCTCACTGCACCACTCGGAGTATTTATATCACTGTATCTGAGTGTGAATCACAGCAGCAGCTGATCGGAAAGAGAATTATCGGTATACAGCTTCAAGGACACGCTGTCTCAGCCACTGCAAAACGTTTTAAAGCCTTTCCTGTACAGGACCTCGAGGTTCAAAACAGTTTAATCCCAAGAACTTTAAATGCAGCCAATCAATTGCTCCTTGTAGAACTGTTTGTACTTATAAGTACAATCACCCCACTGTAAACTTGCACTACAGTTATAATATCTCACAACCTGAGACACTTTATAAAGCGCGTATTTACATATGATGACGATATCATTTTTAAGGTGAAATGCAGCAAAATATGTTTGTTAAATTATACAGATAAAACTTTAACTTCATTTAAATAATCTATATTCTTCACTGGGAGTGTCTTTAAGGATAGAATAATTAAACATGTACTACGAAGATATTTCAATGTTCTTTAAACGTTTTGAAGAAGCTTCGCTAAGCTTACAGATGGCTTAACGTCTATTACAGAGCTGATTGTATGGCGATCGGTTACTTGGGGAAAGAAAAGCACTGACTGCAGTGACGGCTACGCCAATATATATTGAATATAAAACAGAAAGAGAAAATAACAACACAGCTAAAAACACAGCACAAATTTCGACAAAAGTTAAATGCTTGTGTCATGAGCACGCGGCGGCTAGTGTCTGCAACATACGTGGTCATCCACCGTGCATGACATTGGCGGCGAAGGAGCCACCGATTCTTCCTCTGCCCAGTGCCACCACAAGCTTAGAGCCGCCCTGAGTACTGCTGCAATAAATTATTTCATCGAAGTGAAACATGTTTAATAACGTGCTTTAACTCCTATCATCATGAAAATGACATCACGTATACATCTCAGTATTTTAGTTATTCAGAGAGCTGTAATATCACAAATGTAATGGATTCTGTGTCCAGTTGGAGGAAGAGAGCCGGTTTAAGAAGCAAGTAGTGATTCACACACATAGAGCACATAGTAGAAGATCAAATACAAAACAAAGCATTTAACGTGCTACTTTAATTACGATGTGATTTGAGAAACTGGTTAATTAAACAATTTTAAGATGAATTTTATGATGTTCTACTTTAATGACAAAATAAACTACGTGATTAAAGTGGAAATGTCGAGATTGAAGTGGACATTTGTGCTTTTTCCCCACCGTGTGCTTTTTTCTCTGTACCCTAATAAGCTTTCATATGACACTCAGACAGTGGGCTTACAACTCGGCTTTTCACGGCGACTTTGATATGTGACTTCTTTTTATTTCCGGCACTGTGCGATTTTGTGAATGTGAGCTTTCAAGTTTCTCCAACACGCTATGTCACTCGATCAACTTCCTTTTGTTGATTATACCACGGTTTATTTGAACAAATAGTATGTTTTTTTCCTTTGCCTCCACTTGGTATTCGCTGAAATTCTTATATTTTCCCCGTGCTTTTCCTATTGTCTTTTCACAGAAGGCTGCGCTTAGGGGCGATTTATATTGATTTGCATATTCAAATAGGCGTAATTCTGGGAGGATTTGGGGCGTTACATAATGCGCTGCACGCCAGCGTTAGTTTTCACGCTGATCGGGATTTATGTAGCGGAAGAACGTGGAAGTTGGAGTACGCACAGATTCCTGCATCTGGTTTTTTCTGTGCGTAAGCACATTTCGGCTTTTGTGCTTACGCCATGTTATAGTGCGAGTTCTACGCACAGCGTTATACATGAGGCCCCTGGAGTGTGGCTGCAAGAGTTCCCAAGACGAAGGTTAAAGACACCTCATAGATAAAGGCATATTAACCTTGCAGTTTGGATGACAGTGGTTGGGAAAACCTTGTTAGTTTGATGGTGGAGTCCCTCGGTTAATAGACAAGAAGTAATGAATGTGCTCAGCCCAGGGCCGTGGGAAAATGGAGAAGCCACTCTACATGTAGCCAAGGGCCTATCCTGTATAGTCAAGCCCAGAATGGCTTCAGGTATTTGTGATTGCCTCTGTTCTTTGCTTTGCTCCTTGTACAACCCTTGCCATGGCTGTTTATTCTCTTTTTTGAGCACTTTGGCTTCCTTGGCAATATTTTTGATTGATCTGATCCTATGCCCTCCTTGATAAGGTGTTTTTTTTTTTAGTTTAACCAATAGCAAAACTAATCACAGGTTAAGTTGCTAGAATATAGCAATCTATGCTGCCACACAATGTGAAAATGATAGCATTTACCTTGTTATCAATAAAAATTCAAAACACTACTTGTTGTTATGTCAGAAAATATTTAACCAATGGTTTTGTACAAAATGCTGATGAAACAAGTTTAGTTTTAGATTTTGTAAAAATTTTTCTTGCTTGAAAACAATACTTGCAAAAACATAGCAACTGGTGAACCCCTTAAGGCCATGTCTCAATACATACGTTTTTCCAGTGGTTTTCAGTCGTACCCTTCGTTTCCATAAACTTAAGGTCCAGAGGCAGTCAGCGCTGCTGTTCCATGAAGTCCAGTGGCATAATGTGACATGCCCAGCAACTCACTAGTGTGCCACTCAAACAGTTTTGATTTTGTCTTTAGTCAATGGGGTGACTCTGTGTGCATGAAAGCAGACAAGCAGTGAGTAATCATACAGAAGTACAATGAATAAAATGCAATCAATAAGGAGCATGAGGGTTTTGGACCTCACAAACTGAAGAGAAGCTCATCTCTCTGATGTCTCTTGTTTTACATACCACAAGAGAAAGGAAAAAAGGGGGGATGAGTTTGTACCTGTTAAGCCTTCAGACAGCGTGGACTCCGTCAGGCACCACATTATTGGCTGTCACAAAAAAGGGCAAGCATCATGACTGTGCTAGAAGGTCAGCATGTTGTTGCTAAATGTGACGTGGCCAGCGATTTTCAATCATTTAAAGTGACATGATTCGGCGATGAGAATAGTAACTGCGGAAAGCAAATTTGACATATGCCACAACTAGAAGTCATGTAATGTGACATCAGATTTAAGATGGAGTTGACATAAATCCTTTAGTTACATCGTAGAATCTCTAAACATAATAAATCATTTTACTGTGAAAGATACAGATTCACAAATAACTGACTGATCAAGATGATGGTCACTTGTTGGCATTTTCTTGTACTTATTGGAAGATGACTAAGCTTGAAATGGTCAGAAACAACAGCTCTAACTGCTGTGCCATCCTTTGTTTTCTTGTCACTTTTTTGCACTGCGGTTGAGAGAGAGCTAAAGCTTACCTTGTTGTAATCACGCTTTTGTTTAAAATGTTTCATGCTCCAAAAATTCCTTACATTTAAATGACTTTATTTCTTAACAATCCTTATAAATTGTTAATGCCAATAAACCATTCAGACAGTCATTTTTTGAATAAACTGTTCACATGTATACAGTCTGTTTTATAATGCATTCTCGATGGTGACTGTCAAATCTCTTTTGCAGGGAATGCCGGTTCCAAAATTAAAAATATGTCTTGCATGTACTATAATCGGGAACGTCTTGAATGCAGGTGGCAGAAAGGGAATGAAGTCCCCAGTCATGGTTATAATTATTACTTGTACTACTGGTAAGTCTTTGTCTCATCATGTAAGTTCTGGGTCAAAAATGAAGCTACATCTACTGCTGTCTACTGAAAATGCTTGCTGGTGCCCCCACCCCTATGACACCCCTGATTCACGGACATGCCATGCACCACTGAAATCTGAGTTGGTGGGCTGTTCTCATTGTGATGCTAAATTGATCATCTCACCTGCAGTTATGTCTTCTGTCTCATGGCTCATGATGTTTCACAACAGTTCAATGCGCACTCATCTCTAAGCCAGTGTTTCTCAGTCTCATTCCCATGTCCGCAGGCTTTCAAACCCCTCTTTTAACTGCATTCCTATATTAATTAAGCAATCTGCTACTGCAAGGTTTGTGTTTTGTATCAATCTAGAATTTTCAAACTGGTTATACTGAATGTTTACTGAATGAGGCAGAAATGTATAAGAATTCTATTTTGTTTTGCAGTATTTTTCTATTTTTGCTATTAGTTACTAATAAGCACACAAGCGGGTAACACTAAAATGGCTGCCCTTTAGCAGCCAGTGTTCCATGTTTTGGTCTCTGGTATGCTTGTAATTAATTGTCAGTTTGTGGATACTCTCGTAAATGTAAATCTAGCTATAATTCACTTTCCTGAGTGCAAAATGAGAAGCAATAAAAAAGAATAACTAAACAATGAGATCACTAAAAGGTAAAAATATTTTAAAACTGGTGGGAAGAAAAACCTGCAGCCAAATAGGCCCCTGGACTGAACTTGAGAGCCACTGCTCTAATAGCACCATGTTGCAAAAGTGCCAACTGTTTAGATAACAATGCATGTTTTTCTCCTTCTTATAAACAGCAGTGTCCTCAAATCTGGTTCCCCACACTCGTGCTAAAGCTCTACTGTCCTCTGTATTTACGATAGAGCTTTATCGTTTGAGGGATCATCATTCCCTGATGGTAGGAATGCAACATCTGCTTTACCAAATGAGCATAACCCATCAAATTTTATAGTACCCCTGTCGTGGTATAATAAATCTTCTCACTTACCTTAGACATTTCCTTACCACAGTCACACTTATTTTTGTGGAATTATGGGAAAATGAAGCCCTGAAGGGAACATACAGTGGATATAAAATATGTGAATCCCCTCGGGTTTTTCAAATTTTACTCTGTTACAACAGAGAATCTTAACTTATTTTGCTTGGGATTTTTCTACTGATTAAAAAACAAACTCTGTAAGTTCAGAACAAAAACAAAATTTTGCAGCAATTTAGTAAACAGTTACAAATTAAAATTGGTAAATTAGAGATTCTATAACTTTTCAGTCTCTTTGCTGTCACCAACTTGATGCGTCATTTATTTTTAGAAGGCATAAAATTGCTTGAGTTGACTGAATTACATGTTGTTTAGAAACACCCTTTGAATCCAGATTAAATGTCATAGGTTGTTAATGCAGCTCAAGACAATAATTATTTCATTAAGACAAAGGAACATACAGTTAAAATCTTAGCAAGGTTATTGAAAAGCACCAACCAGATAAACTGTGAAATCAAATCTCAGAGGCTTTACAAAACTTCCAATCCACAGCAAAATTAAAAAGGAACTAAGAAAAGAAAATATAAGAGTGAATTTGTGTAAAACAGAATGTCCTTATAAAATGGAGTCCATGGTTGGAAAGAACACTTGTTAGCTACAGAACCATCATACTGTTAAAGGAATGGCAGTCCTTCAAGGCTGACAAACTCTTCTGCAAGAGGTCAACTAAGAAAGACTCATCTTCAAGGAGACCAGTGACCTCAAATATTTTGCCCGAGTGCAGTGAATAAAAAGAGTCAAAGTTTTGGAATGGAATTGACTATAGTCCAAAGTAGCAATTGCTTTATGACAATATCCAACTTGAGGAAGCATGAATAGTAAAACCTTAACCTATGATTTCTATTCATAACATTTCCAAAGGTGCTTTTACTAAATATTGACTAAAATGGTGAAAAGTAATGGAGTGCTGTGGAATTAAACCATGTTTTACAGCAGCTCTATTAGCTACATCACCTGAGAGAACAGTTGGAGGTCGCATCCTGCTTGGCTTTGGACTAAATGGAAAACAATTAACATTACAACAGCAACATTTATTAATATTACAGATTTTCATATAAGCAATGTAGCTCAAAGTGCTTCACAAAATGACAAAAAGATAGTTATATGAAATGAAAAACAAAAAAGATTATGCAATAATATTAAAGAATAAGTAAAAAAAGGAAAAAGCTACGTTCAGATGGTCAGGACGACCGAAAAAAACAAACAAAAAAAAACTCCACTTAGGCTGGAGAAAAACATAAAATCTGCAGGGGTTCCAAAGCCAAAATGACTGTCCTTCCCCCATCTGGGCATTCTACGTAACATAAGTGGTCGTAAATCAGTCTGCTTTATTTTCAGGCTTCACATGATAGTAACTGAAGATGTTGGTCTTGTGAACAGCTGGGACACAGCTTAGTACAGATTAGTGCAGTAAAGTATTTAATTTAATATTGTTTCTTTGTATCAGTATACTGCTGCTGGATTATGTGAATTTCCCCATGGGATTAATAAAGTATCTATCTATCTATCTATCTATCTATCTATCTATCTATCTATCTATCTATCTATCTATCTATCTATCTATCTATCTATCTATCTATCTATCTAATTGAAAAGGGAGCAGTACAAGTAAGGATGGTCTCAGGAATGAGGCTTCAAACAGGCCAAGATGGTAAAAAATATCATGCATTATATTATATATAGACCATTAATAAAAAAAGCCACTGCTAACTGTGGAGATGCAGTGGTTACCCCTGCTGACACAAAACACCATAAGACCGGGTTGTAATCATGGACTGGTCGATGTTCATATAGATCTCCCATGTTCTCTGTGTGGCTATTCAATGTCATCAGTAGCTTTATTGATACACTTTTTAAAGAACATCAGAAGAAACTGAGATGTAGTAACACTTAAAATGTTGTCACTATTGTGGATTTTTCTCTTAATGTACAGTATGTATATGTGCTTGCCATAACGCTTCCAGCCAACAAAACAGATTTTGCTCTCGGCCACAGAATTATGGGTCAGTCACAGAAGCTCCATCCAGCAGATTGCTCTGGTTGTAACAGATGCCTCCTTCCAGGCAACCAGGTGTCTTATAGTGAATAAACCTGCAGGGACGGGGTTAAGTGCCCTTACTGGGCAGTTTCTCATTGCTATGTGGAGAGAAGGAGAAGAGAATGTTAGCGACAGCACCCTCTCTTTCCCCAGCAAGGTATCACATACCTTGATTGAGATTGTGGGGAGAGTGTCTGATGTGCATGTATGACTATATATATATATATTTTTATACAGTGTATATATATATAAAATCCAACATCTGTATGTCATGAGAGAACTATCGGATTTAAATCGGGGTTTTTTTTTCTATAATTTGCTTGAACATTCCAGTTGATTTTGCGACTTCTCTCATTGTGCTAAGTATTATTGTGGCACCAATTTATTTGTGCGAATCCGAGAGACAAGCTGAAGGCTGAGGGGAGGAGGAGGAAGTGGGACCTCAGAAGTAGGGAGCTGAGCAGGGCCATCCTCACTTACGCGCCAACCTCTGTTCGAGTCACTGTACCTGTCACCACATGTTGGAGCGTACCTGTTTGTTCAGCAGACATTATCATCTAGAGATTGTTAAAGAATAGTGTTTGACATTTTTAAGAGGGTACATGCTCATTGGCAGAGATATCACGGCCACATGCTCTTCTCCACACGTGGGGGACGCTCTGTCATCTTAGCTGAATGTGATCATATACAGTGGTAACGTTTCACGTTGGAGCGTACCTACCTTCTGCTTGGCCAGAGATACCTTGCCAACTTTTTACATTTTTTACTTTCTCACCCCGATAGCAAAACCAAAATTATTGTATATCAAGAGGCCCTCGGATATAAAAGCTGTCAGTATAAATTCTCCTTAATACAAATTATTATTTTTTTATTAATTTTTAAAGTTTCTCCTGTTTGACTACTATGCGGGCAGAGCCGCTGAAGACAGCTAGTATATACTTTATATATTATAACACACAGAGTAAATTATCATAACTTATGTTGTATGCATTATAAACTCATTCTGTAAAGAACCTTATGAAGCAGTCATGTCAGTCATTATCCAACCTGCTATATCCTAACACTGGGTCACAGGGGACTGCTGGAGCCAATCCCAGCCAACACAGGGCGCAAGGCAGGAACAAATCCTGGGCAGGGCGCCAATCCACCGCAGATTATGAAGCCTGATTATATAAATTTGTAATAGTTTGTTAATTTTTAATTAATTAATTTAATTAAATAATTTGTTCTTAATTCTTTTGACTCTCAGAGTTAGGCAGTTTTTGAATGGCAAATTCCCTGACAGATACAATGATTCACCAGATATGAGCCCATTGGAGTTCTTTTATAGTAGGGACATGTAAAGACTCAGGTTTATTCAACTAAACCATGTACTTTAGATGAATAACTACTGTGATTTAGGCTATTAATGAAAATCAACTGCAAATCATATTTGTAGAGTTTCACAATTGCACTACAGTAGGTTTAAGTAATCATAAGATTTTGAAAATTAAAGATCTTAATACACCTGTGTAAAAATGCAAATGTAATGCATTTTTTCACTTACGCTTTTTTCAGATTCATTTTATTATGTATAGCGCTGAAGTTATGTTTATTTAAAACTGCACAAGACTATATATATATATATCTTGTGACAGATAGGGGGCGCTATCACTCCCTTGAACCCTCGGACTAGACGCCAGACACCAGATAAAAGTTCAAATGTTGACTTTATTAAAGAAATATAGTGCACAAAGCACCCTCCCCTCCACAATACTCATAAATTAACCAATACACACTACAATAATCAATCCTCCACTCCCAGACACGTTGCCACCCTTCCACCCAGCTCAGCTCACTCGTCTGGGATCTCCCACAGTCTTTTATAGTCTGTGACCCGGAAGTGCTTCCGAACCCTGAGTCTATGTGACTTCCTAGCACTTCCGGGTCAGATCCAAAGTCTTCTTTTTATCCCGGAAGTACGTCATTCCTCCTGTTGCTGTGACTAAGACGTACTTCCGGGTTATAGGGCACGTACGAGTCTCTGGGCCTCCCTGCAGTGTCCTCTGGTGGCCCCCAAGGTTTACAGCAAGGCTGTAAAGAAAAACTCCACCTTCCATGATTCCCTGCTGGCATTCAGGACACCTCCCTGCTGCAGTGAGAGCTCCACCTGGGGGTATTGGCCAGGCTGACTGGCCAGCCATAGTCCACAATATATACTGTATGTTTGTATGTATGATATATATATATATATATATATATATATATATATATATATATATATATATATATATATGTGAGCTGGAGGGCTGATCGCACCCCAAATAGAGACAGACGCCCCTGGGAAAACCACAAACCCTGAAACACCGACTACACATTGCTCCTTATCCTTGCACTATAACGCGTAATACAAGCCTCGCGCGGTACTCCGCCGAGTTATAAGCCTTGCGCAGCGCCTGTCAGTTTTGGAATTGATTGTTTGCTTTTATCTCTCTGACAGCGGAACTGTCATCTCTGACTTGTCATGGAGCACGTTTAAGCTCATGTATTTGCGGTGTCTGAATAAAAATCCTTCTTTTTTTCTACGACCTTCTGTGTCTCTGTGCAAATCTGTGACCCAAGCGTGACAATATATAGTTGTGGCCAAAATTATTAGGCCCCCTTATGAAATTAGGCAACACTCCTGATTCCAATATGAAAATGACCATTAACAACAAATGTTTGTTTTTTTAAAGCGTGTCTGTGTCCAAAATAACAAGGTCCACTAATTGTAGTTTGGATATTTTATTGACACACTGAGTGGAAACAAGAAAGGGCAAAAATGAGACATTCAAAATTATTAGCCCCATGCCCATTAATAGTCAATACTGTACTTTTTTTGAGCCACAACTGACAACAATCTATTAAAGTAGGTCTTTACTAGATTAGCACAGGTCTCCTGAGGGATTTTGGTCCATTCCTCCATTGCAAATTGTTCTAGCTGGTCCAAATTGTGTGGTTTCCGAGCATGGACATTCACTTTGAGCACTCGCCACAGATTCTCAATGGGATTGAGGTCTGGGCTCTGTGCGGGCCACTCCAAGATCTTGGTTTTGGTATCCTTGAAAAACTGTTGAACTAATTTTGATGTATGCTTTGGGTCATTGTCTTGTTGGAAGACCCAGCGACGACCTAAGCCTAGACTAGGAGCAGATTTCTGCATATTCTCCCTCAGAATGTCAACATAATTTTCTTTTTTCATGATGCCATGCACCAACAAGGCTCCCTGTGCCTGAGGCTGCAAAACAGCCCCACAGCATGATGCTCCCACCACCATGTTTAACTGTGGCAACTGTGTTCCTAGGGTTGAAGGCCTGTCCCTTTCTTCGCCAAACATAAGCAACATCCATGTGCCCAAACAGTTCCAGTTTAGTCTCATCAGACCAAAGCACAGACTTCCAAAAATCATCTTTACATTTCAAATGTTCACGGGCAAACCTCGGTCGGGCTGTGATGTGCCGCTCTTTGAGTAAAGGGGTTCTTCTGGGACGATGGCCGTGAAGCACACCACGGTGAAGAGCCCCTCACAACTGTGTTCCTTGAAACATCAACTCCAGAAGAGGCCAGGTCAGCAACAATCATCTTGGCAGATGTCCGGGGTTCCTTGCTGACATCTCTGACTATTTTTCTCTCCAGAGTTCTTGAAATCTTGCTTACGTCACGGCCAGGTTTGTTTCTAACAGAATTTGTCTCCTTGTACTTGGCAATGATGCAACGTACAGCAGTTCTAGACACTGTGAATCGCTTGGAAATGGCAGTGTAGCCTTGCCCCTTATCATGAGCCTCTACTATCTTCTTTCTGAGCTCCAGACTGATTTCCTTTGTCTTTGGCATGGTCAGTAACAGTAGTCCCTCTCATGTGTTCAAGAGCCCTGTTCCTTGGGAGTCTCTTTATGCTGATTGAGTGTTGTTAGGAAGCCAATTGACTGCACAGGTGTGGTTTCAAAGCTGATTGGTTAATTAGTGTAGGTGTGTTTTGAAAGCAAACATTAACATGGGGCTAATATTTTTGACCACCCCATTTTTTACTATATTTGATATAAAGCAAGACTAAAAATATATTTTATATTACAAAATGTATCAAAAGCTAGTAAATAGCACTGGTGGATGTTTGATTATATCAAGTTTCATCACTGCTGCAAACTTTGGGAAGAACTTTAAGAAAATGTTCCATGATTCCAGGGGCTAATAATTTTGGCCTCAACTGTGTATATATATATATATATATATATATATATATATATATATATATATATATATATATATATATATATACTGTATAATGTTTGCATGGCCGAAAAAGAAAAGTTGGTGTTTAAATTTAAATAAGCAAATACTTAAGAGGCAATGATTGGATATTTATTATAGTGAATAATATGTTTCAGATAGATAGATAGATAGATAGATACTTTATTAATCCCAAGGGGAAATTCACATAATCCAGCAGCAGTATACTGATACAAAGACTTTAAGCTGACTACTTGAATAGGCGATTCTCGGAGTGTAAGAATCCATGTCAAATAGTAAAATAGTAAAAAGTGTCCAGGGAGCAATTCCACATAAAAGAAAGTAGAAGTGATCAGTGAAATAGAGAAAAATAGAGATAAAAAGGTAAAAAGATAAAGTCGTATACGGAGCTGCTGGAAAGGCTGCCACTCGGATGCGGCGCCGGAAAAGAAAAAGAAGGGGCAACATAGATTGGTTTGTGTTTGATGAAAGTAATAGAATTAGAATAAAAAATGTCCAACATATTATTAAAACTTGGAAGGATAGTGGTAAACTGTCAGCTCTACAGTAGAAATGCATTTCGAAAAAAAACTTTAATGGTCATGACTGGAGATCACTTAAACATTTGGTGAAGTCAAATCATACAAAATTAACATCAGAACTCACAGCTATGTTTAATAATGAAAGTAGGAGCATTTCTACTGTATATCCATAATGTAACAACAACCTAAAGTATTGGAACTAAACAACCATATGGGAACAAGAAAACCGCTTGTTGATGTGGCTAATCAGCTAAAGGGAAAAATTCTTGCAGTTGACTAGGAAGAATAAAGATGGGGCTGTGGAGCAATCTAAAAAAGGTCATGTAGTCTGATGAGTCCAGATTTATCATTTTCCAAACTGATGAGTGCAGGAAAAAGTACACAAAGCAATGCCCCATTATGCAGAGTGCCCACTGTACAAGCCTGTGGGGGAGGTTTTATGACCAAATCAATTTGTTCTACATAGACTGAGCAACGTAACGCAGAAATAAAATTAAGTCAGCTGAGTACCTGAATCCACTGACTGACCAGACTATTTCATCAATGTATTTTTTTCTTTCCTAAAGGCACAGGAACATTTCAGAATAACAATGCCAAGGTTATGAAGGATCAAATTGTGAAAGACTAGTTCAGGGAGCATGAAGATTTATTTTTACACACAAATTGGCCACCATAAAATGCTAACCTTAACCTAATTGGAAGTCTTTGAAATGTGGTGTAGTAGCCTTTACGGAGTGAAGTAAGGATCTCGGTAAAAAATGAGTGCAAAATGGACAAAACCAAATGTTGAGACACTGCATAAGTTTGCCAAAGCGATGCTATGATGAATGCGCACTGTATTTCTAATGAAATATTGAAGTGTACAACTTATTTCTTGGCCAGCCACTTTATCATCTTATGAATCACAAGCAAGCTGACTTTTGCCAGTATGGGACAGTTACCTGGAGAACTTTTCAAAACACAAACTACTGAAACTAACAAGTAATTGTCTTGGCCGGATGTTGGTGACGCACTTCTGCCGCCTCAGTCATCCTCACTGCTTAGTACAGTTAAACTTGTCACATATGTTGCTCTTATGCTATCCTGAGTATCATGCCTTGAAAAAAGATCATAAAAGAATGAGAAATGCCCAACAAAGACCAAAAGGTCACTCATTTAATGACGATGATGTGATTGCTTTAAAGAAGTTGACCTAATGAAGTGGTTTTTGGGGGTGTGAATATTGTATTGCTATTTTGCCCTGTGACACTCTCCAGAGTAAGTGTTACACAACTTAAATAGATAGGTAAATGGATAGATTTTCATTTTTGTTGTTTTGAAGTGTATGTTAAATTGTCCAACGTTTATTTGTACTTTTTGTAGGCACGAGAAAATGGATCATGCATTGGAATGTAGCAACTATATAAAATCTGATGGGTACAACATAGGCTGCAACTTTACTGGTGCTTACCTCATTGAGTTCACTGACTTGAATATATGTGTTAATGGTTCGTCCTCACATGGAAACATGAGAGCTGCATATTTCACATATGAACTTCAGAATATAGGTAAAGAGGACTTAATTCCCTTTTTTTGTCTTTTTCTGCTTTTAACCTTTTTTAGAGGGCCTTTCTTGGGTCTTAGCTCCAACAGACAAGAAAGCTTTAACTTGACATCAGTAATGGTGTGATCCAGGACATGGTGGTGCAGTAATTACTCCTTTTGACTCCTTGATCACTATCTGAGTAGAGTTAGCACTACATTCCTGTGTCCATGTTATTAATGGTTACTCCATTTTCCTTCTATTTGTAAAATCATGCAGTTGTTGTTAAATGGCAATGCTAACTTCATCCAGTTTAAAAAAGTTGGGGTGCGTGTGTAAGAGTCATGATCCCTGGAGATTTTCTGTGTATTTAAGACAAGTAAGAAAGCCCATTGTTATCAGGTTAAAATACCAAGAAGCTTCTTTAGTTTTATTTATCCTGTCAAATGATGAATATGAAATTATGTATTTATAACAAGATAATCTGAAAATTTAAAAAGAGACTTAAGGATTAAAAAAGAACTTCCAAGTGTCAGTTGGAGATCATCAAGTCCAGGAAAATAAATAATGGTAATATTTTTTTTTTATTCTAGTTAAAGTGGACATGATAGATAAATTGAATTTAACTTTAGAAAATAAAAGAATACACCTGGAATGGAGTGTGGCTTCCTCCAAAATCCCACATCATTGTTTGGAATATGAAGTTCAATACATGAAAAACACAAAAGAATGGAAGGTATGTGGCCTGTGCTAAAATCTGTTTAAAAAAAACATTTGGCTGATGTATAGTAGAATTATTTTCTCATAATTGTAAGATAACCTTCGATTGGATTTTTGGATTGCCTCTCTTGTTCCTCAATGAGAGTCCCACATAAACACTGGAAGGCAGTTAGCAGACAAGCAATTGGATACAGAGCTGTAAAGCAATGAAACACCGTCCACTGTGAACTGCAGATGATGTAGTGGTGTTCAGAGGAGGTAGTCAATGACTGCTTTGAGGGTGGGCATCATAAACACATTGTTCATTACTTCTACCACTCATTTAACATGCAGGCAGGTAAGCATGTCCATTTATTACACTTTCATCAAAAGCGCTCCAGATTTATTATTATTTTTTTATTTTTGTTTGAAACTTGTCCCCCAATTTTAATTGGTGTCTTAGCATTGTGAAGATTGGCCACCACCACGAACAGACACCAAGACGGCTAAGTCCGAAATACACTCTTTTATTGTGTTTCCTCCTTACAGTACAGCACAATGCACCACTCCTCTCTCGTCAAGCTCTGTCACGCCACCTGCCAACTCCGGCTCTTGGAAAGGAGTGAGGCGGCCCTTTTTATACAGTAGCCGGATGTGCTCCAGGCGCTTCCTGACAAGCTTCATGCAGCTCTTCCTGTTGTGGCAAAAGTGCTGCAGTCCATGTTTCCTGGAATATTTGGGTGCCGCCTGGCGGTGGTCATGTGCCCCAACAGGGTGGAGCCTCCCAGCTCCGATCTTGTAGCTCCGCTGCACCCCAGGGCAGTAGCCCTCTCGTGTCCCGGGGGAGGTATTGGCGCTCTCCCGGTCCTTCCACGTCCCAGGCATCCCGACTCTGCAGCCTTCTAAAAAACAGAGACAACATCATATTAAAAGGAGAAACGAAACAAAAGAAATTCTCCCCATCTTCACAACGTTTTGAGTCTTATCTTAAGAAAACAAGAAATACACCCTGAAAATAGACTGTCAGTTTGCAAGAGTATGAGATAAGATTGATATATAAAGGAGAGGACTTAGCATGAAGCCAACGTAGTAATACTTATTAGTGTTTAGGGGACATCCTGAGCACCAGTAATGTTACTACTGGAAGGTCTGCTAATTTTCATGGCAGAGAGATTGAAAATCAATCATTTATTACATTTCCACCAGTTTAGGGATCGTCCCTGGCCAGAACTGAACAGTCTGAAGTGGAGCCATGGAGGCATAACATCAATACAGTGAAGTTGTATGACATTACCAGAACATGTGCGGACATGTGTCAGTAACATTGAAGGGGCAAAAGTGACAGAGAGGAAACGGAGTGAGAAAAGACTAAGAGCATCGAGGTGGTTAGGAGATGAAAACCATAACTCCACATGGTTTGAGAATTGACCTCTGCTGGAGAGTAAGAATATGGGACAGGAGATAGAGAAACCAAGTTTTAGGGAGCTGAATGTCTGAAGCCCAGCATCACTGAAAATCTCTCCAAGGCAAATGCTGCCTTGATAAGCCCCAATGAGAAAGAAAGAGAGTGCCTCTCCAATTTCGAGGGTCTCATTTACAAAAAATTACAATTTCATTATGCTGAGGATGTTGGGTTAGGGCTATGAGTTCAGCCACATATCTCCAGGTTTTCAAAGCATGATGAATAAGAGGGAAACGAGAATAAGATTAAAAGGAGAGGAATTTGAGGAATACAAGTTATAATACTTCTAAGAATAAAATAAGGGGAATAAGAATAAGAGGAATAAAAAAAAGATGTAAGTTTCCGAGTGATAAAAGGAAGGGTAGATGGATGGTGTGGATCAATCAGACGCAGTTTAATGCAAGACCAAGAAAGATCAATGGCAGAGGAAGTAATTCAGCCCGACAGTGGGTAAAGTTTGTATGCATGATGGTATGTCTTGTTCTGCCTCATTGTTTCTATACATGGTTATGATGTGAGAGCAGGATTCATCGGATGTATTAACAATGCCTCGTTTACTTTTACAGCATAAGGCTTATGTAGGTATATTACATGAATGAGGTTTTATTGGCATGTATATATTTTTATTGCCATTATTTAATGTAAGGGTGTTGAAAGCTTGGCAGAATGTGTGACTCTAAGCATATTTAAGAGCAAGCCAAAAAAACTTGTAAGCTTCAAATGCAGCTTTAATTATTATTCCAGCATACATCTACTTCAAAAACTGAAAGGCATCTGATGTTATTTTATATCAAAGTCAAAATCAATATTCAGACACAGTAAGAAAATCACAAAACGTGCACAGAGGAAGAGATAAAGCCATAAACATTGGGGCTCAGTTATCATGCAAAAAATATTCAGTCCCACAATATTAATAAAACAAATATTAGAAAAATCCCCAAAACCCCACACTCCTTTATCTGACAACATTTCAAAGGTATTTGGTCTGAAAAGAAAAATCGGAAATCAGGGTTGCCATGCTAAGTGACCTTTCTCCCTTCATAGTCACCAAAACACCTCCCATCCATCACACTTGGCATGACTGAGGTTTAGGAAAATTCAGACATCTCTTATTCCTCCTAAGGTGTTTTGTAAGGCAACTGAGGTTTTCATTTGTCTTGTCTACCACGTGCATCAAAAGAGACTAAAAATTAAGAATAATCTTATCCCTAATCTTAAAATCAAACCTAAGTACCAATAGTAAAGCTCCACAAGCTTTAAAAATATTAGTCCCCCAGATGTGAAACGAAAGCTATACTTTTACTGAGCAGTGTGCTTCCTCGCGAAAAAGAGAGAAAACATACGAAGAGATGATTGAAAAACTGACTTCAAACAATCTCTGTTGTGATCACGAGAACACTGTCAATCCCTGTGACCCTGATCTAAGCATGGCATCTCCTCCTACTGGCTGAATATATGCCATGGCCTTTAAACCTAACACTGGGGGGAGAAAGCCAAAAACATCAATTAATCTGATCAATGCAAATTTACGTGAGGCTACGCTATACTGTAAGTAAAGTGCAGTTGGGAAGAATAAAACATAGTAAAAATAAACCATAATCTACCATATTATTGACTTAATGTAATTTGCTACAAAAAATGCAAAACACACAATATGAATAAAAATGAAGAACAAAGTGGTTAAAAATAAACTCAGTGACTAAAATAACCAAATTCAGTATACAACAAAAGCTGCACCTTTGAAGTATTATAAGAATTAAAACTAATATCTATATTTAAATGCCTTTGCATAACCAAATAACCTGTCACTGAGAAATGGTAAGAAGTACACAATTAAGTGACCCCTAGTAGTCCGCCATAAGGAGACAGACCCATTAAAAATCAAATAGCACTCTTAAACAACAAGCACTAGCAGCCAGCAATCCAATGTGGACCACTCCTGAAACACCAAGGAGAAGCACAGGGAAGTGTGTTGCGAGGTCTTTGTTCCTTTACAGTGGGTAGTGACATCCTTCAAATCTTCTACAACTATGTGATAGCCAGAGTGGTTTTCTGTGCTGTAGTGTGCTGGGCCTGTATCATCAGGAGAGGCCCACCAAATCAACAGGCTAATTAAAAAGGCAGGCTCAGTTATAGGATGCACTATGGACCCCCTAGAGGTAACAGAGGGTGAGAGAATAAAACAAAACGGAGTGCCATTATGAACAAAGCTGCACATCCTCTCTTTGACACACTAACACTGAGGACTTTCAGCTAACAAATCATTAAGCAGAATTGCGTCAGGAGATGCTACCTGGGCTTCACACTACATCTGTATAATGCCCCACTGCTACTGCTCTTTTATCTAGATAGATAGATAGATAGATAGATAGATAGATAGATAGATAGATAGATAGATAGATAGATAGATAGATAGATAGATAGATAGATACTTTATTAATCCCAAGGGGAAATTCACATAATTCAGCAGCAGTATATTGATACAAAGAAACAATATTAAATTAAATAGTAATAAAAATGAAAAAAATAAAAATAAAATTAGTGTTTGTAATTCTTGAGTGTTTCTGGGAGGGGTGTCATTGTTTATTACATTTTTGTATTATTTGTTATATTTTGAACTTATGTTAAAATGTAAATTTCCTTCTTAAGACAAATAAAGAATGACAGTATCTATCCATCTACACGTCACTCTTTTCCTGCAGTTCTGCTGAGGCAATGTTTTTGCTACTTGTCCCTGATACGTATATTTAAATGTTTTTGTCTGTAAAAACAGACAATATCTTTGGCACAGGAGTGACAATATCGTAATCTCCCAGTTCTAGGACACCCAAAACACAAAGACCTCTACAATAATCTCCATTTACCCGGTGACAATATAATACAAGGTGACGATCACAAATCAAGGAAGCCCCTCGCCCAAAGCCCAACACCTCCAAAACAGCCAACTGCAGAGAAACCTGCAGCCACCCGCTCACCACTCAGCATTCTCAATGAAAGCTGAGCTGCAATGTGTGCCTCATTTCATAATCACCAGTATCAGGTGTGTTTCATTCCACAGCTTCATTATCTAATTAAACATTTCTGAAAAGAACCTCCTCATTTTCTTCTTCCAGGGGCAACATTTATGAAAACCCAAACCAGCTGTGTCAACAATCAACACTCACATCATTAATAAAACGTTTACCTGTTACATTTTCTGCTCCACAAGTAGTTCAGACTTGTTTCCCTGAATTATTTTTTTTAATAATGAGTCCAGATATTAATGCCTTTTAGCAATTGGTAATCTTAACTAGCTAGAGTAAAGTTCATCAAAAGACGCCTGGGAGCTGTTTTTGTCTTCACTGCTTTGCTTTTATGTGTTGTGTATACATCCAAATTCAAAATGTCAGAAGTTCTGTTCGTGATACTGCATCTTGAAGTCTTTAAGTTTGTGGTGAGTGATTTGCCAGTTTCAGCATTCACTGCCTTCTGTATCCACAGATGAGACAGTTTGCCAGTACCACAGTGTTGCATTGTGGGATTTTTGCTGTGCACAAGGCAGAAATCAGTCCTTTTGGCATAGTCAGGGATAACATTTCAGGAAACTCTTATACTTTCTTCATGCTATTTGGAAATGTATTTTTAAATCCTTACTTAACTGATGACCAGGTGTATAAATCAACAATTTCTAATATAATTTAGTAGAATTTACTTGCATTCTGCAAAGCTTCTATAGTTTAATCTTCATTTACATTTCATGTTATTTCTGATAATGATAAAGTCTGATTACACATCTGTGCACCTATTGTGACTGTCCTTGAGTTGAATGTGATTTTAGAATTAAATTAATATACTGTATGTTCATAAAATTGGATTATGTTTGGGCAGTAAAACAACAACCAGTCAGGGGTTTGTTTCCCAAAAACAACAAATCTTGGTGATTATGATTTATGTCAGTAAAGTACAAGCTACTTTTTTATGTGTTTCCTAAAACCTCTCATAAGCAGCCACTCTACTGGCAGCATAAAGTACTAAGTAGATAAGCCCTAAAGTCACCTGAAAAATACATCATAAGAGATTGAAAAACGGCCACTTGACAATATTTAATTTAAGGTGTGATGCTTTATTCATCTCGTGGTATGAAAGCAAGTTGTGAGAAGTAATATGAAGTCAACAAAACATCATCATTTTAACAATATAATAAGCACAGGAATAAACAGGAAATCAAACACATATTGTTTCTGCATAAGTAAATAGTATTGCTTTCTATCATGCTTTGAGTTTCCTGAGTGTTATTTTCAAATGCTAACTGGCAAATACAAAGGGAGACCCGCTAAAACCTAGCAGCCGTCTAACAAAATACTCTCCATTTCTTCCTTTTCTTGGATACTCCAAGGCTGCTTTGCCATGTTATCTGTAAAAAAAAAAAAACATTAATGACTGTAAAATCACCTGAGCATGTAATGCAGAAAACCTTTACGGCAGGCAGAATGAGACTCCAAGAGTCTGGACAGATGAATGGATATCAGTTGCTGCCCACTGGTTTATCTTTATATATAGCTGTCCGTTTGTCTGTCCAGGATTTTTAATCACCTGTACCTTCCAAACTGTGTGACCTATTGACCTGAAATTTGGTACACATATACTACATGACCTCTACTGTCCACTTTCAGGCTGATGATTGACCTCCAAGGTTATTCCTCTTTTTATTTTTATTTATTGTAGAATCAACTCTTGGCAGTGGCCAGCAAGGCGGCTGTGCGGCGCATGTGTACGGGCGCCATTCTCATTCCCGAATACCTTCGCCGTCACTTCTCCTACCTCTTCATATCTTAAATCATTCTTGAGGCAGATTGAAGACTTAAGTGCCAGATTAAGTGAAAAATTAAGGAAAATGTGCTCAGTAATTACAACACAAACACTGACTTAATCAGTTTTAACGCAAAAAAATGCCGATGAAAGAAGAGAAGAAGCGGGCCGCTAGGGTGGAGAAAAGAAGAGCTGCTCAGGAAGCAGCAAGCGCATCAACATCTGAGCAAACGAATGCTAAATGTACAGAGAGAGAAAGAGGAGGAAAACTAGGAATGCTCAGGTCAAGTCGTGCAGTGCGCTGTTACTGGTTTATAATAAATTGTGAATGCCAGAATCGTAAGGTGATGGAAGACATGGTTGAAGACACAAAAATAGGATTTCAATAGATTTTATTCTGGGTGGGCTTTCTTTACTGAAGCCATACTCTCTTCACCCAAATGTATCAATCTCAGTTCCTGTTCTTCCTTTCTCTTTCTTCCCGCTTCTCCAAATAACTATTTGGCAACTCATAAAAAAATCTCTGTGAAAGTAAAGTGAGCTACAAACTTGGAACACTGATTTTTCAAAACTTTTTAACAAACACAGAAATATCATCAACTTGTAAATGTGTACAAAGTAATTATCATGAAAAATCCCCTTCATCCCCTCCAGGAGGCGATCTCTTAGAGCACTTTAGCCACCGGCACATTCTACATTTCTGTCCACTGCTATCAGCCAATTTAATGCTTCCGCCCGATGTACTTGTCTTAAGTTTATTTATTTAGTTAATTACTTATCAATTGATTGATTGGATGTAATATTGGTCCCGTGAGTCTGTTTTCTTGTTTTTTTATGTTTCTGCTGTTGTATGCATTTGAATTTATGGGATTAATACAGTTTTTTTCTAATCTAATTATTAACAGTATAATTTATTTAAACAAAATTAACAGTATAACACAATAAAAGCCTTAATATATTTCATCATGAAAATGATACAATATAAAAATAAATCTTAGTATTGTAAATATTCAGGGAGCATGCAGATTACCAAGGATTTAACACTTTAGCTACTTTAGTTACTATGGGGTTTGAGACACACTCTTAAATTAACAAACAATCTTATGGTGGAGTTTGCAATGCTTCAGCATTACGATGTGTTTTATCGTATAGGGCCTTGTGGTGACCCTATTGTGTCCTGTTATACTCTTTATTGTATAGACCTTAATAAAATGTCTAAAGTCCCATACACTTACTACTCAGGTAATGTAGCACTTCCTCCCCGTTCCCTCTTACATCTGAGACCTCGAGCAATTAGACAGAGTAAATCAAAAGGCAGGAGGTAAATTACATGTTTAATTATGTATTACTGATAAAAATGCCCAAAAATATGAGCAAAGCAGAATACTTTGTAAAAACTGGTAAACCAAACAGCCCAAGGAGCAGTGCACCTTGGGTCCATAGACAAAGCCCTGCTTATCTTCAGTCCAGCTTGCTTTCCTACCACGTGGCCTTTGAATGGAGTACTGAAACAGACCACACGCTTGTCTCAATATGGTTGCCAAAATAGAGTTATCTTCATCAGGGTTTTCTCTTCAAGACCCGATGGTGAGAGAGGAGAGAAAGATAAAGGCAAGGTGACCAACATTATTCAATTCTTACACAAGACATGAACCAATGGCGTCTGATTCGAAACCAAATCGTAAACAGTCATACTTTAGACCAAAAGAATTAATGTTCCAGTCCCTTCCTGACCAGTTACCAATGAAAGCATTCAGGTACAACTCATCGCCCAGTTGCTTGGCTTAGTCAGTTTATGGCCTTCCTGCGGGCGATGCCTTATAGGCTCTGAGTCCAAACACAGTCGCCCTTGCCAAACTGGTTTGATACGTGTCCCATCACCCTGACATAAATTTCACACCCTGAGTCAGTCCTAAAGACTTTTGGAGTTTGGTTAGGTAAACAGCAAAGTACTGTTGTTCTCATTAATTAGGTAAAACATGGCTCCTGAAACACTGTCTAATATTACATTGGCTTTGTCTAGTTTACAGATAAAGACGGGTGGCACAGTGGGTAGCGCTGCTGCCTCGCAGTTAGGAGACCTGGGTTTGCTTCCCAGGTCCTCCCTGAGTGGAGTTTGCATGTTCCCCCGGTGTCTGCGTGGGTTTCCTCTGGGTACTCCGGTTTCCTCCCACAGTCCAAAGACGTGCAGGTTAGGTGCATTGGCGATTCTAAATTGTCCCTAGTGTGTGCTTGGTGTGTGTGTGTTGTGTGCCCTGCGGTGGGCTGGTGCCCTGCCTGGGGTTTGTTCCCTGCCTTGTGCCCTGTGTTGGCTGGGATAGGCTCCACTAGGCCCCCGTGACTCTGTAGTTAGGATATAGCGGGTTGAATAATGGATAGACAAATAAAGACATACAAAATATTTACCAACTTATATGCTAGAAATCACTCCATCACACAGTAATTTCACGAAGCACACCCAAAACACTTTTAAAAGGAGAGAGGCTGTTGTCTGCCGTCACCAAGGTTAGCTCAGACTGATAACTCACCAACCCACTGTGTAAGAATTTAATAAAAATCTAACAAATAAATCCAACAAGTTTAGGGTTGTGTTATTATATACAGGTAAGTGTTATATGTGTGTGTCACAATAATGAAGTGATACTTTTTGATTTGCTGAAATAATCTGACTGACTTTTCTAACTATTATTATTTGTAGTCTGATCTATAGCATGTAGTCTATAGCATGTATTAAGTTAAATTCTTGAAATCATTGATTCTGTATACCACTGTCAATATCCAGAGCCTAAATGTCAATGTCTAAATTGATATATATATATATATCTATATATATATATATATATATATATATATATATATATATATATATATATATATATATATATATATATATATATATATATATATATATATATATATAAATGTACTGTATTTACTAGTATAGACTTTATAAACTATGGGGCTGAAGTTCAATTTTGCACAAGCATTTGGAAGTTTTTCTTCTCACAGAATCCTAGACACGTGGAATTTGTAGTGATAAGAACAACAGCCCAGATGCTCTGCACCAGTACTTTAAAGACAGTTAAATGATGAAGAGTGAGGAGAATGTGTGGAGAGAAAACTCCAATTATCAGTTTCCGGCACAGAACAGAAACAACATCAGACTGCAAGATAGCCAAGTAATGGGAAGTGAAGCAAAATGACACATTTTATTGGCTAACGGAACGGATTACAATATGCAGGCTTTCAAGGCAGCCCAGGCCCCTCCAGTCCACGTGACACTTCAACTTGCCTGATGATGTGTCCTGAGCT
Source organism: Polypterus senegalus (assembly GCF_016835505.1). NCBI lineage: Eukaryota > Metazoa > Chordata > Cladistia > Polypteriformes > Polypteridae > Polypterus > Polypterus senegalus. Next base: position 121,281,537 of record NC_053163.1, on the reverse strand, counting down.
GCCTCGAAAGCTGCCACATTGTATTCAGTTCCGCTAGCCAATAAAAGGTGTTATTTTGCTCATTGCATCCATAATGGCTAACACGGCACATCACCGTACTACTAAAGATATCCAAGTGAAACAGTGATTTATGCATGCACTTATATGTGTGAATGGCACTGATTTCTTGTATTTATTATCCCTGTGACGATATTCAATATGAACAGTGCAGGTGCTCCAGTGCCCAAATTGCCGTTGTTGGCTCACCCCGGGCACCTCATGATTTGCAAATCATTCACTGGTAATGACCATCAACAAACACTGTGACTGTGCTCCTTTAAAGGAAAACTATTTAGACTTTTTACACATCTAATATTAAATTCATCGTTACATTCACATGCTCAGATACAAGCACTGGAATCTTTTAAAAACCACTAGTTTAGAGGTTTTGGACAAAAACTAAACTCTTTTTTATGTAGCACAAAATTCAAACACGAGGATGTTTGTAATGTTTATTATGTCTAATATTCTTTGGGTGATTATTGGGATCTTCCCTAATCAGAAGCACTCAGCACAACACTCTAAAGACAGCTTGTTGTGGCAATGGGAAGAGTGTCTGCAGCACATTAACAATCAGGCAGTGCACAAGAAGCAGCATCATTCTTCTTCTTCTTCTTCTTCTTCTTCTTCTTCTTTCAGCTGCTCCCATTAGGGGTCGCCACAGCAGATCATCTTGTTCCATATCTTCCATAAGAAGCATACTATAGCGGCTAAACTATATAGTGCACAAGCACGTCCCAAGTGGTAACCTCCTCCTGCCTCTTGACTGCCACATATTAGGTGTTAGCAAGGACCTGGATGAACCACACAGAGGCAAATGGCGTGTGAAAGAAAAGGCCTGGAAGGAAGTTCATGACCATAAGTGACAAATTAAAAGAATCCATAATTTGACCTTGATTTAACGTTACTCTTTTTGTTTAAAAGTTGAATTTCCTGGTTATTGAAAATTTATAGTGGCCCTTCATTTTCATACTGTATACATAGAATACATTTATAAGATAGATAGATAGATATGCTGTGTGTCCCATGACTCTTTATTATATTAAACTGTTACTTGAGATGTTATTTTATGCTAACTTCGACTGCATTCAATAACTATGGAATTAACTGATTTCTCTCGTGTTTCTTTTTCAGGCAATATTCACAGATGAAACTAAAATCTCTTTATTCAATCTGCATCGCTGGAACTCATTGTGTTTCAGAATAAGGAGCAAAATAAATATGTATTGTGCTGACAATAACATCTGGAGCGACTGGAGCCTAGTAAAGTGCTTGTTGGTTTAACTTCACTCCTATGCTGTTGGATTCCTTGAACATGTTAATTCTTTTGTGTTAATCCCTTTATATTGTGAGGACTGAATGCACCATGATTACTGATGAGAAGTGTAAAAAGATTGCGTGCTCGAAAATATGTTATAGTCCACGAGCTAAGGTCGGCAGTGCACCATGGCTCTTATTCTTTAATCTATGGCCATTGTTTTGTTCTGTGCACTGACAAATAGATACAATATCATGTCTGACAAGTGTGCGAGGATTTTAGAAACCACATCCCAATTTCTCTAACAGCAACTGGAATTACAAAAGCAGTTCCACTGGATTGACCATTCATAGCCTGTCATTGACCTTGCTTTTTATATTATATACCTCATGTAATGTATATACTGTAGAATAGTATTTAAATTAAACAATTAACTGTAGTCTTCTTCCCTGATATCATAGACATGCACTTTCATTCAAAGTGGAATTACATGCTCAAAGAAGGACCAGATAAGTTTTGTAAAAGTTTTCATTTTCATTCGATTCACATTCAGCCTTACAGTCATTTGTAAAATTCACAGTTGGGAGTGTGTGAGTAAAATATAGCATAACGTTTATAACGTTTATATATGTTCTGTCAACACTGTAACCTCAAATGAAGAAAGGTGGGCACTAGGTGAACTGTATGGATAGAAGAACTCTGTAGCTTTTATAAAAATAACCTCTGGCCATTACAGTTATCACAGAGGTGCACTGATTACAATAATCGCTTAATATACAATTATCTACTGATTTATAGAAAAAACGTATATAGTGTATATGGTACACTGTTTATATATATTATAAACAGTTTTCATCTCCTTGGAAGTGTTCACTTTTTATTATGATATAACATTGAATCACAGTGGATTTAATTTGGCTTCTTTGACATTCAACAACAGAAGAAAGACTCTTTAATGTCAAATTAATTACAAATATAAAACACAAAATAATTGATCACCGAAGTATTCACTCCTTCAAGTCAGTATTTACTGTATATACTCACGTATAATTCAGGTCTTGAAACCTTAAAAATTGATAATAAAATCAGACCACGTTCAAAAATACGATAATTATCCATCCATCCATCCATTATCCAACCCACTATATCCCAACTATTGGCTCATGGGGACAATAATTATTATTTTTTATTTTTTTTATATCTTCTTGCTTCTTCCAATCTTGAACCAGTTTCTCAGACACATCGATTTTTTTTGCAGCAGCACAATTAACAATTTCTTTCGCCACATCAACGACGTTTAATTTAAAACCAGCTTCGTATTTTCTTCTGATCGATCGCTCCATCGTAGATAACGGATGCTCTTACAATAAACGTGTATGAGGGTGTGAGATACAAAAAACACAAAACAGTGCAAATGTTGCTTCAGAATAGTTCGGGTATTATAGTGTGGTCACGTTGGCACAATACATAGAAAAAAAAGAGTGTGCTCTGTGGTTATTCTCTCAGTGGGCGTTAGCATATCATAATCTCGGACCAATAGTGTGAGTTTCGATTTATACGACCAACATTATAAAATACCAGAAATTATACGATCAAATCAAGTCCCGACGCAAGTATATACGGTAGTTGATGCACCTTTGGCAGCCATGACACCCTTGAGCCTGCATCCATGAGTCTCTATCAGCACACTACACTTTTTCCAATTTTCTTTGCAAAAATGTTCAAACCCTGTCAGTTCTCAAGGGCATTGTGAGTTCACAATCCTTTTCAAGTCCAGCTGCAAATTCTCAGTTGAATTGACTGGACTCTGACACAGCCACTCCATGACATTAACAAGGAGCCATTGCTCTGTAGCTTTGGCTTCACTGTTGTTGTCGTCGCCTTGCTAGAAAGCAAATCTTCTCCCAAGGTGCAGGATTCTAGCTGATTTCCCCGTACTTTGCTGCATTCATTTTACCCTCACAATTATTCCAGGGTCTGCTTGCAGAGAAACATCCCCACAGTGTGATGCTGCCACCACCAGGCTTCATGGTAGGGACGCTGTGTGTTTGATAAAGTGCAGCATTTGCTTTACACAAAGCATGCTGTTTAGTCTGATGGCCAAAAAGCTCAATTATGGTCTCATCAGATCATAAAACTTTCTTCCAACTGACTTCAGAGTCTCCCATTTTCCATTTGGCAAAATCAGTGTATTTTTAACAGTGGCTTTCCCTACTCTGCAACTGCTCAGTCACCCGGGCACAGTTGTTGCCTGCCTGAGGAACTGTAGCTTGTCACTTCTTCAGAGCATCTTGGTGGCCTTCATCACTGGTCTTGCACAATCACTCAGTTTTTGTGAATGGCCTGCTTTAGGCACATGTACAGTTGTGTCATACTGTTTCCACTTGTTAATGGCTGATTTAACTGGACCACAAGGGATATTCAGTGACTTAAATATTTTCTTGAATCCTGTGGTTGAGTAAGGCTCTACAAGTTTCCACAGTAAAATGTTAGGGCACCAACCCAGTCAATTCTGTTTAATAAAATCACACAAAACTAAAAAAAAATTGCCGCAATGCCCACCTCTACAAAATCGCCAAAGGCACAGCGAATAAACTGGTTCTTTCTTCTTAATTGTTCAGGCTTTGGAGCTCCTTTCTTTGGTCGTTATTTCAATACTGACCACCTCCTTCTGGCAGAGGTGGGTTTAATGGCAGGAAACTGGAAGGGTTGGATTCAGTTGCCCTCACTAGGTGTTGGTACTGTTTGGAAAAAAGAAGAGGGGGAAGTTTAGTGTGAGCGCCCCCTCTCGGCCTGGGGTGGTAATACCTGCTTCAGATAAGCCCAGTGAGTGATCCACAGACACACATGCATGACCATCCATCTCCTGACTTGTGCTATGCAGTCCATTATCATGTACTGACTTGGAGACTTGTTTTGTCTTCATTGTGTGGGCCTCTTTACTGACTCAGCACACGTTGGACCCCCAGATAAGGTGCATTTATACTACAAGGAACTGGAACCCCAGACAGGTGATCTCCATGGAACTAATTTTGGGACTCCTAAAACCAATCAGCTGCACTAGCAATGATTTTGAGGTGTCCTGTTAGATGAGTTGTTTGATTATGTGAGTAATTATTTTGTGTTTTCGATTTTTAATTAATTCAGACCATTTTTAAGAGATCTGTTTGAATTTTTACATTAAACTGATTTATTTTTTATCTGTGTCAAAAAAGTCAAATTAAATCCCCTGTGATTCAATATTGTATAACAATTAATCAGAGAACTTCCAATTGGTGGATACTTTTCATAGGTGCTGTTTATATAAATAAATTGTGTTAAAATAATTTAATAAAGAGCAATCAAAATGAGTTCTGAGGTGTGACTTGCTGATCATTGAGTGAGCAGCTGTCTGAGCAGTATCATTGTCTAAATATAAAGAGTAAACATATGAATTAATAGAAAAATGCCTTTATATGTTATATTGATTTTATACAAATATTTTGCTGTAGGATTGTTTCGAATTGCTGATCATTTAAATGCTGCCACTACCCCAGCCCTGGCTTCATAGTGTGCAGCCATTACAAAAACAGCTAATAAATGTAACTGCACTGAAGAAACCTGTAATGATTTTACTACCTGTGCTAACAAACACCAAAAGTCAATTTTTATTGTTTATTAACTGATCTAGTAAAAATGATTAGATAAAATAAATTAATCCATGAAGCGTATTGCATGAAAACAATAAAATAAGTTTGTTGTTTTTTTTTCATTTTCCAAAAAAAATTAGGAAGCTCAGTGTCATATGAAATGAAGGGGCAACTTTAACTTTTTGAGGGGTCAGTTATTTTAAAGTACAATTTTTATATTTTATGATTAGTAGCCAGTGAGATATTTTTTCACTCTTTCATTTGTTACAATCGGAATAAATCACTTCACTCTCAATATTTAATTCAAAATGCTGTTAAAACAATCACAATGTGAACTTGGAATTTTGGCTATAAAACAAAAATACATAAAGTCACTGATGACTTTTCCCACACTTTGCCATAGACCCCATTAAAACGTCTGCTAGAGAGTATGCTCTGCGATCACAACACAGAGGCCCACCTATCATCTCAAACACAAATAAAAGTCTCACAGAAGTCAGGGCTTTTGTCTACAACCCCAAATCACTGGTCGAGAAGGTCTGGCTTGTAATCGGCTCTTCCAGCTCATCCCAAAGGTGCACAAGGAGGCTCAGGTCAGGGTTCTGAGCAGCCCCTTCAAGTTCATCCACACCAAACTCATCAAATGATATCTTTAATGACCTGGCTTTGTACGCAGCGGCACAGTCGTGCTAGAACAGAAAAGGGCCGCAAAGTTGGAAGTGCACACCTGTCTCAAATGTCTTGCCATAGGCCGAGTCCAAAGCCTGAAAACAGCCCAGACCATTATCAGTCCTCCAGCACACACTACAATAGGTGCACTACAGTCCTGGAGGTTCTGTTTCCCAGATTCATCCATCAGACTGCCAGATGGTGAAGCGTAATTCATCACTCCAGAGAACAACATTTATTTCTGTAGGACATTTTAATACAGGCAATGTACAGTAGCTTTACAAGATGACAAAAAGAAAGTTATGTGAAATGAAAAACAAGTAAGATTAGGCAAAAATATTAAAGAATAAGTAACAAAGGCCAAAGGTAAGGTCAGATGTCTGGGAGGACAGGAAAAACAAAATCTCCAGTAAAGCTGGACAATAAAATAAAATCTGCAGGGGTTCCAAGGCCAAAAAGACCAGCCAGCCGACACTGGGCATTCTACTTCACAGAAAGGTTCCTAAATCAGTCCTGTTTGTTTTCAGGCTTCACATGATAGTAATTGATGATGCTGGTCTTGTGGACAGCTGAGACACCCGCCTTCAGTCCATCAGTCAGCACCGGGCACTGCATGGTGCCTTGATCAGGTGGAGTTGGCACAGAAGAGCCAGAAAAAAACAGCAGAAAATAGTAGAGCTTAGTAGAAATGGCAGATTCCTGAAGAATATGATATTTCTATGCCCATACAGTCTATTAGGAATACAACTGAAATGTTGCTCTGAAAAATCCATATTAAAATAATAATCTTTTAGCAGTTTGTTTAAAATGATCCACAGTACTAGGCTGGCGAATTTCTGTTGGTAAAGTATTCCAGACTTTGGGTGCATAACAGCAATAGGCCGCCTCACCATTTCTTTTAAGTTTGGTTCTTAGAATTACAAGCAGACCTCAATTTGAATATTTGAGGTTACAACTTGGGGTGTAGGCGGATAGACATTCCAAAATAGAGAACGGAGCAAAATTATTTAAGGCTTTGTAAACCGTATTTTAATGTCAACTGTGAAAGACACAGGTAACCAACATAACAACGCTAAAACTGGTGTGAGCTTCATGGCAAAGGCTGTGAATACTTATGTACATGTGCTTTCTCAATTTATTTATTTTTAATAAATTTGCAAAAATCTCAAGTAAACTTTTTTCATGTTGTCATTATGGGGTGTTGTGTGTAGAATTCTGAGGGAAAAAATGAATTTAATCCATTTTGGAATAAGGCTGTAACCTAACAAAATGTGGAAAAAGTGATGTGCTGTGAATACTTTCTGGATGCACTGGAGATCAGTTGGGATGATGAGGAAGGAACACTCCCAACAGAGAAGCTACAGTGAAAGTCATAGTCTCTAGACTATAGTCCTGGGTGCAACTGTGAGCTGTTTATCCCTAAATAAACAAATGGGAGTAATGACAGAAGTGTGATATATCATTGTGGGTCTATGGGAGAAAAATGTGTGCATTAAATGAAATGGATTTATGTTTTTAAAGGAAGTTTTCCTGAAAAGCTTTTCCCATGATTAAACATTTAGTGTTGTAAGAGGCTGAGTAGAGTCATTTGATTTTCATAGTGTACTAGACATTTGCTAAAAAATACAAGCCTGCCAATCATTTTAAACTGTCCCTGACCAAGTCTACTCTGTGACCTTTCTTGGTATCCTAATGGGTACCAACATTGCCATGCTGTTACTCTTGCCCATAGACAAGTGGCACTGGAGATAATGTACAGATTTAATGTGCGTCCAGTACTTACACTTATGGTAATGTAGACCACCCAGGAAGCCATTTGGTTTAGGTCATTAGAACCTGGACACTGTCTGTTATAATTGGATGTGGACCATCACAAGTGAAATGTAATTTTTGTTTTCCCATCATCTGTTGTCAACTGCACATATACAGTGGTGTGAAAAACTATTTGCCCCCTTCCTGATTTCTTATTCTTTTGCATGTTTGTCACACAAAATGTTTCTGATCATCAAACACATTTAACCATTAGTCAAATATAACACAAGTAAACACAAAATGCAGTTTTTAAATGATGGTTTTTATTATTAAGGGAGAAAAAAAATCCAAACCTACATGGCCCTGTGTGAAAAAGTAATTGCCCCCTGAACCTAATAACTGGTTGGGCCACCCTTAGCAGCAATAACTGCAATCAAGCGTTTGCGATAACTTGCAATGAGTCTTTTACAGCGCTCTGGAGGAATTTTGGCCCACTCATCTTTGCAGAATTGTTGTAATTCAGCTTTATTTGAGGGTTTTCTAGCATGAACCGCCTTTTTAAGGTCATGCCATAGCATCTCAATTGGATTCAGGTCAGGACTAGGCCACTCCAAAGTCTTCATTTTGTTTTTCTTCAGCCATTCAGAGGTGGATTTGCTGGTGTGTTTTGGGTCATTGTCCTGTTGCAGCACCCAAGATCGCTTCAGCTTGAGTTGACGAACAGATGGCCGGACATTCTCCTTCAGAATTTTATGGTAGACAGTAGAATTCATGGTTCCATCTATCACAGCAAGCCTTCCAGGTCCTGAAGCAGCAAAACAACCCCAGACCATCACACTACCACCATCATATTTTACTGTTGGTATGATGTTCTTTTTCTGAAATGCTGTGTTCCTTTTACGCCAGATGTAACGGGACATTTGCCTTCCAAAAAGTTCAACTTTTGTCTCATCAGTCCACAAGGTATTTTCCCCAAAGTCTTGGCAATCATTGAGATGTTTCTTAGCAAAATTGAGACGAGCCCTAATGTTCTTTTGCTTAACAGTGGTTTGTGTCTTGGAAATCTGCCATGCAGGCCGTTTTTGCCCAGTCTCTTTCTTTCGGTGGAGTCGTGAACACTGACCTTAATTGAGGCAAGTGAGGCCTGCAGTTCTTTAGACGTTGTCCTGGGGTCTTTTGTGCACTCTCGGATGAGTCGTCTCTGCGGTAATTTTGGTCGGCCGACCACTCCTGGGAAGGTTCACCACTGTTCCATGTTTTTGCCATTTGTGGATAATGGCTCTCACTGTGGTTCGCTGGAGTCCCAAAGCTTTAGAAATGGCTTTATAACCTTTACCAGACTGATAGATCTCAATTACTTCTGTTCTCATTTGTTCCTGAATTTCTTTGGATCTTGGCATGATGTCTAGCTTTTGAGGTGCTTTTGGTCTACTTCTCTGTGTCATGCAGCTCCTATTTAAGTGATTTCTTGGTTGAAACAGGTGTGGCAGTAATCAGGCCTGGGGTGGCTACGGAAATTGAACTCAGGTGTGATACACCACAGTTAGGTTATTTTTTAACAAGGGGGCAATTACTTTTTCACACAGGGCCATGTAGGTTTCGATTTTTTCTCCCTAAATAATAAAACCATCATTTAAAAACTGCATTTTGTGTTTACTTGTGTTATATTTGACTAATGGTTAAATGTGTTTGATGATCAGAAACATTTTGTGTGACAAACATGCAAAAGAATAAGAAATCAGGAAGGGGGCAAATAGTTTTTCACACCACTGTATTGTCATCAACCAAGGGAAATACACAAGTCCAGATGAAATGTTGGGGTTTCCAACCAGGTCACCCCATTTAGTGAAACAGTAAATTCAACCAAAATAACAAGCATATGGTGGTGCAAAACAGAACAAAAACGGTGTCTGCTGTTGGCTAAAGCTATGAGGTACTGAAGAGTGGTTTGCTCCGGTGCGTTGCTTGTAACCAAATGAGACGCCTCCTTCTGGGCGTGTCCTCCTTTTATAACCCTTGGACCAGAAGGGGTGGAGTCAGCTGTCCTCATTGGGTGTCTTCTTGGAGCTGTGAGTGGAAAAAGAGACAAGAAGGTCAGCTACAATGTCCCCTCACGACCCAGGGTGGTAGTGCTTACTTCTGATGAGCCTGGAACAACAACAACAACAACATTTATTTATATAGCACATTTTCATACAAACAGTAGCTCAAAGTGCTTTACATATTAAAGAATAGAAAAATGAAAGACACAATTATAAAACAAAATAAATCAACATTAACATCGAATAAGAGTAAGGTTCAATGGCCAGGGGGGACAGAAAAAACAAAAAAACTCCAGACGGCTGGAGAAAAAATAAAATGGAAGGACTAACCCTCTGACGCTCATGCATGACAATATAAATAATGATGTTAACAAACTCCTGTTGCTATAATTGTTTAATTTTGTCATTGAGATTCATTTTGTTTTACTGTGTATTTAATGTAATCAGTGTATTTATGGATGTAAATGGTGAATGGTTAATCATTTTCCATTATTGTTTTATAACTCAGTATAGTAAATAGTATTTATGCTCACTTGGTAATATTTTTCTCTTGATCAGAAGATGTCAGTATAACATTTTTCTTATTTTTAACATATTTACTGTTGTTTTGCTAAGAATGCTATAGGCAAGCAATAGAGAGAAATTCACAGTTATTACAATATTAGTAGTTTTAACTCTGAGCCGAGAATTCTACAGAAATGCCCAGAATTCCACCTGCAAGCAGTTGTTATTGTGGCAAGCAGTGATGTATCTGTGGCGTTTTCTTTTTTGTTCATGATTTATTTGGCCAATAATATAACACACTTGAGGGGGGATTCCGTTGAGACAGTTTCTTGGATTATTTCGATAAATGCAAAAAGTTCAGTGTAAGAGTTTTCAAAGCTAAATCGACACCAGGTAACATTTTACTGTGCTTCTTGTCAATAATTATGCCGTAATGTCTGCCAAAATGCTGTATTTAAACAAACAGCTACCAGATTCATCTGCACAACCTATGAGTATAAACAGCATCTCTGCGCATTCTGGTTATTGACGTATCCAGCCTTAAGCCTTCTGATGCATGTGGCAGGCCCCAACATTACCTGGTTGGGGATAACTGGGGGCAGATCAACATTCATAAGCCAGGAATAGTAGCCCTGAAGTGCAATCAGAAGTTAATTGAATTAAAATTAAGGCAAGTGGCCTGTACAAAACAACAAGTGGTGAGGTGTGGCAGCATTAAAGGGTGGAGCACACAAAATACAGTGGTGCCAACTTAAAGAAGTAAGTATTATGTATAATTATTTAATCCCATTGCTCCTCCTGGAGCATTCGCCATCAACACCAGCTCTCTATCCAGTACTGTTGTCACCAGTTGCCCCATCCAAGTTCTGTCAGCTTGATATCAGTATTGAGGTCCCTTCTCCAAGTGTTTCTTGGTCTATCTCTACCTCTGGTTTCATCTCGTCTTGTGGGTTCCACATAATGACTGATGTGTGACATCTGAAGCTGGTTTTCACAAGGTGTGACTGAGCCATCCTTAGTTTCACCTCATGATTTCATCTTCCAAGTGACTCTGCTGTGTTCTTTGCCACAGGTTACTATTGCTGATGGTCTTTGGCCAATGAATGTAAAGAGTCCTTCGCAGGCACACTAGTTCACAAATGTCTCTCACAGAAGTCTAGGTGGTTCTCCACGTCTCTGCCCCATACAGAAGTACTGATTCAATGTTTCACTTAAAGAGCAGTATCTTGGCACAGCTGCAGATGTCTTTAGAGCTCCAGATGTTCTTTAGATGGATGACTACTTCTCTTACATTGTTGATCCTAGCTTTGATGTCCAGGTCAGTTCCTCCATGGTTGTCTATCACTCTGCCAAGGCACTTGTAGGTTTCTATGTACACAGAAAGCAAGGGGTGGCACCATTAAAACATAACACACACAAAATCAGTTTGGCTTTTTAATTTAAAATTTGTGGAGATTTGTTTAATAATTATATTATGTAAATGTTATTATATTATGAAACTTCTATATGAAACACAAATAGAATATGATCTATGATTTTTGTGAGAAATCGCTAATTTGTCTGCAACTTTATTCAACATAGGAAAGTGCCACTTCTAAATCTAGTTTCAGTTCCAATGCTGCTGATCTAGTTTAAAAATAAACTTGCATGCCAGGGCAGACTCAGGGTAGCCATGCCCATGTACTTTATGACTCAATTGCCATTTCTAAACAACCAAAACAAAATTACAGTAACAGGCATATAATAGCAAAAAGAAGTATGTGAAATGTTTGGAATGACCAGCTTCTGTGCATTAATTAGTCATAAAATGTTATGTTATGTCACAAGCCCATGTCACAAACACAATATGCGTAAGTTAATATCACTAAGATACAAGACATAATATATCATGTTATATGGGACACACCCAAATGTTCACAGTAAAAGAGGTGAGCCCTTGGATTTAATAACTGGTTCATCCACCTTTGCAACAATAACCTCTAATAAGCACCTCCAGCAGCCGCAGATCAGACTTGCACAATGTTCAAGAGGAAGTTAGGACCATTCTTACTTACAGAGTTACTCCCACTCTGCAATATTCTTAGGTTGTCTGGTGTGGATGACTCTCACGGGGTCATTCCACAGCATCTCTATTGTATTAAGGTCTGGGGTGCTCCAAAAGATGGATTTTCTTTTTCAAAAATGCAATTCCAGAGTAGATTTACTTTAATGTTTAGAGTCATTGCTCAACTTCACCTGACAGACAACCACCCTGACATTGTCTTGTATGATACCTTGATAAACATGGAAATGATTAAACTCCTCAATGAAAGCAAGGTGTCCAGAACCCAAGTCAGCGAAGCAACACCAAATCATGATGCTCCATCTACAGCACTTCAGTGTTGTGCTTTAAATTACCAGTTTCATTGAGCATTCGCAATCCCTACTAACCCCAATTTCTATGCTATTCTTTTTCCATTTTTCTGTGGTGGCAGTCTGTTCATCACCTGATCAAAGAACCATGTAGTCCCTACATTGATGGATTGAAGATAGTACCCCAGATGTCCACATGACCATCATCATGAAATTCTCTCACATGAAGCCTGAAAACCATGAGGACTGATTGAGATCATTGATGTTGGGTAGAATGCCCAGTGTGGGCTGGGTGGTCTTGTGGCCTTGGGAACCCTGCAGATTTTGGGTTTTTTTTTCTCCAGGCCTTCTGGAGTTATTTGTTTCGTTTTTTTTGTTTTTTTTTCTCTTCCAGACCATCTGACTTTTATATTCTTTGTTACTTAGTATTGCCTATTCTTATTTTTGTTTCATGTAAACTTTACTTTCTTCTTCTTGTAAAGCAATTTGAGCTGCACCATTTGTATGAAAATGTACTTTATAAATAAATGTTAATGTTGTTGTTGGCATGTGGTGACCTTTTTACCCCATATGTCTTGCTGCGTACTTTTCCCAAACAATAGTTTCGTCAGTCCAGAAAACACTCTCAACAATGACATTGTAGTGGTCCGTTGCTGCAAGATTCACATCATTAAAGAGACTGTGATTTATGTTTTTAGTGGACATTCCAGGGAGCACCCTGCCTTGGCCCCACCCGCATGCACTCACTAACAGAGACAAAAACAAAGCAAAGCAGTAATCAAACAGCAAATAAAGAATGTATTTAAAACAATGATACCACCACAGTTCCCCTTACGTCGATAATACTTTCCTGAAATGGTGAAGACAGGTGGACAGTTCAGGAGTGCTCCTTACTTCACAGGATGGCCATAAATCCACATACAGTCCTCAGGTACGCAGGCAGATGATATACAATCCAGGCCCCAACCAAGAAACGATCCAGGACAAAAATGAATAAGTACAGGTAAGCCAACGGAAGGGAAATAGACAAGAACTTTAGACACGAAACACAAAATACTTTTTCTTTATGGTCACCGGGCCCTTTTTAAAAGCCATGCTGACCTCTTTTGACCCCAACAGTTCCTGTACTCTCAGCAGAAGACCAATCAGAGACAGTGAAGGGACTGCTGGGAGTTGCAGTTTAGCAAAGCTACCACATTGTGGAACATTAAGGTGGTCTTTGTCAAACTTCAGGCATGCAGTGATATTTGTTTGTAGAGTAGTGACTTCCTTCTTGGTGTTCTGCCATGGACACCATGCCTGTTCAACGTTTTGTGTATGGTAGACTCATAAACTGAGATGTTAACCTGTTCCAATGACTTCTTCAAGCCTTTAGCCATTAGTCTCAATGTGAAATAAATGTCCTTTTATTTCACATTGAGCATTCTGCATTGTACCTTTTGAGTCATCGTGGCTGGGTGCCTACATCTAGAGAGAAAAGCTACATCTCCATTTATACACAATTTATCGAACTATGGACTATTGAGTATTTAAACTCTTTAAAATTGCTTTGTAACCTTTTCCAGCTTAATGAAAAAGAACAATTTTTCACTGTAGATTTGAGATAAAGCGAGGCATGCTTCATATCTACAGACACTTCTTGTGAATAGCAAACTCTGAGTCTTTATTGGTCAAATTAGCTGTAGACAATACAGGACAGCCTATTATATTTTCTACTTAAAGATCACATTCACAAAGCCGCACAGTGCCTGAAATAAAAAAAGAAGTTGTCAGATATCAAAGTCGCCTTGAGAAGGCCAGTCGTAGCCCACCGTCTGAGTGTCATATGATAGCTTATTAGGGTACAGAGAAAAGAAAAAAAATAGGGACACAGTGGGGAAAAAAGCTTGAAATGTCAACTTTAATCTCGAAATTTTCACTTTAATCAGGTAGTTTATTTTGTCATTAAAGTAGAACATCATAAACTTCATCTTTAAATCATATAATTTACTAGTTTCTCAAATACCACCATAACTAAAGTAGCACAATAAATGTTTGTTTTGTATGTGTTCTTCTATGTGCTCTATGTGTGTGAATCACCACGTGCTTCTTAAATGGGATTTCTCTTTCACCGACAGGACACAGAATCCATTACATTCATGATATTACAGCTCTCTGAATAATTAAAATACTGAGATGCATACGTGATATCATTTTCATGATAAGATTTAAAGCATCTTATTAAACAGTGATAGTGATGAGCTTGCACCCTGTCCAGAGATTGCTCCTGCCCCCTTGAAGATGCTTGCTGTACCATGCGTGACCTTCAATGAAATAATTTATTGCAGAAGTACTGTCTCTTTCAAACGTACTAACCTCCAATTCCTTTTCTTTCCCCAATACCCAATCGCCACACAATCAGCTCTGTAATAGACGTTAAGCCATCTGTAAGCTTAGAACTCCAATTCTTCAAAACCTTTAAGGAACATTGAAATATCTTCGTAGTACGTGTTTAATTATTCCATCCATCTATCCTTCCAGTGTCGCGCCAGCCCCAGCAAAAATACAGCGCAAGGCAGGAAAAATCTGTAAACTAGCTAGCGCTGTGACACTGTGTACTCACATATTTAATTATTAACGATATACATTATTTAAATGATGTTAACATTTTATCTGTATAATGTAATAAACACATTTTGCTGCATTTCATCTTAAAAATGATATCGTCATCATATGTAAATACGTCCTTTATAAAGTGGCTCAGGTTGTGCAATATTATAACTGTAGTGTAAGTTTACAGTGAGGTGATTGTACTAATAAGTACAAACTGTTCTACAAGGATCACTTGATGGACTGATTGAGTGCGTTTATAGTTCTTGAGATTAAACTGTTTCTGAACCGGGAGGTCCATACAGGAAAGGCTCTGAAGCATTTGCTGTATGGGGGAAGTTCAATAGACTGTGTGCATGGCTGAGGCAGCGTTTGCTTGATGCTGTATACTGATAATTCTCTTTCTGATCAGCTGCTGTAGAGCTGTAATTCCAGACTCAGATACAGTGATATAAATACTCCGAGTGGTGCCTTGAGAGGAACAACACTAAAGCAGCTGTGGTATTTGGAATAGTTTGGCCATTCTGTAGACCATTATATTGTTACAGGTTAATTACAATCAGATGCCTTAAACTAATAAAGTGTATTTGATAAAGCTGCATCAGGGATGTGAATCTAAAAAAGAAAGGGAACCTTACTGGAACCAAAGCACTGCTTGATACTGGGTGCTGCCAGTTTGCCAAACTGGGCGGAAAACTTGCGTACACCAAACATTTAGCTGGCATGAAAATGTACATGGCTTTATGCCAAGTTTAGGTTTTATACATTGCAATTTGAGCATGGAAATGGAAATGCACATTTTTGTGCGTATGCACCGTTTATACATGAGGCCCCTGGTGATGTTTGGAGATGTTTCCTAAATTAGGAAAATTGATAAAATGCTTTTACTGCATCTTCTATGAGGAGGACCAAATTTGCATCACTATGAGAATTTTGAGCATATTAAGACTGTCTCTTCTACTCCGAGACCCTTCATTTATATGGGCACTGTACTCTTGACTCAGCCACTCCAGGATGTTCACATTGTTGTTTTAAGGCATTCCTGTGTTTATGTTTACAGTTGCTATCTTGCTGGAAACACGTCTTCTCCCAAGGAGCAGGTTTCTTTCAAATTACATCAGGTTTTCCTCCAAAATTTCCCTGGATTTTGCTGCCTTCATTTTATCTTCCATTGTTACAAGCCTTCCAGAGCCTGCAGCAGAGAGGAAGCCCCGGAGTAAGACGCTGCCACCACCATACTTCATGGTGTGAGTAGTGTGTTTTTGATAATGTACCGTGTTCAAATATAGCCAAAGACCTCAATGATGGTTTCATCAGACCATAGAACATCCTTCCAGCTGTCCTCAGAATCTCCCATGAGCCTGCTTGTAAACTCTAGCCGAGAGTCATGTACATTTTGTTTAAGCGTGGCTTTGCCATTTCTACCTTGAGCTTGAGACTGGTGAAGCATCCAGACAGCAGCTGCTGTCTACACATTCTTTCTAATCTCAGACGCTGCTGCTTGGAAGTCCTTCAATTCTCATGTATCTCTTGATGGCCTCTCTCATTAGTTTTGCTCTTGCAAGGTTTTTGTGGAAGGCCTGCTCCAGGTAGATGTACAAACTGTGGCCCACACTTTCCTTTTCTTAATGGTTGCTTTAACTGGACTCCATGGGATATCCAGTGGCTTGAATATTTTCTTGCATTCATTCTCTGACTTGAGCTTTTCAATCTCCTTTTCACTGAGTTCTTTGGAGTGTACGTGTGCATTTGTTATGTAGGTAAGATCACCATATTGACTCACCACAAGCTGGCTCTTCCAGATACAGGAACATTTATATGACAATCAACTGAAACCCCAGACAGTTGACCTCCTTTGGACTAATTTTGCGACTTCTAATAATTAAACAATCATTTTATGTTTGATACTTCTAGTTAATTCAGACCACTGTACAAAAATCTGTTATCACTTTGACATTAAAGCATCTTTTACTGTTGCTCACTATCAAAAAAGCCAAAATAGCACTGTGATTCAATGTTATACAACAAGAAAATGTGAAAGTCTCTAAGGGATGATTACTCTCATAGGTGCTGTATTGTTAGGAATTCTTCTGCCCCCTTTCCCCCCTCCACCCGATACCAAATGCCTGAATTGGGCAAGGTGAGGTTTAGGGATGTTATGCAATGGAATAATCAAAGAGCACTTGCACCATGCTTTGTTCAGAGATGACAAGCAAATGAAGTGACTTTGGGATGAGGACAAATAAAACCTGTGCTTGCCAGTCCAAACCCCTTGGTCCAAATCCACACTGCCCACTCACAATGATACCTTCTGATACTTAGGTGTACATTAAGAACATTGAAAAACCACACACTTGTGTGATGTGTCCTTTTTAGACTGTCATCTTTTCTTGTATCTCTAGATATCAGGATAGGTGTTAACTGTTGGGAGTATCCAAAAAAACTGTCAGACATGGACCATACTATCTGCAGAAAAATAATGTGTAAAGTAAAAATTAAGCATAAAGGTTTAAACATTTATTTCCCTAATGAAAAGGAAAGAAGGTTAAATGTGCAACATTTCAGCCCAACAGCCTTCACCAGCTGAAAAGGAAGAGGCAGGTAACAAACATATGAGGGAACAAAGCCAGTGTAGATGACAGGAGAAAAGATGGTAGTAGGTAAGAAAAGGCTGTCATTATGGAAGATGAATAGAGAGATAAAAAGTTAGTCGGCTGGTTAAGACCTGCAGGAATATGTGATCCCAGGCTGAGAATGGGCTTAACTTCTTCTTTTTTCCTTTGAAAAGTGTCTTTGAAGGCCTGTGAAAGAACACAAACAGAGAGGTCAGAGTGGCCGTGATGAAGGGATGTGAAGTGCTCTGCAACAGGCTTTGAAAGGTCGTTGATTTTAACGGCTCAAATGTGCTCCCTGAAATGTTCTGCTGGTCATCTGCCTTGGTAAATTCTGTTAAATGGCCTGTGGGAGATACAGGGTGGAATGGGTGGACCAGTAGACATTATATTTTTGGGGTTTCACTTGGACTGGATGTTATGTGGTCTACTCCTGGCTTGATTGAGACCCCAATCCACAATGTGAGAAGGGTATCCTCTATTAATGAAGAAAGTCCTCATGCTGAGTGCTTCCTTATAAAACACAACCTCGTCACTGCAGAAGTGGTGGAGTCTAAGGAACCGTGAAAGGGGTAAAGACTAAACTAATATTTGTAAAAACATTTTTTTTAATTACTTAGAGCTAAAACTTGGGGGATTGTGGCAGGATCGACACTCTAGTCACCATACAAAACCTCACCCTGCTCATGTGTGGTGCTGAGGTGTCACCTGCTTCACTCAGGTCCCAATCCAAGTGGTTTGTTGTGTGGTGGGTGATTTCAATCCCACCCCCCCTACCCCTTGAGTTTTACTCACCTGTCCTAACCAGTCCTTGTGAGCCTCTTGTCTCTCCCTATGGGTCAGTCATATAACAGCTCAGTCTTTTACCTCAACCCAATCCCAAATTGTACAATTCTGTGTTCATTTGTGTCTCCCAAGTCCTCCCCAAGATGATGTTTAATTTTGTTGCAGACTTAATTTTCTTTTTATGAATAACTAAGCCAAAAACTTTTCCATCTTGGTTGAGTATTCTTTATCACATTATGAAGAAAGACCTCATCAGCTGCTGTCCAAAATGTAAAGTACAAAACTGTGTTTATGGCACTTACAGCAGACACTCAAAAATAAGCCAGAGACATTAATAAAACAAATCTTTAATAAATGAATAGCAGCATCACAAAACATAGTGAAAAATGACTCGAAACAATGGCATTGTTGCAATATTAAATGCTGTTAAGCTACATAAAGGTTTATGAAACGTACAGGGTTGGACACGTTATCTCGTACTCTAGCATGGGGCCCGGTCGCCCAAGAAGAGCAGCACATTTTGCATTGTAAAAATCTATTTACATCCACAGTATAAATAATCCTGTTTGCCTAATATTGCAATAATAAAAATGAAAGTCCATCTCTGTAGAATAGTCGCCACATTACTGTTGGATATTAGGTTTGACCTTTGTAGTCGCACCAAAAAATCGTTTGAGCCATTGCACCCACAATGGCTTCCGAACATAAACTTGAGATCTAAGGCTCAATAGTGAGCGGCTTTCTCCATATCTTGCTGACGCTTGTTACCAGACTTGTAATGCCAGTTACAAACGATAAGCCCTTGTATATGCATGTGCGTACTTCTACTATCTGAATCCTATTTTTGCTCCATTGTTAATTACATACAATAGAATGTTTGCATATGTGTGTGTGACGTGTATCTTCGAGTCATTCTTTGCTGAACAACGGTTGTTGAACGTTATTTAAATATACAGACATCTAGAAAAGGAATTACGCCCCATGACATTTTTTTCCTTGTTTACATGCGTGGACATGTCACGATTTGTTCTTCACTTAAAATGTATCCATAGGTAAAGGTGATCAAATATAATAAGCATCAGGTCACATTTTGTAGTTCGTTGTATAAATTAAATAAATATAAATGCAAACTTCACGTATGGAAAAAGGCCCATAGATTTATCACTGCCTCATATACCTCAAATTAGAATCAGGTGCAAATGATTAGAACATCATTAGGGAAGATCTTCATGAACGTATCTTAATTGAACCTCAGACATTGCCTTTTGTTGTTGATGTACTGAAGTGTGTGTTATCACCATACCAAGGTCAAAAAAGAGCCCTCTGGGATCTTCAAAAAGATGGTTATTGATGCCTATGAGTCCGGGAAGGGACATAAACGATCTCCGAACGGTTGCAATTCAAACATTGAAATGTCCAGAAGATCATCTACAAGTGGAAAAGATTTTAAACAAGGTCAGGCCACCTTAGCAAGTTTGGAAGCTGAAAGAAATCTCTAAGGACTCCAGAATTTCTTTATGGGACCTACAGGTAGTTTTTCCAATGTTGATGTCAAAGTAAATAAATATTCCATTGGAAAGAGGCTACACACATTAGATCGACATGGAAGGAAATCTTTACTGTTCAAAAGACTAAAATTTGCCCATGAACACCTAGGCAAAGACCAGAACTCCTGGAGCAATTTGCCCCTGACAGACAAGGCATAGATAGAGTTATTTGGCCACAGTACCAGAAGACATGTCTGGCATAAACCAAAGACAGTATTTGACTAGAAGAACCTGATAGCAACTTTAAATGTTCTGGTTTGAGGCTGCTTTGCTACATTAGGGCCTGGGCAGCTCAGCGTCACAAAATCTACTATGAATTGTCGATTGTACCAGAGGGTGCTTGAGAATAATGTGAGACCACCTGTCTGAAGACTGAAGCTCAATCAACAGTGGACCTTGCAATCAGACAACGACCCTAAACATAACAATAAATCCATGAAGGAATGACTGAAAAGAAGTAAATGGAGGATTCTAGAATGACCAAGTTAAAGCCTAGATCTGAATAATAATATATCAAATAATTCTTTACATTTGCTCTATGTAGCACTTTTCTCACTACTCAAAATGCTTTACACAGTGACTGGAGAGCCACTTCAGCCATCACTAATGTACAGCATTCACCTGGATGATGCAATGGCAGCCATTTGTGTCATTACACTTACCACACAGTAGCTGTTAGGTGATGAAGGGGTGAGAGAGATGGTTAGCCAATTAGAGACAGGGGATGATTACAGAGCTGGAATGACAAGACTGTGATTGGCAATGGTGTAGGGGAATTTGAAACGGACTGTACATGCAAGACTCCCCTAAAACATCACACAGCTGATAGAGATCTGCATGGACGAGTGGAAGAACCTTCTGACAGCCAATGACAGTTATAGGAAATGGCTACTTCAGGGGGCTATACCAGCTATTAGAGCCAAGGATGGATTTACTTTTTCCACAGACGGAAATTACATATCTGTTCACTTTTTGTTAAATGAATTGCAGCACAAGTCACATTTTCATTTTTTTTTGATTACATCACCTTTGTCGAAAGGTACTGTTTAAATGAAGATCAAATCTTCATATCTCCACAAATGTTAAGAGAAAACATTTCATGGGGTACATTTACTTCTTCATAGTATATGACATTTGCCTGTATGTGTGTAAGTTTGTGTGTACGTCCATAATTTCCGTGTCTTGCTGTTTAAATGCACGTGGTGTTTTTGCATTGCATTTCACGCCTGCATTAGCTACACTGTACTGGCGTCTAGGTGACTTCTGCATGTGTGTCTGTTTGTGTTGTTCAGCGGCCTGCTGCATGGTATTAGTGGCGAAGCCTAATCTGACGACATCATGAACTTGTCGATAAATGGAGATTATGCATTGCCCCGCGATTAACGGACATTTTTGTAAGGTTTTTCAGGGTAAGCGGGCGCAGTCCCTGTTCTGCTTAGTAGGGGGCTGTCTTGTGCTAATGCTCTCATGGCAAACTCGACCTGGGTTTAATGTCTTATCTGTAATCTGACAGCGCATGGTGAAGGATGATTTCGGCCATCGCAGCTTTTAGACAAAACACATGAGCTCAGAAGCACAAACTTAAAAACATAGCCTGACATTTATCTATTAAGTTTATTGCTAATGTTTTATTTCAAGCATAAAATTCACATTTTATAATCCATGTGCCATTTGGATAATGAATTTATTTCAGAGGAAAAATATAAAATGCTTCCCTTTCCTTTTCTCACGCTCTACTTTGTGAAGTGCAAAGTAGAGAATTTCTATTTAATAGATATAAAAAAGTTGAGAAAAAAACATTTGTAGATACTGTATTACAATCATGAATGCTATTATTTTTTGCCCATATTTTAGTTTTAAAACTAGAAAAAATGGTATAAAATAAAAGCTTTAGGATTTTTTTTTACATCATATGGTAGAGCTGGAAATCCTGTGAACAGGCAAACCAAAGAGACACAAAGACGGCTGATGTGCTTCAGGACTGATCTCTTCATTATACACAACTGACCTTATCACCGACGACATTCGAGCTGTTTATAGACACCTCTGACGTGCCGATTTGCATTTCTAGTGCTTCATCATTATCGTCCATGTCCATGCTGTTGGGCTCGTTGCCATTGCGGTAGCTATTTAGATTAATATCTTTTCCATACATGGTCGGTGTGACAATATAAGGCTGATACAAGTTCTGGGATGGTTTTTTATTGTTCTTGTACTGACAGTTGACGTAATTAGAAAAAGCGCGGCGGTATGTTTTGTTAAAGAGAGTATAAACAAGAGGATTAATGCCTGAAGAGATGTAGCCCACCCACACAAACACATTAAGCAGTTCCCCAAGGAGACCCTCATTGCATGCACCTTTGCAGAGCACAGACATGATGTTAACAACGAAAAACGGGCACCACATCAGTAAAAAGAGGAAGAAGACGACCCCCAGGACTTTCGAAGCCCTCCGCTCATTCTTTATGGCCTGCATCATGCCCTTTCGTCCCTGGCCGGTGTCTCTGTTGATCGGGGAGTTCAGCTGGGAGGCTCCTTCTGAGCTTTGTATCATGGAGATGTTATCCGAGGGAGTCTGGGACGACTCTTTCTTTAAGCAGTTGAGGCTACCCCGTCTTTGTGGTTTTGGGATACTGTCGTGTAAAAACACAGTGGCTTGCCTTTGCAGTACCTGCACCGTTAAGCAGTATGTGAAGACCATAATGATCAGCGGAATGAAAAACGCCACAAAAGATCCAATGAGGACAAAATTTTCTTCATTGAGAACGCAGCTTCCATTGACAAAAACCTTGGATTCATCTTGAAGGCCAATCACTGGAATGGGCATTGAAATACCTTAGAAAAAGAAAAAAAGGGACAAAGACACACATTAAAATAAAAAGTAACAGGACTAACACTTCTCATCCAAATTCTAAAGGGAATTCAGACCCAGGAATTTGCTAGATTACAAATGGCAAGCACATGTCATGTTCCAATCTCTAGTTCTGTTGGGAACATACATAATCAAGGACAATTGTGTGCTTGAATTGTATTGATTTTGGAAACTACCTAGTAAAATGGTAAATGGCCTGTATTTGATATAGCGCCTAACTAGAGTTCAAGAACCCCCCTAGGCGCTTTACAACACAACAGTCATTCACCCATACATTCATACGCTGGTGATGATAAGCTACTATGTAGCCACAGCTGCCCTGGGGCACACTGACAGAAGTGAGGCTGCCGAACACTGGCGCCACCAATCCTTCCGACCACCACCAGCAGGCAAGGTAGGTTAAGTGTCTTGCCCAAGGACACAACAGCTGCATTCTCATGCCGGGAGCCAGGATCGAACCTGCGACCCTCCGATAGCTGGACAACCCGTTCTACCGACTGAGCTACTGCTGAATAAAATCAGTAAGGGATATGATCAGGACTTTACAGTATGTTTCTTACCAAACCAAATCAGGCTTAGAAAGTTACAAGCCTAACATAAAGAGAGCCTTCCTTTGAAAAAAACATGAATCTGATGTTTATAGGTACAAATCCATACCATATCATATCTATCCATAAGTTTACTGTGTATAGTTCATTTCCCCAAAAAACACAACTGCAGTTTTCCTGAAGGATGAACCCTATTAAGACACCTGGAGAGTGGCATGGGAATTGCAGTTTGGCAAAGTACCTCTGGTGGGGTATTTGACTTCGGCCATAGGGAACTACTGGGGGAGGACTGCCCTGCTTTCCATATGACCGAATTCAAAAGAGAGCCCACTGCCTTATTTGATAGAGTCACAGATTGTATATATATACAGATTCAACACTCTCTTGGAAGTAGAAGGAGATTTTTTTTTATTGGTGTATTTTGGCTGGTGTTTGTGTAAGAAAATTATTGGTGACGAATAAAAACCTTCTATTTGAACCTGGAATTGTGCTTGGGCATTATTGTGTCTGTGGTTTGAGCTCAGTAGCGCTCCCTTGTGGTTACACCTGCTTCTCAACGTACTTATTTGGTGAATGCTACACAACGCCCAATAGCACACTTTACCTTTCATTTTGTTCTTCACTTTTGTTTGTCCACTAGGCCTTTTCTCCATTTCAGTAGGTGCTTGGCCTCAGTATTTTTTAGCAGCTTGCTATTTCACCTTTTCACTTTGTTATCAATGACAGGCACAACCCTATCAGGTCCTAACAGTCCCCCACAAGCCGACCAGGAGTGAGATGGCTACTAAATCTTCAGGCAACTTCATGTCCAGTTATCTAACACTAATAACAAACTGACAATGGGTTTTGTACAAATCTAATTTAACAAAGCCAAGAGATCTGTAACAGTATAAAGTACCCTGCATTCTGAACTGTGTTGTGGGACATTTATAGCGGGTTAAAATGATTTTTCTGATATGTTTTATGTTAGGTGCTTTTGGAAGTGGTAGGCTGAAGGAAGAGATAAAAATGAAAATGGAAACATTATCTTTAACGCACAGACAAAGTACCAAAAAAAATAGCAAAGGTTATGAAGCTTCTGAAACTAAGACATGGGAACACATGTCTATGAGACCAATCTGATGGAGCGGAGTGGCCTCTGCTGTGCAGGACAAAGCCAGGTCACAGACTGCATGGTGTAACCACAAGGGAGCGCCAGAAGGCCCCAAACCATGGACACAGCAATACTGCCCACAATATATGAATAAAATAAAGAATTTTATTCTTTCAAAAGTTACTTCTTCACAAACCTTTCAGTAATAAGCCACAATAATATAATAAATAGATAATAAATCACAAATTCTTCCTCCTTTTCTCCTCTTCTGAGTTGCCCGCTGCCTCCCGACTTTGACTCAACTATATAAGGCAGTGGGCTCCTTTTAATGCATGACCCAGGAATGCTTTTGGTGCCACGCCATGTCATAAGGAAAGTAGAGAGGTCCTCCTCCACACAGTGCCCTCTCTTGAGCCCCACTTTCAGACTTCATCTCCCTTTTACCCCTGTGGGTGTCCTGACTGAGTTCCCATACAAGGATAACTGCGACCTGGCATATGGGGGATGGAACTACATCTGACTCTTAGCTTCTGCTTAACTTACACTGGCCAGGTACAAAATTATTTATTTGTTCTGCTGGCCAATCTGTCTGCATTTTCACACTGGACTCCCATCTGGGTAATGTATTTCCTGGTTTCATCCAGAATGTCCATTCTCTGTGGCCTTATCTACCATTGGCTATTGCAAGATGTAGAGATGGTCGTTCTCTTGATAATTGTACCTGATGGCCAACTGGTGTCCAGCCCAGTTTCAAAATCAAATCTAAAAATGCTGGAAGTTCTCATTATTTTGTTTTTCATGGGTTGTCTGCAGAAGAGATCTCAGAGACCTCAAGTGAGGGCTGATGGTCAGGGTATGTTTGGTAACAATGTTTGTTTAACCTTATCAAAACCAACATGTTAAGAATGTTGCAGAGAGTGTTAGTCTGTATCTTTCTAGTTCTCTGATCTTTTTTTGCTTTGAGTTTTTTGACTGCAAGGATTATGTTTTGAGTTCCACCCCTTGAATCTCTTGTCCTCTGGTTATGACTTTTGCTTTGTTTTTGATTCCTTTTTATCCTTTGGTCCAGGTTCTTACCCTCGGGGTTATACCGACTTGCAAGAAATAGTAAAAAGGTAATGAAAATGACAAGAAGAATCAAAAGTCAAAAATTGGACCAAAGGTAAAAATCAGGAGATAAGGAGAACTTTCATCAAAGCCAGAATGTGAGACAAAACCAATAGCTGATATTTGAAAAACCAGGAAGGACTTAAGATCCTTTGATGAAAAGAAACAAGGTTTATCCATCAAGCTTAGATACCCCAAAACAACACACCTGGGGTGGCCTTTTTATTGTTGAAAAATTGATGTCACAAATGAGCCCAACCCAGAGAATTCTGGGATAGATTTCCATGCCAGAAATAAAAATCTAACATAGTGGTTTCTGAATGGGAAACAAAATGGCATTCCAAAACAACATGATTAAATAATTAATTTTTTTAGAAGAAGTCCTAGATACAATCAAACACGAAATTCGAATTCCGTGTGTCCTAAAACCATACACAGATTGACAGGAACTGTCAAGGGTGTAATTATCCCTGATTATCAGAGGGAATTCATGCTCTTTCTGAGTATATTCCAGAGAATTCCAGAAAGTCAACCAATGGAATCACATGACACTCAAGGATTCTGAATATTTGGTCAGAAATTGTGTATCTGGCCTATTTAGGAAGCTCATATGTTGTTTACGTTTTACCAGATCGACGTTTTGTTTTCTTGACATGTGGCACTATTTAAGGGATTTTGTACTTGCTGCCTCCCTAACAGCATTTCCCAGAATCCTCTGCGGAGTGCTTGTGGGTGACGTCATCAGAAGATGCTGGGGGGTCCTGGCATCCCCCCAGTTTAAAACAGTGTGAATCTCAGCACCCCAGGCCACAAATAAAAACCACACTACCTTGTACTTCTAAGCAGCACCACAGAACAGCCACCTTTTTGTGACACTTACATATTTAGATGATGCATGGGACAGCCTGCTGTAGCACGACTCTGATCTGTTATTTTAAAGTGCTCACCAATCATGGTCTCCATCCAGTGGCCCTGCATACTCCTGCTGTCTGCTGCCTGTTATTCCAAATGCTGAAAATGCCAAGATAATGGAATGGAAGTGATGAGGAGAAAAAACTAGCCAGAAATTTGTTATCAAAAAGACCCTCTTATGTTTTACCAATTCAGAAGCAAAAACTCAAAAATCAATATTTGAAGCCCGAAGTCTAATAGTATGAAGAGAAACTTGTATATTAACCACACAATTGCACAAAGATTTGTTTTTGTTGTTATCCGCAAACTCAGAAAACCAGTATGTGCCTAACACCAACCTGTTGCAATGAAGACTACAGTGGCACAGAATTCCGGGAAACCATATGTAACAATGTTATGGAAACTACAAACCAAAATGGCACCATCCACAGAAGAAAAAAAAATTGTGCCAAAAAAGATGCAAAATATGTAAAGCTACCAATGAATTCACTTTCCCATTTCTTTCTTCGAAACAAGAAATCCACCATGGGAACAAGAGTCTGTTATCCTCACATTGATCACCATATCACCTTTCTGTGTTCTTACAAACTCAGTAATGGACACTGAATGACATAAAACACCATACAATGTTTTGAAGTTTATTTTCAGGGCCACTCCACAATTTTGATTTTCATCTACTTAAAGGAATACTCCACCCAAAAATGATATATTACACTTTGCAACTGAAGAGTGGACTCTTTACCAGTGAATGGTTGGGAGGGTAGGGGACAGGTGTTCAGTTCAAAAGCATGACCCTTTATGAACGAGCTTCACGTTTGTGGACTACTTTGAGTTTTGGAGATATTCATTTAACAATATTTTAACAAAAATGCATGTGTTTTGTATGTTGTAAGCATACAACTGGATGACTTAATGTGTGAGGTATGTGACACACAAGTAACATCAGCTTTTTTTCATGGACATATTTATGTTATTTGCTGTTGTCCAGCGTTGGTCTCCATAGATCCCATCATATTTGAAAATTTGCTGAAAATTTGCTATCTCCATTCTTCATGGAAACATGAAACTAAAAAAAATGTCAGCAATCACTACAAACCACATGGGCTAAGAAACATAAACAAATAGAATTTTGGTGTGGAGTAATCCTTTAGTTAGTGGGAACTCAGACTCCAAAGGAATTCCTTGCCTTACAGTTAATTAACTTCACTCTGTGTCTCATTTCACTCATTTTAAAATATTTGCCAGTGCCCTTCTCAATTTGGAATACTTCAGTGAAATCTCCTTTTACCTGTTATAGAAACCTTTTTCAGATGCATTCGCATATACTGCAAGAAAGCACCTACTGCAATAGCCATGTCTGTCCGTCTGGCCGCCCCCTGTGGACCAAGTTTGTTGACATTTGGCACACTTATTCGTCAAAGAATTTTTTTAAGACAGTTCAATTTTCATTGAGATATCTCAAACGCATAATGCTATATAGAGTTTTGAAAAGCTCTGGTGAATCTGCAAACTCGCTCATTTTATAACAGACAAACATGGTGTGCAACTTCAACTACAAATTAGTCTACCATTGTAATTTTTTCTTGAGAGCAGTTACTTTCATATATTTTCATCTTTTATTCACCCAACAGCCCTTGGATGCCCAGCACAGGTGTGTCAGATGCTGGAGGGCACACGTGTGCAAGCAGCTCATACAACAGAAAAAGAAAATTGAAAGTAAAAAAAAATAGAAAGAGAAAAACAAAATTTGCATCCCTGGAAATGAATGGAAAAGGAATGCAATTATGTAAGCATGCTGTATATAATTGAAAGAACTATTATCTGCTGATTACTGTATTATTGTAAAGAACCTACAACTAAATGAGGTTTGAAGTAATTAATTACGCGAAAAAGGTTCTGGCTCACTTAAGTGATATAATTATGGGATGGGTTTAGAAATGGAACTGCAGTGAAAAAACTTCAGAGCCGCAGGGACCGCTCTGTGCTGCTTCAGAAGTGTCCAAAGATGTTGACTGGGCCACAAATGACAATGGCACAGCGGGATTACAGTTTGTGCCCCACTGTAAGAGTTACTTAGTGGCATAACGTACAACGGACTGCGTGTGCGTTACTGTTTATCCGTGCCCAACGAGCCACTTGTGCGTCTGTGTATCTACAGACTAGAATTCAAATCTATAAGATAAGTGCCACTTTTCGTATTCACGTTACACAACAAATTCATTTCTTTCCAAGTTCTTACTTATTTATGGGTTTAAACTAATATCAATAGCTAGATGATTAATTTATTTCAGTTTCTTTTCTCCTTTCATATGGTAATATTCATAGTGGTTTTATGCAATATTGGTCATTTTGTATTAATAGTTATTTTTCTTTTGGAAATTATTGGTTACTACTCGATGAGGTAGACAAATCTATTTAACTGCACGACATTGCAAAGTGCTGTTAAAAAGCAGGAATTTAATGTAGTCTACTAACACATGTAATTCCATTGTATTATCATTATTATTTTTAAATGTGACTCACTGTTTCAAAAATATTTAATAGATAAAAATGTGATAAATGACTCAAAATGGCGGAGTGGTGGCTCTGAGGTTAGGGATCTCCGCTGGCAATCAGAAGGTTGCTGGTTCGATTACCGTAAACGTCAGAAGTGACTCCACCCTGCTGGGGCCTTGAGCAAGGCCCTTAACCTGCATTTGCTCCATCCTGGTATGACGTTAATCTGCAAGCAGGTCCTCCAATTTACAGGGAAAATTTGGGGGTTGGTCATCATAAAAACATCACACACTGTTCCAATGTGATGCTGTCGTGTCTCCCGATACAGTTGGTCCCAATCCAGGTGGATCGTCCTGTGGTGGGTGAGGCAATGCGCTGTCCGCATATACTCCCATCCTCTCTCTGACTTACAGATGAAGTATCTAAAAAATGTGAAATGCTCCAACTTTTATATCAGTTAACTAAGTCGCCACACACACCTGACTATTATGCCATGTCAAAAAATGGTCTAACTTGTTCAGCATATTCTTGTAGTTCAAACATTGTGGTCCTGCATTCAGTCTAATTGCTCTTCTCTGGTCTTTCTCCAGAACTGTTTTATATTTTCTAAAACAAAGATCAAAACTGCAGGAAATATTCAAGATGGGGCCACTCACACACATTGCACAGTTTAATATTAACCTCTTAAAGTTTTGTTCATCTTTTCTTTATTGGGTTTATTTTTCAGACCATCATGTGATAACGTTTTTCATGTATTTCATATCATGGGTATGATGGTGGAGCTTTATTGTCTACTTTTTGTGACTTGTTCACTTGAGATCATTCAAAGAGAAAGCATGCAGGGAATAATTATATCCCACACATTAACACAAGAAGAGCATGTGTAACATGTAGCATGAGCAAAGATGGACAAATGTGAATCTCCATTCTACTGATCAGCCAGTAGTAAAAAGTTGGGCAGGTTAATTGCCTTTTTCATAAAAATGACAGACGACTCCCTCACTCCATCTGAAGTCTACTGCTTGCATTTTTCATGTTTTGCGTCTGAGGCAACAAGTTGGAGGCAGGAGGGAGGACTGCTTTGAGTTCAATGGCATGTTTTTTTTGCAGGTTGGAGGGCAGTGTTGTTGGTGGGCAGACGTACTGTTGAGCACCAGTGCCTAAAGGCGTACGCCCTCAATTCCTCATCCAGGGATGATTTGTTCCTTATGCCCAATGGTGTAAAAACAAATGGATGAATGTGTTGTGTTTTTGCTTATTATTATTCTAAACATATATAGGATCTTCTGCCATAACAAAATAAATTAAAATTAACATTTTAAACAATTACTTCTTCATAATATACTCCATAAATTAACATCTACCAAAAAGAACACACAATTTATTAAGGCACAAAAAACAGGTTTCAGATATCCCTGAGCATCAAATTCTTTTCAGTTGATTAGTAAATACACAGTCACAATTAATTTGTCCTTGAATTAGAAGCACATGTTATGACATGATGTATTAAGCAGGTTTTGTGGGAAGAAGGAAATGTTTATTTTATGTGTCTTCTTGAATGTCTATAAACACCCTAGAAACTCTGCAACAATAAAGAAACCGCTGATTCGCATTGAACGTAATGTCATCTATAACAAAGATAAACTTAAAATCCTTTAAAAAAGAACTCACTGCGAAAGTAATCAGAAAAACCCAAAGTTGCTTTTTAACGAAGACTCACTACTTTATCCAATTGTAACTGTACTTATAATAACAACTTCAAACAGTAATTTTTAGCATTTAAAACTCATTCCTTTATATGAGCTTGATTCAGTTTTAGGGTCCTGATTTCTCTCCTGCCAGCACTGGGTGTGCAGCTGAACCTGATCTTTAGTATCATTTTCACAAAGATAAATAAATGGAAAAATCATCCAAAAATGTTTCAACACAAAATGGACCACCCCATTAGTTGATGGTGTAACTCTTAAACAGAATCTGACAAGGATGTCAGCCTACTGAATCTTCCCATCTAAAAACCCTGCCTGGTCACAGGCCCTCGCCGTGTCTCTGTGCTAAAATCAGGATGCTGAATGAGCAGCGCACTCAGAGAATGAGGTTACGTAAGTATTCCGCAAGCTAGCCACTTCAGTGAGTCATTATGCAAGAAGAAAATGATTTGGTTGTATGACAACAGTCATTTTTGTTGAATGATTTATGAAGGAATGATTTTTGAATGAATTACGTACTTTTGTTGAATGAATGTGCTTTGCTAGGTTACATATGTAGCCAAAGGTTTAAAGTGTGCCACTGTGATCACGTCCTGGGTATGACGTTAAACTGCATCGATCTGGCACTGCAAGTGGTCCTCTAACTTACAGGGAATACTTTGGAGTTGATGGAAGGACTGAAACTTCTTGCAGCTTTGAACCAACAGACAGGCTCCTTTCTGCTCTCTGCGGTAGTAGCTCTGCTCTAGCCACCCACAGGAATACTTTCATTATGAAGGGGATGGAGGAAAGCCCTAGGAAGCCTCATCACCAGAAGAGTTGAAACTATCAGAGAGCCAGTGGGGTCAGGCCTGTTGAGGAATTGTTGTGGTGCTGAGGTGTCACCTGTCCTGTCTCTCTGGCATGCTGATAATCTTCCTCTGCTCTCGGTGGAGTTTAGTAAACTCCGCATTTCAGTGGTGCCACTCTCTGAGATGTGCAGACCTGGGACAGGCCAGCTCTCTATAGGTGGGTACACCTTTGGTCTGGTCGCTCTGATAGCTGTCATACTCAGGGAGTTGTTGTTGCTGTGGCAAAATGGCTCCTTCCAATGGCATCTGATGTCACTCTTTGAACCAAGCGTATTATGTGACTCTGGATGCCTTGTCTGTTGTCTCAGTGCATGCTCCGACCGCGGTGAGTGAGTTCTCGGTGAGGGAGACATTTTTTTTACAACTGCACTCAGTGGTGGATAGGTGCCCACGAGGTGACATTCCTCTGGCCATGAGTGACTTCAATGCAAGCATTGGCACTGACATGGCTGGCTGTGAGGATTGTGTTGGTCCCCATAGTTCATCCAGCAACTGTGGTGTGGTGAAAGTGGCTTCATGTTCTGGATTTGGCTGTGGATTGCTAGATCCTGGTTGAGTCACATCATTTGGACTTGATACTCCAATACTAGTGATGCGGTGAAGGAGATCGATCACATCCTTGAGGGTAGATGTTGCAGGCTCCTGCAGAATTGCAGGGTGTACAGAAGTACCTAGTTTGTGAATTCTGACCACAGGCTTGTTTCAACTCTGCAGATCCAGCTTAGGTCGAGTAGGCTATCACTTACTAGGAGAATGAGGCTGGACCTGGCCAGACTACAAGACCAGGCTGTTTCTAATGAATTTGTATGCAGTTTGTGTGAGTATCTTGCAGACTTGGGTGCGACTGCCAGTCCTAATGTGATGTGGGAGACCTTCTGTGACAAGACCCTGAAGATTGCTGACTGTTCTGTTGGTGTTACCAGTGTTCCCAGAAGGAGGTGTTTCATCTCGCAGGGCACCCTGGATATCATTGAGAACAGAGATGGAAAGAGCTAAGTGAAGACAACTCAGGCAGGCTACTAAAAACAGAGGAGGTGTACCAGGTGGTTTGACTTTCTGTTTATGTGTGCTGTGTTAGCAAAAGATTATATCCAAGGTTTGCAAATGGCATGTTCTTATTTTGGAAACAAAGACTGTGAGAAAAGTATACAAGCCCTGACATTGTACTGCAAAACTGAAGCTCACCTATCGGTAGATGGAAGACATTAATCCTGTCTACCTAGGAACCATGCCTCCTGCATTCTCTCAAAGTGGCAAGAGCTCACAACTGCATGCTTTGCCAGGAGTTTACCTTCAAAATTGTATTATTGTGAGTGTCAGCCAATATTAAAAAAGCTAAGTGTATCCTTTATTTAGTGGTATCCTTTAATGTATTATATTATATATATATAAGCATATCTATATTGCAGCGGACAGCCTGGGCCCGTAACTGGGTGGGACGTTTTTGAACTGGAAGGACAGAGAAAGTGAGTATGCACAGAGCAGTATCTACCTCGGATCGGCAGATGGCAGACCCCCCTGGGTTGCTACAACGTCACAGGTTTTCACAGGGCTTCAGGGGAAGTGGTTTTCTGCAGCACAGGCCTGTTGGATCCCATGAGTGTAGCCAGCGGATGCTGTAGGGACTACTAAGCCCATTTTCATCTGGCTTCTGCATCACTATGCTAACAGGCCATTTGAAGTACTCCCGGGTGCAGCATAAAAGAAGTCCACTGCCTTCATTCCAGAAGCCAGAGTTGGGAGGAAGGAGACAAAGCTTTTTGAAAGGAGTGGATGAAGTGATGGAGAGAGACATATGGTGTGGCGGAAGTGCCGGGCTCCCGGGATAATAAGGCACTGGGGCTGGGCTTCCAAGCCCTCTACCCGAGGCCTCCAGCATAACCGGTCTCTCGGGAACCACACGGGATATACTGGCATCGGGGCGCCGCCTGGCGGTGGCCACGGGTCCCTACAGGGCTGGGCTTCCAAGCCCTTTACCCGAGGCGCCCAACATAACCAGGACGGATGCCCCCTTGCGGTCTGGAGGAGGCGCAAGCCCTCCTCTCGTCCTCCTGGGCGTCCTGGCCAGGGACCACAATATATATATATATATATATATATATAAACATACAGTTGTGCTCATAATTTACATACTCTGGCAGATTTTTTAAGATGTCAACCATACTTTAGACTGTTCAGACTGTTCAGGAAAAACACATTTCACTTACTTTTAAAGTAATCCAAATTAAACTATAAGGCATCATTGAACAGCACATCCATCAAATAAAACATAGTAATAAAGAAAATAATAAGATGGTGCCTGTTCAAAAGTTTGCATGCCCTTAGTTCTTACTACTGTATATTACCCCCTTTAGCATCAATGATGGCATTGTGATACTTGTGGATGAGGGCTTTGATTTTCTCAGGTGGTAGAGCTGCAAATTTTCTTGGCGAACATCCTTCAGGGCCCGTAAAGTCTTATGTTGTCTTGCATGAACTGCACATTTATGGTCTCCCCAAAGTGGCTCACTGAAATTGACATCAGGAGACTGTAATGGCCATTGCAGCAACTTTACTTTTTTCTGCTGTAGCCACCAAAGGGTCATCTTGGCCTTGTGTTTTGGATCATTGTTTTATTAGAAGATCCAAGTCTGTCTCATCTGCAGCTTCTGGAACAATGAATACCAGTTGTCCTCCAATATTTTCCGGTAACATGCCGCATTCATGCTGTATGGCCCTTGTTCCATAAAGTACAATTTTGGCCTAATCACTCCAAAGGACTTTGTTCCAGAGGTTTTGAGGCTTGTGTAGATGCTCTTTGGCATATTGTAGGTGGGCTGATTTGTGGAGCTGGCACAGTAAAGGCTTTTTTTCTTGCAATTTGACCATATAGCCCATTTTTGTTTAAGCATCTCCTTATTGTGCATCTTAAAACAGCAACACCACTTGTTTGCACAGAAGTCTGCATCTCAGCTGAAGTGGCTTAGGGGTTTTTCTTGGCAGCTCAACAAATCCTGACCATGGCCTGGTAACAACAGAATCACTAACTTTCCACTTTTTTAAATACATGTCTAAACACTACTGGCAGACATTTTCAGATCTCTGGATATCGTTTTAATATCCTTTTACTGATTTATACAAATTAGCAACCTTTTCTCACAAGTTCTTTGACAGTTCTTTCACTTTCCCCCATGGCCTGGTATCCAGCAAAGTCAGTGCAGCTCTGCATGAATTTAAATTTATTTATACACAGACACTGACTACAAACAATGAGGTTACAGGAGTGGACACTCTCCCTTAATTACCATTAATTTGAACATGTGTGTGTATATTATCAACATTCAAGGGTATGTAAACTTTTGGTCAGGCCCATTTGGGTGATTTCAGTTATCATTATGATTTAAAAAGGGCCCACACAATTATGTGATAATACAGGCCTCACCTAAGGACGCTCCTTAATTAAAATGAAAGCTTTCTGCAGGATTGTTTATGTTTTTCAAACAGTGGCCAATATTTGACAAATTCTGCCAGGGTATGTAAAGTTATGACCACAAATGTAAATATATATATACATGTGGTTTAGGCTCTAATGAACATATTCCCAGGCCGTGTTTCCTCTGCTGGATACCATATTCCCATTGTACATAATGTATTTTTGAACAGCTACCAGTTTTTCAATCTCCTATTCCTCCTGTAGCCTGGCCTCAAACAGTGCCAACTGCTGCTTGTTCTGTGATCACCTGCACCTCAGACTGCAGATTCCTGTGAATCCTGTAAAATTCCCATGCTGACTTCCAATTTGTGCCAATGCTATCTATTCATGTGGGCTTAAGTTAAAGTCACTTTAGGGCTTTATTTACTGCTTCATTGTACACCTGAAATTTATTTTAGCTTTAAGAAGGACTTCCTCTGGGTGATGTTGGTTACATTTAACTCTTTGAGGGCTGAATATTTTTTCCAAAAAACTCAGATTTCTTAAAAGCACACAAAGCGATGGTTTCACACATAAGTCAACAAAAAATGTCTGGTGCTGTGCCTGCTGATGACGCATGTTTGGCATGTCTGGTGGCAGTGGCTGTGTGGTGGCACCTAGGTGGTCAGCAGGAATGTGTGGTGGGCTGGCTGTCTTCACACAGCAGGTGGGTGGCGGTGGCGGTCTCTGTGTGACACAATATGGTTTGTACCTCTTGTCATCATAAGTGGTGGTCCTCCCAGGTGAATGCTGCTGTAGGGGGCCTATCTGATGATGCCGGCACCTCACTTTCGTTTTTGATATCCATCTCCAGATCACTTGCATCAAACTTGGAGTCTGACGAGTCAGAGTCCTATTCAACGATATTACATAAAACGTCCATGGAGTATTTTGCTTTGCACATTCGCTTTGGTCTCTTGCCAGATGTTGGTGCCATTTTAGAGGTTGTTTGCTCTTCGCTACTGTTGTGATGTGGGATTTTGCATATAACTTGATAAATGTTTTGTATGTCTTTATTTATAATTTAGGCAAACCAATGTAATTTAGTGGTACCTTGGTGAGAGGCATTCTTGTTTATCCCCCCCATGTTTACGACTTTTCTTTGTAATTTTACGACAGGATTTGGGGGATGTGTCTTAAACCAGTTTGATGAGCATTTCTTTACTAAAGTCTTTTCCCCCATCCCCCACACAAAGCCAGGTTAGTGTAATATATGGTCTTTGGGGGCAGGAGATAAGATGTTCTATTCACCCATTAGTCTGAGGTATGGCTGTTTGGAATTGGCTTGTCTCAGAGGCCTTCAAGTACCATGATATCCTATTGGTGTAGGAGTTGGACAGAAAACCTATAAATTTGCTTGCTCAACCACATTCTCTCTCTCTAACCAACATATGATGAGCATCTCTCTCTCTAACCAACATATGATGGAAGAAGCATCTCTCTTGCTAACCTGTGATGATGAAGACAACACAATGAAGAGCACAGCTCAGCAGCCATATTGAACAGACATGTGGCTGAAAGCTGAGCACCAACGATGCCTTAACTAGAGACATTTTAAGTAACTGCAAGTCTGTGTGCCACCTGAATTACACATCACCATTTTATCAGGTTGTATGGTTGCCAATATTCAAATGTACTTTGCATTTTGTTATTATTTATGAATATTATCAGTAATACATTATTTTATGTGTAACTTAACTCCTGCTTGTCTTTTTACTACATCTAATTGCCTGAGGTTATAGATATAGAAGGGAAGGTGGGGATAAGTTATATATACAGTGGTAAGTCTGTGAGATTAGGCATTCTAAGGCTGCATATTAATAATACAATAGGGGAAAGTAGAGCAATATATATTACTCTACCAAGATAAAACAATTGGCGAGTCGGCAGGATTTTGGGTAACCAAGTTTTGCACCCTGTTTGCAAATACTGTTTTGATGTATGTGTTTGTTTATGTATGTGAATTTTAGGGCACCCAGTGTACAAATGCGGTGGAAGTAAAACTTTGTTTGGTTGCTGAATGGAATATAACCAACAAAGTGTAGAGACTTCATGTGTGTCACAAGGACACCCGCATGTTTGTTAGTGCTGGTGGTAGTGAGTCCCTAATTAAAGTGCTAGGGAGTGGTGAAAGATGCATGCGTCATTCATACGGCATTTAAGTGGTTAAAGTGCTAGGGAGTGATGGGACATGCATTCGTCATTCATACGGTACTTATTCGTTTAGAATCTTTGTGTATGTATGTGTATGTTTGCTTACAGGGGCAAAAGTAGGCCAACCCATAACGAATTTGGCAAATTGTATTAGAGTAAATTGTAGACTTAGAAATGCCTAAGTTCATTTTAAAGTCAGCCATCTTCCAGTGGAGTGGCAGAGGGAAGCAGGCTAAAGCTAGGAAACCTGTAGTTCAGGTAGAGAAAGCAGAAGCTGAGCTGAGTGTGCCACAAAATGGAAGGGGCTGGAAGGATTAAAAGCAAGAAAACAGAGATCAGGTTTAAAGAAGACAGCTGCTGTTATAAGAGGTTTACTAGCTTGTATTATTGGTAATAAGGAAGATCATGATAAGGAAGAAAATAGCAAAGTGAATGAAAGTGAAAGTTGTGGAATGTTGAGTGAGAGTTTTGAAAGATGTAACAGTTGGTGTGATAATTGTGAAGTGTTAGCATGTAGAACACCCACTGCTAAAGTAGAAAGCAGTGAAAGAAGTGGAAAAAAGAAAAAACCACCCATGGTGAAAGTTAGGGCAACAGTAACCAGATCGGACTGGAACCTAAAACATGGGTGGGTGACTTACATGAGACAGATGTGTGCTCAGATAAAGAGTGGGAATGTGAGTGTGAGGAAAAGGAGAGAGATGAAAGGAAGGGAAAACAGCAAGGGTGTTTTCTTCCTTTATTCTCCACTGCACCACAATCTCCAAGTAATTCTGAGGCCTGTCCAGTATTTAAAGAGCATGCTACACTGATAGATATTTCACCACTGTTAGGAAAGGTAACCAGTGCTGCACTGAAATTTGATTTAGGACAAAGAGATCAGATAGAAGGCAGAGGAGCTGGTGAGTGTGAATGGCAATTGTTGACTAGAGGGCATGAACTGGATATTGGCTTAAGGATACTGAGTAAAGAAAGTGTGGAATTAAAACAAAGAACAATGGAAATGAAAGGAATTCAAGTGCTTGTGTGTGAAAGGTCTGAATGTGCTAGTGCAAGAATGGCTGAGTTGGAAAGAAAGTGCACCAGTTTAGGAGTTGGTTTGAATGAAACAGGACAAGCCAAAGAACAAAGGATGGGTGATGGTGCAGCAGGAAGCTCAGGCAGCAAGTCAGGAATGCACAGGGGTGTGAAGGTCCTAACAGCTGTGCTAGGGCCAGCAGTAATTAAAAAGCACACACACTTAGGTTCAGTAATTCAAAACCTGACTGACCAGTTGTTTAAAAAGACAGCCTATGAATCTCCATGCAATAAAATGGAGAAAAGTGAGCTGGTCTTTAGTAAAAACACAGGTCAGTTTTAGAAGATGCTGGATTTAGCACTTGGATTCTGGAGAGGTTTCAGCCCACACTTTCAGGTAGTAGTTACCATACAATAAAAAAAGGACACACAGGCAATGAAAAAAACATAGAAGGGTAGCAGGAAGACAGGAAAGGGAAAATAGTTATTTCTGTTTCAATTTTCTGGCCTTTTGCAATAGTGCTACTTCTATAGTAAGGTTTTTATGGACTTTGGTTTGGTGCAGGTAATAAATAGTGAAGGCAATTAGCAGAGTAAAATCCATGCAGGAGATCGGGTTACCATTGGCACATTGGAGTGGTGTGGCACTAGTGCCAAGCTGTTCCAATGAATGCCTGGAAGCAAAGTTTGAGTTTTGGCACCAGGTCGACAGCCAAGAAAATGAGATGGACAGAAACTGCTTTGTCACCTTCCATTTTGCAGACCTGCCTACATAGTGGAATGAAAAAAGAAAGAGGAAACAACAAAGTCAACAAGCAGAGACAAAGACATGAAGAAGAACTGAAGAGACAGCAAGAAAAGACACTTACTGGGGTTTAAGTGAGTAACAAGTCCACAAGTCATGCAATAATAATAGGACTAGTCACAATAGCTATAGTTTAAAAGGAAAGGTTTGTTCATACTGCAGCAAATTTATATTCCAAGGGGTGGAAACTGAACAAACCAGTTAGGAATGCCAAAATAAGGGGATTCATTTTGGGCTCATAAAGTATACATTCTGGGTATTAATTAATTAAGTGGGATAATTAATATAATAATAATATTAAGGAAAATGTATACTAAGAAAATTGGTGAACTTTTCAGGAAAGCAGGTGCAGCTGATACATTTGCAAGACATATGGGCTCCGATGTTTAGGTATAGTCTAATTGGGAAAATATGGAAGCCCTGCTGAGATTGTCGGCTGTGGTACAGGCACAGGACCAGTGGGCCAATTCTGAACCGAGGTGTTTAGCACAATGAGTATGCATATGGTGAGCAAACAACTCTAGGGGTGGCCTACGGGGAATGATGAGAGTTGCATAGCTTTGATGTCTCATGGTGGTGATGCCAGCCTATACTGGTAAAGGCTGATGGCAGTCAAGAGTTGCACCATGGGTAGGAAAGCACAAGAGGCAACTAAGTCAACCCCAAATGTGTGCAGAGGGGCCACAAATGTTGGTTTGTGAACAGTTTATGCAGTGGCACATGTGCTGTCACTTGGGCAGAAGTGGTTGTACTGGCACCTGTGGCATGTTACCTTTCAAATTTTGATGTTAATTGTACAGCTGCATATGCTTAAACAGATAGTTTGGGACAGGGGTCTAATTAGCAGTTAGACAGAGAACAAGTACAGATTAAGAATTCACACAATAGACTAAATTGTAGTGGGCTAGTTTAGTGGAAGGTGTGGACTTGTCTCATTTTGAACCACCAGATCTGATGACATATGAAGACTGCAGAAAGAGAAACAGTTGAGGCAAGCTGGAGCAGATACAAGTCATCAGGAGCGCTTCCAAGTTCTTCAGATTGTCTTTGAAATAAAGAAGATATGTAATGGACAAATGGTCACGGACAACTTTTAACACTGGGAGAGCAAATACTGCAAATCAATGCACAAGTTATGCATCAGACTCTTGAAACAATTTAAAGACATTGTTTATAAAGACATGTAGAAAACATTCATCGGGTGGAGTGTTGTGATGTAGGATTTTGCATATAACTTGATAAATGTTTTGTATGTCTTTATTTATAATTTAGGCAAACCAATGTAATTTAGTGGTACCTTGGTGAGAGGCATTCTTGTTTATCCCCCATGTTTACGACTTTTCTTTGTAATTTTACGACAGGATTTGGGGGATGTGTCTTAAACCAGTTTGATGAGCATTTCTTTGCTAAAGTCTTTTCCCCCATCCCCCACACAAAGCCAGGTTAGTGTAATATATGGTCTTGGGGGGCAGGAGATAAGATGTTCTATTTCACCCATTGGTCTGAGGTATGGCTGTTTGGAATTGGCTTGTCTCAGAGGCCTTCAAGTACCATGATATCCTATTGGTTCTAGGAATTGGACAGAAAATCTATACATTTGCTTGCTCAACCACATTCTCTCTCTGTAACCAACATATGATGAAGAAGTATCTCTCTCTAACCAACATATGATGGAAGAAGCATCTCTCTTGCTAACCTGTGATGATGAAGACAACACAATGAAGAGCACAGCTCAGCAGCCATATTGAACAGACATGTGGCTGAAAGCTGAGCACCAATGATGCCTTAACTAGAGACATTTTAAGTAACTGCAAGTCTGTGTGCCACCTGAATTACACATCACCATTTTATCAGGTTGTATGGTTGCCAATATTCAAATGTACTTTGCATTTTGTTATTATTTATGAATATTATCAGTAATACATTATTTTATGTGTAACTTAACTCCTGCTTGTCTTTTTACTACATCTAATT
Source organism: Polypterus senegalus (assembly GCF_016835505.1). Lineage (NCBI taxonomy): Eukaryota > Metazoa > Chordata > Cladistia > Polypteriformes > Polypteridae > Polypterus > Polypterus senegalus. The sequence goes on along the minus strand of NC_053163.1, from coordinate 121,240,772 downwards.
GCCTGAGGTTATAGATATAGAAGGGAAGGTGGGGATAAGTTATATACAGTGGTAAGTCTGTGAGATTAGGCATTCTAAGGCTGCATGTTAATAATACAATAGGGGAAAGTAGAGCAATATATATATTACTCTACCAAGATAAAACAGCTACTGGGAATCGAGTTTAGCAAAGCTATGTAACTTTCCTTCTAGCAATGAGAGTCGAACTAACACGTAAGGGTGAGTTTTGTTGCAGTTTACAGCTGATTTACCGTCCTCTACTCCTAAATTTTGACAAAAGTCGACATCAGCCCTGAAAAAGTTAAGTAAAAGAATGATTTCCTGGAAATTATAAGAAAAACTAGACTCTTTGAAAGGGACTGGAAGGCAGGTGTGAGGTAATGATGTGTGTTCGAGCAGAGTTGTTATCGTTCCGTCTCACTTGTTGCTCATGCATGATGGTCATCTCTGAAATTTTTTTTTCTGTTGCACATAGCCACAAATCCCAGCCCCTGATGTCTGCCCCATTTCATCTCGTATTTTGCAGTGAAGACATTCTCCATGAAAAGGTGTGATTAGACTATGGGAGTAATGAAGTGTGTTACACTTTAATGATAGTGGATAAGCGAATCCACAGAGTGCAGGGATTTATTGTTAGGTAGAATGAGATACACCGCCCAAATCAAGGTGTGCAAAGTGTGTAGACACTTACAAAATAAGATTTCACGCTTTAATTGCTGCCAAAGGATCTTTACAAAGTTCTGAATTAAAGATCTAAATATGTATATAAATGAGACATTTCAGGTATGGATTTTTAGTAAATCCATGTTTTCACTTTCTTGGTATGGCTTGTTGAATTCAGACTGATGGGCAAAAATGGTACATTTATCCATTTAAATTAAATCTACAACACACACAGAAAGTGAAGGGGTCTGAATATGTCTGAATTCACTGTACATATAAGTTTCTCTTTTGCTTTCTTTATTGTTACAGATAGTTATGCAACTGCCAGTCCAAATAAGGCCCATCCCATAATCAAATTACTGAGCTGATCCTTTTCATTCTAAGGCTCTTCACACTGGTTGCCCATCCTGGCATCTTCAGACAAAGGGTAAAAAGCTGTAGAGGATGGCACAAAGTATTGTACTAGGGAGTTTTATCAATTGTCAGTTTACTAAACCAGAATACTCACATCTAAGTTCTCTAGCCAGATGCAGGAAAGAAAACATGCAGAAACAGAAGAGTTTAGTGAGGAAAGAGCAAATTGCAGGACTGCAGTTCAATAATGTCTGACAGCCCATAAAACATTGTGCGGGAACATCCATCAAGAGGTAATGATAGCAGTAAGACTTGTTGGCACCAGAAGAGACTGTTAATTAAGTGAATGCTCCTTCAGTGGGCCTTTCATAATTCAGCCCAGCATCTCAAAAGGAGGAGAACTAATCTGTGAAAGGGGATGGAGTCGGAGGACACCATACCCAAAGATGCAGGTAGCAAAGAAAATCAAGAAGCTGAAAGAACAGAGGACGCATCAAAGAATTTTACATGAGACAAAACCTCCAAATTAAAGCATTTTTAGGGGAAAGAGTAACAGGACACATAAAGAAGACAGATGTTACTGGCCCCTAAAATGCATGAAATTTTATTTTTCTTTGATATTCTCTAATTGATGCCACAATAACAATGTATTTGAGGTTGGTATAAATGACAAGATAAATGGTAAAAAATGGTCTGAAGCCTTAAAGCTGGTCATTTTATGTTCAGCAGAGGCTACCCCTAAACTGAGGTGTCAAATTTGGATAATGGAAAGACGTAGTGGCTACAGGTTTTCATTCCAGCCATTTTTAAAATGAATAACAAGTTACTGATTCTAACAGAACAGCTTTCTTTTACCTCCATTTTAGGATTCAGAATCCTTAATTGTTTTATTTCGCAGCCAAACAATAATGAGATATAAAGTGAGCCAACAGATGACCAGCTAACCTAGAAATCTCCTGAGGGCCATCATTTTCACCCCAATCAAATTCTTAATGAGAGGCCAGTTGTTGCTATTAATGAACACTTTTAATTCTTTGGCTTGCTAATGCTACTCATTCTGCCATACAAGACTTTCCCAATCCTTCTGATTTTGTGATTTTTCTGAGAGTACTAAGATTGCAGCTTTTGTCCAAGAGTACATCTTTTGTCTCATCGTTGATTACGTTTAGCCATGTTGTATTTCCAAAATAAAGGCTTTCCTCTGCTCATTATATACCCACTAGCTGTGTAAACCCATGCTGTAAAAAGCCCTGGGTCATAGAAACTATTGAAATCGTCAAAAAAAAAAATTGAAATGTAGAGATGTCAGGTAATTGAAAGGAACTACACTGGGAATCTCTCTCCTAGGAGGATTTGAGTTGCCGACGTGCTTTCATTGCTTGTGCATTAGCAGCTAAGCGACGTTGTCTTTGTTTGGAGGATTAATTTTGCTGATGTGCTTGCATCGCTTGTGCATTAGTGGTGAGAGGAAAAGAAAAAGGAATACCGTTTTGCTGATGTGCTCGCCTCGCTTCTGTATTAGAAGCTAAACAAGTGACTCTTTCTTCGGAGGTTTCGTTTTTGCCGATGTGCTGGCCTCGCTTGTGCATTAAATGAGTTTCTGAGCCTTTTTCCTAACTCCACCTCTCATTTTCAGGCCAGACAGACAGACACACACACACACTTCCACGCGTAGATGTTTATATATAAGATGCAATAGCAGTCACTTTGGCTAAAATGTATACAGTATATCTGTGGATCAGAAGATGAGGCATGGGAGGAGCAGTGGCATCACTTCCAGTATGAGTCCAGAGGCTCTGCCCATTCCATTCACTGCTGGCAATATACAGAGAATCAGACCTGGAAGTTGCCCTTCATTCAGGGACCAACCTCTGGAGGAGATGAATCTTGCTCTAGAAGCGCACCATATTGAGCAAAGACAGCAACATCCCAGATGACGCAGCTAGTCTTTTTGTCTTCTGTTTCTTTTCATTGCAGGAAACTTCTATTAATGATTAAACAGGGTACCCAGAAGTCTCCAACCCTTATTTTGTTTTACGTTTTTCCTTTTCACACTCCGATGGGCAGAGTGGTGGTTCTGAGGCTAGAGATCTGAGCCAGCAATGGAAGGTTGGTGGTTCGAATCCCATAAACAACAGAAGTGTCTCTACTTTATTGGGCCCTTGAGGTATGACGCTAACCTGCATCCAGCCCTGCAAGCTGGTCCTCCAATTTTCAGGGTAAACTTGGGGGTTGGTGGCAGGATTGGCACTCCAGCCACCGTAAAAAACCTTGTACTGTTTCAGCGAGGTGCTGAGGTGTCACCTGTTGCACAGCTACTTCCCAATATGGGTGGTTTGTCATGTGGTAGGTTTGGCAATATATGTATAGGGATGCGTGAGTCAAAGACAAGAGAGAAGGAGGTGAGCCCCACATTGCTGAAAAAAAATCAGCTTTATTTTTGTGAAGACAGGAACATTTTCAAAGCATTTATTCTGACGGGAGCTGTAGCTAAAACACACGCAGCATACAAACAGAGACAATGATGTCGTCCTACATGCACTCCCTTCTCAGATCAAAAGAACAGATAGCCTCCCTGCACAAGAGAGAGGACAGAAAGTGAGCCCACGGTCAGATCAGCGGCCGGTTTTAAATGTCCCCCACAGCAAACAGTGGGCGAGAGATGCTTTATGCGGTGTGCCTGTGATCTTGTAGTTGAACTGCCAGTGAACAACAATTTCTGCCTGTTTCAGTGCAGAGTGCAGTTGGGGGGCTGTTGAGCACAGCGTAGTTAGGGGGGCACCAAGGTCTCAAAAATCTCATTATATAAATATATATAAATATGTATTTATATATATATATAATATATTTATACAGACATAGTATTTAAATACATGAAAAATGCTCTTTTGTCAGGTGTGTGGCAAAACTGTGCTGAAATTTTAAAATGCTGTAAAAAACTCAACAAGCAACATGAACTATTAGGCAGTCGGAATAAGTTATAGGCATGCCCTCTTTCTGCAGATATGGTTTAGGCAGGTAATGAAGAACTTTCAGTGAGGAGAGTGGGAAGGAAACTTGCCACAGAAGCTCAATCTACCCTTCAAGGAAATGAACTCCCAATCACAAGAGTCAATGCTGATGTCAAGCGATTCAAATAGAATTTGTGAATGAATTTGAATTCAGATGCCAGGATAAGACTTTTTTGTATTTCAAAACTGCTTTTACAAATGATGTGCCATGTATTTGTGTGAATTTATATATACAGTACTATATAGTAAATAACTGTTTTTGTTAATTCTGAGTTATTTTTCATGTATTTATATTATTATTATTACTTGGTTCATGCCTTTATGCCAGGGGTCCTCAATCACGGTCCTGGAGAGCCGCAGTGGCTACAGGTTTTTGCTCCAACCCAGTTGCTTAATAAAAAGCACTTATTGCTAAAGTAACACTTCTGCTTCACTTTAGTGATTTTGAGCCCTTATTGCTTAATTTTGTCTTAAACAGCTATTTTAATTGCTCCTTATTATCAATAACATGCAAATGACAAGAGAGAGCAGCATTTCTCCATTTAGCTTATTTACATTTACACCTGTGTGTATTTATCTGCACTATTGGGTTTAATTAAATACTTGGAAGAAAATGAAGAGAAAAAAGTGAAGGACTGAGAATTACTCGTCCATTTTAGCCTTCAAATCATTTGCATGATAGAAAAGGAAAGAAAATCTAGGATATGAGAATGACCTGACATAGCAGAGTTAATTTAATTTCATAGCTTGTTAGTGCTTTATTGGCAAGAATTGCTTTCTAATTAAGCAACCAGGTCAGAACAAAAACCTGCAGCCACTGCGGCTCTCCAGGACTGGGATTGAGGACCCCTGCTTTATGCAAGACAGTTAACAACAATTGAGATGACTTTGGTTACATTCATTTTGTCTTTCTAATTGGAGCACAGGCAGATGAAATAACTTGCTCATAGTCACACAGTGTGAGTAGTGGGATTTGAACCCACAGCATCAAGGTTTGAAATTCAACTACACCACACTGCCCACCTGGTTTCAATTGTAATTCTGTATAGTTATGTTGTGTCTCCTTAAACTGTCTGCTGTCATGTGTGAGTGGAGCCCTAGGAGGTGGGGCCACCCTGATATCACTGACCTTCACTCTGGTTATATATGTAAGCTGAGAAGGCTTAGGTGAAGGAGGTTATTTGTTTATTGTGGAGTTTAATTGGGTATTGTTTTTTTTTTTTGTTTTGGATTACATTTTGAGACTTGTCTACTTAGTGCTTCTTTATGCTCTTTTAGGCCTATTCTTTGGATTATATTGTTTTCTTTGAATAAATCACTGATTTATAAAGATTTTCTATTTCCCGTTTTAATTCACAATGAAGGATTATGGACATTCCTCCTCTTGTTGAGGTTTTATTGTATTTTTGTGATACAGTATTTAGAGTTGTTCTATAAGCTCCCCATTTCTAGCTTGGTTAAGGTGAGGCTCTACAAGACAGACTCGTGAAGATCTTGGCCTGCTTGAGGAGCAGCTTTTGGAAGCCTCACACCATTTTGCCTCCAAATTTAATACACTCTGGACAAGTCAAACTCATTTAATCCATTTTACAATCACAAGGCAACTGAGTCCAATCTGAAAATGCAGGTTCAAAAGAGCCAACCCTGGACAAAGCCTGACTCTGAACTCGATCACAGGGCATTCGTGTACTCACTGACAACTAAGCACACCAAGAGGATGTGGAAGAAAAACTCACCCTGAAATAGGGAGAATGAGAAAACATGGGCTGTGTGGGCTGACTAGAAATGCAGTTGTCTCTGAATGTGCAGTAAGAGGATTGGTATGTTTTGTTAATTTTTAGTCCATCTGATTTTCGCTGTTTTGTTTTTTCAGTTACACTTTTGTGCATGTTTCCTTTAGAGGCACTAGCTCTCCAGAAATGTGTTCTTTTGAAATTGCGGCATGTTAAGTAACCGAGAAATATAGAAATATGATATAAAAGGCGATATCCCTCCCATAGTAATTACGGCGGTACAAAAATCACGAGAGAAAAAGATATACTTTAGCTTTCTTTACAGACGATTTTACGCAGTTACAGACGGGAAGCTTATGACAGACTCTATCAAGGTGGGGTCTTGATCTATGCAGTCTGCCATCTTTCGCCACCACACTGAAAGGTTTTTCCGGACGGATGACATAATCTTCCGCCTGACAGCTTCAAAGTGTATTGGCAGTGGGTCCATCCTTATATACTGGTTACTGCACATGCAGGCTCTTTCTCTGGTCTCCAAACAAGGACAGGAAAGGACGCAACTCCACCTCCAAAAAATATAGCAATAGCAAAATGCCTGCATGCAGTTCTCATTCTCCCAACAAGGAAAGAAGATTTTGTGCTCACAGAGGACAGAAGTATACTATTCTGTATTTAGGCTGACTATGCAATCCTCCAGTTGTCTTTGGCTATCTAGTCCTATGCTTGGCTGGCAATTCTACATGCTGAGCCCATGTGTACCATACTTGGTCTGCCCGTATGAATGAATCCATAACAGTGTGCACAGAGACATTAACCTTAATATTATAACAAACATATTATAACAGTGCATTATTCATTAATAAACATTTGGTGTTATTTGATTAATTTTTGATTACATTTTTAACTGAATTGCTTATTTCTTTTTCCCACCTATTAATGGATGCCAGCTTGTTGTTTGTAGTAATTGTGGCCTCTGCAGGTAGCATACACCGTTCACACACCAACCCCATAAAAGCAAAGAACTCTAGCATAGCACTGTCCAGATCATGCATCACAGGTGGTTAAAAGGGCAACAAATGCTTAAATAAAAAAGAGTAGTTCAGAAAAGAGATTAAGTGAGGAAAGTGTTGTGTAACAAAGAAGAGAAATAAATAGCTTTGCAAGTAGCGTAAGTCTTTCTTGATTAATGATATTTGGTTTGCCCTTAAAGGAAACAACGTTACGACTAACTGGTTTCAGACCTGTTTCTGCCTGATGACTTTGTTTGTGCCTGCCATTATAAACAAAGATGCTTCTCTCTACCACTAAAAATAATACAGACTACTCCAATTGTTTTTCTCTTTTAACCGGCTTGCATTCACATGTTTTTGCTAAATTCACCCATTTACTTAACTCATTTAATCCACTTTTGGGGCCACAAGGACCCAGAACCAACCCCAGCAGGACTGCGAACATTTCCACCCCAGCACCTCCAGTCCACTGCAGATTATACATCCACCATCAAAGCAACATGGTCTAATCACAGGGAGCACTGGACTCAAAGCTGGATGCAAGCTTTGAACAGGACACCAGCATAAATTTACACAAATGTCCACAATGCTCTTAGTGTTCATAGAAGTGAAACCGAAGTAGACGAAGAGCATATTGACTCAACAAAAGAAAGTAGCAAGGCTGCTAGTGTGAGCCAGAAAGCTGCAAGGCAAACCACAGAACCCATATCACAGATTAATATAAAATAAATATTTAGTGTATTCACTTCAAGTTATGATTAATAACAAGTACATTTATGTAATGTATCAAGTGTCAAATTAATGTGTTTAATGTTGTTGGCAGCAAATGAGACCAATAAACTTAAACATCATTTAGCAACAAATCAATCATTCCATCAGCACATCCTGCAATTTTAGGTGATGTAGAGCTTTCAGGAGAGGACAAGCAGTTGAAGATTGCGCTGGTCACTTTGAACACACGCTAGCTCCTGGAGAGTTTGGAGTCTCTGTTATGTCATCATTGATCCCTGGATGGATACAAGTGCTCGACTCAGCAATGAAAGGGCAGAGACAGATGTGGGATTTCTCTGTTCTCCATTAGTCCCATGTCTCCAAGTGTCCCACAAGCCATTTATTGACTAATATATTATAGCCAGTAGTCAGTCATGGTTTGTATATGTTACTGCTGAGCTATTCTAGTAAAAGTAAGATACAGTAATGCCTGAAAATTGAGATTCCTAAGCCATATTTAGCATGGCAGTCAGCAGACAGGATCCAAACTTTAAAAATGAACTCCCACATTTAAAGTCAAAGCTACATCATACTTAAGTTCAAATTTATTTTTTTCTTGTCTTCTTAGACAGTCAGGGCCCTTTGTCAAAAAACTGCCTGTTGAAGCCCATTGAGGCATTCCTTGTGTGATTTTGGGCAATACAACAAAAAAATAATTGTTGTTGTTGTTTAAAGTCATGGTGCTACATTAAATGAGTAAGAGTGTGCCCAACAATGGACTGGTAATCCCATCCACGACTGGTTCCTGCATGGCATCTAATGTTAATGTGAGATAGTTTGGCTCTTAGCTACACTGAACTGAATAAATTGATATTCGTAACAAAAGCAAAAAAATGAAACATTCAAGAAGCTACAATGGTGAACACGAACTCTTGAAAAGATCTAGATTGGACAGAGACAAAATCAAAATAAATTAATGGTGAGTTGAACCTTTCTAAAATCATGTTTTCATTTTGTCATTGTGGGTTACTGAGTGTGGAATGATGAGCAAAAAAGGGACATTTATCCATTTATAGACTTAAGTGCAGCATTTGACACCATTGACCATTCTATATTACTGCACAGACTAGAAAACAATGTTGGGCTTACAGGCCCCGTGCTCGCTTGGTTTAGTTCTTATTTATCAAATCGATTCCAATATGTACAGAAATGTGCTGACAGTACTCCATCATTATACACAGAAGTTCAATATGGTGTCCCGCAGGGCTCAGTACTGGCACCTTTACTGTTTTCACTTTACATGCTTCCACTGGGATCTCTCATTAGGAAACATAATGTTAATTTTCACTCGTATGCAGATGACACCCAGTTATACCTTTCATTTAAATCAAATGAAGTTTCTCCGATGTTGTCTTTAATTAGTTGTGTTAGTGAGTTAAAGGAGTGGATGAATGAGAACTACTTGTCTTTAAATACAGATAAAACAGAGATGCTAATTGTTGGAGGGAATGACGCTGAGCATAGCAATATTTTATCATCATTTAACTCAGTTGGAATCCCAATTAATTTTACTGAATCAGCCCGCAATCTAGGAGTTATCTTTGATTCTAGCATGTCATTTAAAGCGCATATTACAAAGTTGTCCAAAACAATTTGTTTCTTCCATCTTAAAATTGTTAGGAAATTAAGGCGCTTTCTAAATAAACAGGATTCTGAGAAATTAATTCATGCATTTATCTCTAGTAGGATTGACTACTGCAATGCGGTGTTCACTGGATGTTCAAACTGTTCTCTATACAGCCTCCAGTTAATCCAAAATGGGGCTGCAAGAATTATTACAAGAACAAGAAAATATGAACACATAACTCCAGTTCTTAAATCCTTACACTGGCTTCCGGTTAAGTTTAGGGCAGATTTCAAAATCCTCCTTTTAACATATGAAGCATTAAATGGCCAAGGTCCGGCTTACTTGTCTGAACTTATCATGACTTACAAACCTGAGCGCACATTAAGATCTCAAGATGCCGGTCTGCTTATGATTCCAAGGATTAATAAAAAAACAGTGGGAGGTCGAGCTTTTAGTTACAGGGCCCCTAAACTGTGGAATGATCTTCCTGTTTCTATAAGAGATGCCCCTTCAGTCCCAGCCTTTAAATCTCGGCTGAAGACTCATTACTTCAGTTTAGCATATCCTGACTAGAGCTGCTGATTAACTGTACAGACTGCATCTCTGTTGTTAGTCATTAGCACTAAAACATAAGTAACATGATAGTTATAATTTGTTACTAACCCTCACCTATTCTGTTTCTCTTCTCTGTACTCAGATGTGGCAATTGGTCCCACGGCCCACCTTCCAAGTTGTTTGCCTGCCTACGGTAAAGTCATCCCTGATGGAGGATCACAGGAATCATGGGGTAGAGGGGTCCTTTCATCGGATTGACTGGCCGAGCAACGTTTCAGCCGTGAAATGGCCAAAATGGGGAGGCAGCTTGATGGATGAGGTCTCCAGGACTTTAAAAATATCCAAATCTTATAATGTGATATCATCTACTGTTCAATTCTGCTCCGTACTTCTAAAAGTTTTACTTTTATGCTGTATTGAGGATTGTTCTCTTCTGCGTATTGTATTGTATTGACCCCCTTCTTTTGACACCCACTGCACGCCCAACCTACCTGGAAAGGGGTCTTTCTTTGAACTGCCTTTCCCAAGGTTTCTTCCATTTTTCCCCTTCAAGGGTTTTTTTGGGAGTTTTTTCTTGTCTTCTCAGAGAGTCAAGGCTGGGGGGCTGTCAAGAGGCAGGGCCTGTTAAAGCCCATTGCGGCACTTCCTGTGTGATTTTGGGCTATACAAAAATAAACTGTATTGTATTGTATCCATTTCAAATGTATTCTACAACATAATAAAGTGCAGAAAGTGAGGGGGGGTCTAAATACTTTATGAATCTACTGTATATTTCATTGATAAAAGCAACATGAAACAATAAGTCATAACCCAGAGCTTTGTTTGTGTGTGTGCACCTTGTAAGTTGTTAGAGTAAAGATGAGTTCAGTTAGAAATATCCTGGGGGTCAGATACTGTTCTTTTTTCAGGATTTGTTAATATCCATTAACATAACATTCTCATTTTATTTGAAAATGTAAATTTATGTTCCTGCATACTCCTATCTTTAAAACGAGGAAGGAATTGTGGATATCTTAAAATCGTCCTTTTCACACAAGGTTGCCTCCAAGCCCATTCAGTCTGGGATCTATCACTGTCTGTTGATACTGATTGCTTATATTTCATCCCCATAAATGTTTTCTTTGGAGTCTTTCTAATGATCCCCTTTGTTTTTTAAAACCCACAGGCACAGTTTTCCAAATGTACTCTCAATGTCCTAAAGTCTCAGTGTTTTGGTGAGCTGTGCCGCAGTTTCTTTCTTCTATCTTCTCCTCTAATATCCCTTTTTTGCTAATTTTTTTTACCTTTTTTGGATCTTTCTGTTCTTTCTTTATCCCTTGTCAAGGACTGAATGTTTTTTTTGGACACAATTGCTGCTATAGGACAAAGTGGGCATTAGTCCTTCTCCTAGGCTTTTGTGTCACACCAGGCCTGTTAAGAAAGCAGTGTAAAAGAAGCCTGGACACAGACATACACTTAGACACATGATGTCCAAATGCACACTATATTTATTATTTTCTCACTACACAGTCCTTTGCAGCTCACACACAGTGCACAACCCACCAGCACTATTGCTCATAGTCTTTTCTTTCCTTCTTCTCTGCCACCCTCACTCCTCCACTCGCAAGCTCCGTCCTCTTTCACCCGACTCTGACTCCCTGAATGGAGTGAGGCGGCCCCTTTTATAGAGCACCCGGAAGTGCTCCAGGTGCTTCCCGATTAACCTCCGGCAGCACTTCCAGGTGTGGCGGAAGCGCTGCTCTTGAATCCAGCTCCTCTTCAGGCAGCACTTCTGGGTGGGGCAGAAGTGCTGCAGATCTTGTTTCCGGAGCTGTCCAGGTGCCCCCTGCCAGTGGCCACGGACCACAACAGGTTGGAGCTTCTAAGCCCCAAGCCTGTGGTCCCAGTGCAACCTAGGGGGGCTGCTCTCTCACATCCCGGGGTATGAATTGCCCTTCTCCTTGTCCCCTGCTCCTCCAGGTCTCCCGGAAGGGCAGAATCCCCAGCCATCCATCACAACAGATTTAACAGGGGCATGTAACTGTGCCGTCCCCCACTTGCATTCCAAACTAAGTGACTGATCTCCAACTTGTACAAGGATCTGCCTGGACTTCATCTAATAACAAAGGTGTATATCAGAGTTGCACCAACATCTCTCCAGCGGCCCGTCTGCAGGCTTCTTGAGCCAGAAGGTGCAAAATGGACTGAAGCAAATAACAATTACCTATAATTCAAGGAATGACAATTTTAATGATCAAAAGACCTCACCTATGAGGTCATACTGATTTTGTAACTGGAAGCAATTTGAATCAATTCTGGAGGTTATACTTTTCCTTGAAACTAGTTACACTCATGTCATCTAGAAAAAGCGGGTCTCTCTCTGTCTCTCTCAAGTGGCTCTCTCAATGGAACTCTGAAGGAAGTCCTACGGGAGTTCTGCTCTCACTCTTCAAAATGACTGAAAACCTCTGAAACCTGCTCTCTGATCTTAAAAAGCCCCGAGCCACTTTTCCTTGGAGAGCCGAATCCAACAAACTCTTCTCTTTGTGAATCTGAAAGCTGAGATCCAGTTTGCGAGGTGAAACAGTGAACTAGTCTAAAGGCAGAGGAGCTGCCATCACTTCAAGAAGGGAACTTCAGTGTCTAAACTCTTGTGCCTGAAAGAGTAATGCTGTTTTCTTTAAAGTTGCAGATGATATAACAAAGAGCCTAACTGAGGAAAGCCCTGTACACAGCGCACAAAGGATCACGCAACAAAGAGAAAGAGTGCACTCCAATGAAAGAAGAATTTCCCACCTGAACTAAGAGCAGCAACAAAGCAATAATTCTACACAAAATCGAACATCACCTTTAAAGAATTGTTATCATATCATGAAACAGAAAGGACTACCTAGAAGTATGTGAGGATAGTCCAAGATATGTATGACTGCTCATGGTTAAAAGCAGTGTCGGGGTAACAAACAAAATCCCTGTTAGAAGAGATCTACATAAGAGATCTTTTTAAGTCCTTCCCTCTTTAATCTGGTAATGGATATGTTGAGTCATGGGATGAAAGACTAATCCCCCTGGTTCATGCTTTTTGCTGACAACATTGTGTTGTGTATCACCAATAAAGAGGGAGTGGAGAGAAAGTTTGAAGAATGGAGAAGGGCTTTGGAAGATAGAGGATTGAAGATAAACAGGTAAGAAGACACGAATATATGAGGTTTAATGATGACCAGGATTCAGAGTTTAGCCTGCAGGGAGAGCTATTAAAGAGAGTGGATACATTTAAACATCTAGGATCAGTGGTAGCCCAAGATGGAAAATTAGATGCCGAGGTAATGCATAGAGTACAGTGGGGATGAAACAATTGGTAGAAGGTACTGGGTTATTGTGTGATTAATGAATGAAGGTGAAGGTTAAAGGTAAGATAAGCTGTTAAGATCAGTAATGTTCTATGGAGCTGAGACATGGGCAGTAAGGGAGTGCAGGAGAAGAAGTTAGATGTGTCAGAAATGAGAATTTTGAGATGGATGTGTGGAGTTCCAAAAAGGACAGAATAGGAAATGAGAAAGTCAGAAGTACAACAAAAGTGGGAGAGATATCTAAGAAAGTACAGCAAAGCAGGTTGATGTGGACATGTGTTGAGGACAGGCAGTGAATATGTGAGCATGAGATGGGAATAGAAGTACAGAGGAAGAGAAAGTAAGGGAGGCCAAAGCGGAGGTGGATGGAAAAAACAAATGAAGATCTGAAGAAAAAGGCCTTGACTGGTGAGGAGGTGAAGGAGAGGGAGAAGCTGTTTGGAGAAGGATGATCAAGCATGTCATCTTCATATAAAAATGGGAAAAGATGAAAAGGATGAAGAAAAAGAAGAAGAAATATTATAAAACTATGTATCAGTTCCAAGAAAAAATTTGAATTCTAAGTAGCAAACAGCCAGCCTCTTCTGTGTTTTATGGTTGTCTGTCTAGTCTGTCTTACAGTCCAACATATATATGCAGTTATCATACTTCTATAATACTTGTGTTTATCAATAAATTGTATTATTTTGTTTCTTTAAACAAGTGTGCTTCATTTACCTTGTTATAAGTCTAAAGGCCAGATATATGTCTCCTACAATAAAGAAAGGTACGCTGAATAAAGTTGGAATTTGATCAAATGATTAATTAATTACCAGTATTGCATGACTGATAATTAATTAACCAAGTTAAAATTCATCTTTCCATTTCCTACATTTATTTGCTTCCCCCTGGGTGGGTGCCCTATTGATTATTAATCATCACTGTAAACTTAATCCTAGCTTTGAGTTAGAAATCACTTGACCCCTTAACCTTTTATTTATGGAAATCCTCTTATGCTTCTTGAACTATCTGCTGCTAGAGTTAATGCTGCAATCAACTCCTATGTACGGTACGGTACGCCTATGAATGACTTGTTCAGAATCACTTGGACACTGTACACATGGCCATTTTTTGTGGTCTTTTCCTTTAAGGGTATATCCTGCTACATGCAGCTGCATGGGGGGCTGTTTTCATATTTATCGATGCTACCATGGTTGTGTTTGATTTACAGTATTTTGTATATGTATTTAACAAAATTATAACAAAAACTCTTCAAATCTTTAACACATTAATACTTTGAAAATACTTTTAAATTATTTACAGATATCTGTAAATCATGTATAGATTTGTAATTTAATTCAAGATATCTCTAAATTGTTTAAAGTTATTTTGAAGTTAATTACAGGTTATCTTATGTATTGGTGTGGAGTATTTAAAATTCTCTAAATGATTATTTGGCTTTCCATAGACCAGAACCTTTTCCTGCCAACACTTGGGGGTCCATTGAGAAAACCAACAGAGATGTGAGGAGAATATGCAAAATACAAACAGACAATGACCAGGTGTGGGAATTAGAATGGTTTCAATTTAGACCTGAATACGTTTAACATTGAGTAATCAAATAAGTACAATATGGCCAATGCATGTGTGTGCCATTCTGGAATACTGTCCAGTATTACCCAGTGGACATGACACTGAGGCAAGAAAGTGCTAGGCAGAGTAATCAGTAATGGAGAAAACGTGCCAGAAAAGCAGAGCAGCAAGAGCAACAGTGGCCAAGAGAAAGAAAGCACATTGCATGAAGCTGAACTGCGATCTAATCGGCTGGGTGTCAGCACAGGGAGAGCCAGAGGTTACAGTGCCTCGAGTTAAGGAGCCAAAACAAATTAAAACACACAGGGGCAACAGATGGCAGGCAGAATTTGTGCCAGACATGACATTAGTATAAATATGCAGAAAGGTGTTAATGGGTAAGGGCAAACCGGAATACAAATAAACCGGGGGGATCAGAGATGTGCACAGGCATGATCAAATTATTACCAGGTTGGCAGATGACAAGATAGAATAATGGAATTTGGTGTCATTTGAAAAACCAGCATTGTAATAAGTGCAGTGAGGGTCTGAAAGGATAAAAAAATAATGAAATAAAAATATACACTGTGAGGTTTATAATAAACCATCAACGAAAGAAATGTCAGGCACAACAGGTTGTACTGGCTAAAGCAGAAATGAATTAAAACAGACAATTCTGGTAATGATGGAAAACAGCCTTTTAAATCTAGTGCCTTTTATGCGGCTCTTGACAGAGGTGCGGATACGTCTGAATTTTAAGAGTATATCGGTATAAAGGTTTAGAGGTGACTGAGATGATTACCCATCTTCCTTTTCACACCTAGCCAAGAAGACTGTAACCTTGAAAAAGAACTGTGACCTGACCTCCCAAACCTCTCCTTCTGCCTCTAAGAACATTAAGGACCACACTTACAGGGAGAAGACGCTATTTGAAGACAGGCAGTACAGACAGCAGAGCTCCCCATAACTGATTATTTTTTCCTGCAGTGATCATGTTAGCCTACATGTTGCTAAAAAACCATAATGTCTGTTTTATGTCTGTTGATTTAAAGTTTTTTAATCTGAGGTCCCCCAAAATATTGTACCATCTGGTCTGGGCCCCGCATTAACATAAACTGAATGCCCTGAACTAGAGCATGAGCTCGGCTTCTTGGTTACTGCTTATAATAGTCTCACAGCATTCTGGATAACAGTAAACCTACTGTATTAACCAAAGTAAATGCTTAACTACAGTAGACTAGTGACATATACAGTTGTGCTCATAAGTTTACATACCCTGGCAGAACTTGTGAAATATTGGCCATTATTTGGAAAATATAAGTGATCATGCAGAAAGCTTTCCTTTTAATTAGGGAGTGTGCTCAGGTGAAACAATGTATTATCACATAATTGTGTGGGTCCTTTTCATAATCATAATGATAACTGAAATCATCCAAATGGGCCTGATCAAAAGTTTACGTACCCTTAAATGTTGGGGCTGATAATATACGCACACAGGTACACATTAAGGGTAATTAAGGGGGAGTGTCGACACCTGTAACCTCTTTGATTGTAGTCAGTGCCCGTGTATAAACAGTCATTTTAAATTCCTGCAGAGCTGCACTGACTTTGCTGGATACCAGGCCACAGGGAAAGCGACTGTCAAAGAACCTGTAAGAAAAGGTTGCTAATTTGTATAAATCAGTAAAAGGATATAAAATGATATCCAGAGATCTGAAAATGTCTGCCAGTAGTGTTCAGACTCTACTAACAGTTAGGGGTTCTGTTGTTATCAGGCCATGGTCAGGTAGACCAACCGAGATTTCAGCCACAACTGTCAGGATCATTTGTCATGCTGCCAAGAAAAACCCCTAAGCCACTTTAGCTGAGATACAGCTTCCCTGCAAACAGGTGGTGTTGCTGCTCCAAGATGGACAATAAGGAGATACTTGAACAAAAATGGATGCACAGTCAAGTTGCAAGTAAAAAAGCCTTTACTGTGCCAATGTCACAAACCAACCCACTTACAGTATGCCAAAAAGCATCTAGACAAGCCTCAAAACTTCTGGAACAAAATCCTTTGGAGTGATGAGACCAAAATTATTGAACTTCATTGTCACAACCATATGCTATGTTTGAAAAGGATGCAACAAGGCCCATGACGAAAAGTATATCATCCCTACTGTGAAGCATGGAGGTGGATCTCTGATGCTCTGGAGATGTGTGAGCTACAGCAGCACAGGTAACAGTGAAAATTGATGGCAAGATGACTGCAGCATGTTACCGGAAAATACTGGAGGACAACTGGCATTCATCACTCTGGAAGCTGTGCTTGGGACACATTTCGATCTTTCAACATGACAACGATATAAAACTCAAGACCAAATTGACCCTTTGGTGGCTACAGCAGAAAAAAGTGAAGATGATGGAATAGCCATCAAAGTCTCCTTACTTCAATTTCACGGAGCTACTTTGGGGAAACCTCAAACGTGCAGTTTATGCAAGACAACCCAAGAATTTACGGGACCTGAAGGATTTTTTGCCAAGAAGAATGAGCAGCTCTGCCACATGAGAAAATCAACGGCCTCATCCACAATTATCACAAAAAACTGCATGCCATCATTGATGCTAAAGGGGGCAATAAACTGTACTAAGAACTAAGAGTATGCAAACTTTTGAACAGGGGCCATCTCATTATTTTTCTTATTTTACTATTTTTGTTTAATGGTTGTGCTGTTCTGAGCTGCCTTATAGTTTCATTTGGATTCCATTACAAATAAATGAAATGTCTTTTGCCTGCTTTGTCATCTTTTCGTTAAAGTATGGTAGACATGTTACAAATTCTGCCAGGGTATGTGATCAAAAGTTGTGTCATATCCCTAGGCCAAGGGTTCTCAACCTTTTTTTCTTTTGCATGAGCCCTCAGGGAATTTAATCTTTGTTTGGTCTTAAATTGTTAATTATTACTTAACTCTTATTAGGCATAAATAATCCCTACTATTACACGTTGGGATAATAACAATTGAGATTATTCTTTTATGGGTGTGCGTCTTCATTTTTCTCATGTAAGACAAATTTTTTTACATTTTTTTAATGTAAGAACAGTAGTGTGATTTGATATGGAATAAAAATAAAAAGTTTAAAATTCCCACACTTTTCATTTACAAAAATTATAGTTATGTATGAATTCAGATCAAAAGAAATATTCAAAACTTGCATACAACTTTTATGTCAAACAAAGAGCAAAATAAGTCAAAGTAAATGTGAAGGCTGAGTCTGCTGCTGAGCTACGCAGTTCCACTTCCAGCTTCTCCCTGTTCTTTTGGGTTTTTTTTGAAGGAACGATGAAGGTTCCTGAACATAAGACAACGGTGCCCAAAATAAAAGCTTTCTGCTGCTGATTAATAAAATAATAATAATATTAAAATGAAATGTTACATTTATTTTATTATTGATTGGTAACATTTGTCTTTGTTTGTTACTGAATATTTTCCTGCATTAGTCTGACTAGTTTTACAGTTGTTATAAAATTGATCCTACACTAAAAATGTTTACTAAGAATAGAGTAATGTTGGCTGATTGGGCCTGAGACTGAGACACAACACTGTGCAAACATCTCATTGGAGGACTGAAAGTGGTGAGATGCTCTTCTTCACAAAAATCCCTCAGTTATGACGTGTTGTTTATGATTCTAACATGGATCCTCTCAAAGAGGTGGGCAATGAGAGGGTGGGATGGAGTTGGACTCTATGTAAGAAGAAGGGGACTTGAATTTGTGCAGCAGTGGACATGTAAGAGGGTGAGACGCAAATGAAGTCTTGTAGCAGGACTGTGAGATGGAGTGGAGTGGTGGAATTGAAGCAAAGCTGATCACAGAAGCCACTATATTTCTTAAGGAACACTTTTCACATTTTGTTTTAAATTTTCTGTGTATTATTGAGTATTCCGCCGAATACTGGAAAGTCACATAGAGCCCATCATTCCTCTAACATGTCTGCATGTATTACAGGATGACTTAACTAGTTACTCCATGTTTTAAGCATCTGTAGCTAGTTTAATGGGTAGAGCTTCAAATGTGCAGCAAGTATTATCCTGTTTTCTATTAGGATGCCTTTCTCTTTTTTTTTTTGTTCTTGCCCTCTCAACTGTTCATCTTCTTTTTCTTTTGGTCGCTGTCCACTGCAAGCAGCAGTACAGCAGATGTGAAGAGAGCTATAAAGCAGCTTGTGACATGCAGTTGAGTCTGCTTTTTGAATTATAGCTCCTTTGCCTCATTTCACCTTGTGAAAAGTGGTATAAGGTAAAAAGTAATTAGAACTAGCTAAGACTGAGTTTATACACATGTACTCGCCTCCCATTATAGGAAATGACAAGAAGAAGCGAGCCGTGCAAGAGGGGAGAGCACTTACATGTATTGATCATTCCAAATCTAATCTACAGGGAGGAAGAAAACACAGTGTTCAAATATGAGATTTGCCTATTTAATACAGGGAATTAAATGCACAATCTCAAATAACTTGAATACAAAAAAGTTCAGGAACTGTAAGTAAGGGGAAGCATTTTCCAAAACACAAGATGCTAAACAAATCTTGGGAAAAAATGTCTTAATATTCTTTTTTAAAATCTCTAAGCTCTATACTAAAACACACACTAGAAAAAGAAAAAAAACTAAACTTTTTAACTTCAAAGTTATTGTCGTTTGTTCTTAGTACAATGTAAATCTTATTCTGTGAGTCCTCCAGCAATAAACAAGAATACACAACAAAAACAAAACCACTCAGGTGCAAAAAATGCAAAAAACAAACAGAAGTAAGAGTGCATGTACAAATAATTAAATGATTCAGTGTAAACTCTGCAGGTATGTGCTCTCAAGATGACCTTCCATCCTCCAGACACAAACTAGCCTGCAGCCTGAGAAAACTGTTTTTCAGCCTTGATGTTCGTGCTGCTATGCTCTTATATTGTCTCCTTGATGACAGCAGTATGAACAGTTCATGTAGTGGGTGGTTGTGTCCTTAATAATGTTATGGGACCTCCTGAGAACTCTGGTGTTAATATGTGTCCTCTAGTGCAGGGAGTTCTGTTCCAATGATAGTTTTTGCTGATTTTACCACCTATTGTAGAGCCTTGTGGTCCCATGCTGTACTGTTCCCAAACCAGACTGTGATGGAGTAGGTGAGAATACTCTCAATTGTGCATCTGTCAAAGTTGCTGAGGATAGCGCTTGGCATGCCAAACTTTCTCATCCTTATCAGAAAATGCAAACACTTCTGGGTTTTCTCCACCAGATCTGTGATGTTGTACGTCCAAATGAGATCCCCATAAATGTTAATGCCAAGAAATTTAAATGTGGCCATTCTCTCCACCTCAGTCTCTCCAATGTACAGTGGTGAGTGCTGACCTCTCTCCTTCCATGTGTTATTATTATTATTATTATCTATTTCTCATGGATATGGTTCTAAAGTTCCATTTGAAGAGGACACCAGCAGGGTTTTGTCTTTTCATCTGTTGCAGCAGAGTGCTGTGCTTATGCTTATTTAGGAGATAGTTACAATAGGCAGGTCCCCATACTGATTCTTCATTGTAGTGAATCAAGCAATGCAACTGTTCTCATTTTTATTTTTTCAGGCTAGTGATAGGGTCCATGTTGTTTCCTCTGTGTTCCCTCCCCAATGCTGATATGATCCAAGAGATTGTGTGACATATTTCCTTCTTATAAAAATTATTTTTTATTATTTTTGCAGGGGACCTGGTCGTGACATTCTCACTTTTCAAAGGTTTCATTCTTACACAAAACCATTCCTATCCATGTTTACACATAACCAACTATAGTACTGCCTCTCACAGCACTAAAAATGCATAAAATATTCAGTCTAGTCTCACTGGGCCCTGGAGAGAATGCATGTCAATAAATCAATGTTGTGTTATGCTTGTGAAACTTAACAGCATTGCCATCTGGGAAGATATGCCTTCCGAGAGAAAGGACGTGCTTAATCATGGGATGAAGGTGATTAATAGGGATACACATTGACCTTGGTTTAGGCTTCCATGATTTCCCACAACATATGACAGGGAAAAGGACCGTCAGAGTCTTTCACTGCTGGAAATGAGCACACAGGGCTGTTGGCTTTCTTTTGGAAAGAGCTACATATTCATTCAATCTTTATGGTGAACATGGTGAAGGGTAATTCATCTTACTATAACACATTTCAGTTCTGCTCACTGGTCCTTCTCCTGTACTCTTTTCATCGGTGTTTCAAGTTTCTCTCATATTTTCATGTTGTCACCTATCTGATATCTGATTATGGTGCAGCACCCTATGGGATTGAAGTGCTAATGTGGCCAGTGTGCATTTGGAAAAATTGGCCAAGCCAATATACATTTAGTTGGACTTTAAAAACTCCAATTTAATGTAAATGTTGTGAGGGGGCATCCGTCCTGGTTATGTTGGAGGCCACGGGTAGAGGGCTTGGAAGCCCAACCCTGTAGGGGCCCGTGGCCACCCGGTGCCTGAGGAACCCTGGAGCCCAGCACTTCCGCCACACCAGGAAGTGCTGGGGGGAAGACGACAGGGGACACCCGGACGGCTTCCGGGCAGCGGCACTTCCGCCACACTGGGGTGTGGCTAGGACTGATTGCCGGGAAGCAGCTGGAGCCCATCCGGGTTCCTATAAAAGGGGCCACCTCCCTCCAGTCATTGGCGAGAGTCGGGCGGAAGAGGACGGAGCTGAGAGAGAGAGAGAGAGAGAGAGAGAGAGAGAGAGAGAGAGAGAGAGAGAGAGAGAGAGAGAGAGAGAGAGAGAGAGAGAGAGAGAGAGGGAGGGAGGGCGGGAGGCGGCCAGGAAGGCATTGAACTTGTGAGGCCTGGACAGTTGGGGGAACGGTGCTGGAGGCACTGGGAAGTGCACTGAGTGAAAATATTGTAAATATAGTGTAAATAAACAAGTGTGTGGTGGAACCAACGAAGTCTGTCTGCCTGTGTCCGGGGCCCAGTCCACAATGTTTAAAAATAAACAAATTGGAACTGTTAGAGTGACATGTTCAGGTTGTTTCAAAAGATAATCTTTAACCCTGTAATTAATTACTAGTTACTTATGTTTCTACTCTATTTGTATCTCTCTTTTTTAAGCCTATGGCATATTGTACCATATCCCCTCTGTAATTCTGTTAATAAACTTTTTGAATTATAAGACTTGTTCTTATATATAAGTTGTTCTCTGTTTTTTCCAAAGTCAATCTTTACTGGACAACATCTTCTCTCTGCCAGGTGATATAACCAATAGTTAGTTTATTAGGTCCAGCTATCTACTACCAGGTAGGATGTTGTCATCTTCAAGTTCACGGCCTCCTTATTGTTTCGTGTACAATGTACAGCAAAATTCACACTTCATCCTTACAGACACAATAATCAACATGAAACACCAGGAAAAGAAAAAGCTCAAACTTACATTTAATATTGATAATAGTCATAGTAAATAACACCAAACAACATTATGTACTCAAAAATAATTGAAAATGTGGCACTTAATTCACTTCACCAATTACAGACGGTTTATTATGATGGTTGAGCTGCCTTTTTTCCTCTGTGCAGAAACTGTTCTTAGATCTCCAAATGCCTTCAAAATAGCCATTCATGTGACATGCAGTTGGCATTAAGAAGCAAGAAAGAATTTTCTACACCATTATGCTATCAACGCCAGCCAACACTGACACAAAGCAGGATGGGTCAATGGATGCATGTTGTTTACATCAAATTCTGAACCAGACCCAGCATGTCTGCCGAAATTGAAACTGAACAGACAAGACCGTTCAGTCTTCAATATGTCTGAGTATTGTGGCTTCATTATCCTGTGCTTAGCTAACATGAGTGGAACCCAACATGGTCTTCTGTTAATGTTGCCCTATTTGATTAAAGGCCTGAAGAAGTGGGAATTCGGAGAAGTATTTCTGTACACATTTTTGTAAGTACCAGCTATTTGAGTATCTGGAGTTTTTGATAGCAGAAACATCTTTGACTTCTCTCACCAACAGTGTTTTTGTGGAGAGAGCCGCCACTTACTGGATGTTTTGTGGTTATCATCTCATTTTTATGAAACTCAAAATCATTCCATGGTCACAGCCATTTAGATCACATGTCTTACCCATTATAATGTTTGTGAGAAGAATTCCTAAGCCTCTTGACCATATCTTCAGCTATACATTTAAATGTGTGATGGTGCAGCCACACGAATGGCTGTTTAGAGAAGCAAACTCTCTGGCTTAATGAAGGGGCTAAATCAAAAATATTGAGACAGGGCACTATTTTGTGAAGAGAAATGTGATGAACTTTTATATGTTGCTCAAATGCTTGCAAATAATCTCACTGGATAGAAAATTAGTCACCACCCATGTAAGAGGTGATATACACACACCAACAGGGGCAACCCAGTATGAATTTTATCCTACAAATAGCTGTTTTGTATGCAATGGGGTTCATAGAGTGACGAGAAGTAGTGGCATGCCACGAGTGTTTGGTTTTAACCGTGCAAAATGGGTCACATGACAGACATGAATGACTGGCAAAAATGGATGACTGCATTTGGCTGTGCCAATGGGCACAGTGTACAGAAGTGTTTCTCAAACACCGTCATGGGCTTCCACCAGTGGGTCATGAGTTTCTATAGTTTATATTGGTAGGGGGTCACAGTGGATTGCAAAATGGGTTGTGCTCAATCCATCTCCTGCTCTAAAGATCACTCTAGACAGACCAAGGAAGCACTGGCGATCATGCTCGATTTGCCAGAGTACTCCACCCTCTTGGTGAGTCAGAACACCACAAAGAGAGACAATGGTGTACAGGAAATTGATGACTTTGTCTTCAAGCAACAGCATACATCGCAGTCAACTGCTAGTCGACTCCAGAACTGTGGTCACAAGACGGTGCTCACAGATAGGGACAACAACCGTGTGTCATGCATTGTGACAGGAAATCGCGCTGCCACTGGGCCACTGGGCATGAACTGCTATAGATTGTAAATGGAGGCACACAAGTAATTTCTTTATGAACGCTGAGAAGGGAACTGAATGCCATGGATATCTGGAGCAGAGTACCATGGAAGAGCCCCTTACTGATTGTTGAAACCTGAAAACGCATTATCTAGCCTGATGAGTAGTGTTTCTGTTTGTAATTAAATAATGTGAGACAAATGTAAACCGCATGAAGCCTTCCATGAGGACTGTGTTCAAGGTGCTGTTCCAGCGGGAGGTGACTTTCTGATGGTCTAGGGGTGTTTCAGTTATAAGAAAATGAGTCTATTGGTCAAGGTAATGACTCACTTGAACAAGAAGGGCTACATCAGGCTTCTGAGTGACCATGTGTTACATTTTGAGCTTCATCTCCAGACTGAACACAGAATAACTACCCCAGTCTTCCAAGATGACAATTGGCACAAAGAACATTCTGAAACATTCTTGTACCTTGACTGGCCTGCAGATAACCCTGATTTAAATCCCATAGAAAATCTGTGGGACTATTTGGAGCAATAAGTTAAATGCCGGCAGAAGCCATTTGACCAATCTGGCCGAACCGTGGGACTTAGTGTCAGAAGAGTGGATGAAAATTGATGTTGCTTACACCCGCAAACTGGTGGCGTCCATGCCTGACAGAATTTCAGTTATTCTTTGGTCTCATGGATGAGTTATGTACTATTAGATAAGATTTTGTCAGGTGTTACTAGTGTTTTGTTTGGCGAGTTTATGTATATATACTTGGGAAATGGCTCTAAATCTACTACCACAAACCACAAATGAATTTTAGAAAGAAAATAATTTACAGAAAAGTAGAACATAGATAAAGGCTTATTGAAAAATGTGTTATCAGTAAACAAGTAAAAGAAGCAATTGAGTTCATTCATCTTTAGGAAGCCCTTTGTTGTAAGAATGCCATTAATGTAATTTAAGGTTATCTCAAAAATGACACAAATATTAAGCAAAGGAGAACATAAAATGTAAGAAGGAAAATAAAACAAAAGGCTGAAAAAAATTATAAAACTTCATTTGATTAAGGTAAACTTAGGGAGTAGAAATACTGATGAAACTACAAAATAAATCTCATACGCAACCACCTGATTTAATTTCTAAAAATGTTCTTTTTTTTATAGTTATCCACTTCCAACATACACTTTAAAATCACGTACGCCATTTCTGTTATCGCCTGATAATTGCACCTTTCATATCATGGTGTACTAGGGACTTTTGGGGAGTACAGTATCACCAAATTGATTGTGTTGAATTGGCAATGTTGAAGCAAATAGAAATTTAAAAAGTGTGTGGTATGAAGGTTGGCTGGCAGGCACAAAGAGAGAACAGATGGAATGAAATGTGAGCAGGAGAGCAGTGCTTAGGTGGGCATCCAACCTGGTCAACAGGGAAACGCCTCGTGCAGCTTAGACGAAAGAGGCTGAAGGGCTGTAATTTTGTAGACTATGAATGCAGAATGTTCACCATATTGTTCCTTGGAGCAAAAACACTGGATAGCTAATTTTTTCAAAACATTTCCTCCTGAAAATAATTTGGTGCCTATGACAGACAGCGCTGGTTTAAGAGATCTTAGCAAATATTATTGTATTGATGACAGATAGCTGAACACAAACAAAATATCAGACTCACTGGATCACGCAGGAACTTGGAGAAATGTGGAATTAGCTTCTATTGCATTTAGTGTGTTTAATCACATAATGACTGACACACTGCTTTAGTTCAATTGAGCTAAAAATGTTTTGCTATTGATTTCTATTTGTACTCCATACTGTATATGTACCTTCAGCATCCAACAAAAGTTCACCAGCATTGATGGATTGCCCTGATACTGATTTTCCATAGTTGCAATGACCTGTTGAAACCATTCACTATGTTCATCACAGACTACAGCAGGATTTGCTGGGAGAAGTCAAAGTGTGAATACAGAAAATGAATCTTTAGCGGCATGCTATGCACTTCATGGTTTTGTATGCTTGAAGCATGTTATCTATCAGCTGGATGTAGTTTGGTGCTGTGTAGTTTTCAAGAAACCTATTAGCAACATCCTTGAATGCCCTCCATGTGATTTCCTCCAGCCCTACTAGCAGATCTTCAAACTGCTTGTCATTTATGACGTGTCTGATCTACGCACCAACAAAAATGCCTCCTGAGTCTTTACCTCAATTATTCATAGAAACATCAGGCTCAAATATCGAAATCCTTCACCTTCCTTGTTCATTACTGTCACTTTTCAATCAATCAATTGAGATTTTACATGAAAAGGAGGTAAAAATACCTTTGATGGGTTGACAAGTGATTTATGTGCCACAATTTTCTACCCTGGAACCAAATGCTTGTGGATTGGCCAGTTCTTTTTAATTTTATGAGACTCTTTATCACTGGTGTCAGGACATTCCTAGTAGCAAGTGCCACTACAGAGGTTCACCACAGATGTTCCAGTTGTAGCTGTTGTATTGTTTATGTATACTTATACTATGAGAGAAAATCACAAAACTAGGTGATTGCAGTAATTATTGTGTAACATGCTCATGTAAAGATTGTTTTTGTGACCTGTAGGCCAAAATCCATAACATACACCCAAAAATGCTCCGGCAGCAAAATAGTTTTTGTCCAGAATAATAAATGTAGTATAAAAACACAAACATGTTCAATTCTTTTACTTGGGCATTGCCGTGAGTGTGACAATCTCGCCAGTTATACAGGAACTAAATTTCATGGAACGCAGAATGGACATCCATCTGGGAGTTTGCTCTCTTCCTATTGCCAAAGTTCAGCTCAGATGAGCCGCCACACCACCTAACTCAAGGTCGGCTTGGATGTAAGTCACTAGGTCACTAAATTCCTCCCACAGGTTCACCAAATGTCCTGCCACATGTCTCCAGTATGTTGACTGAGCTGGTAGCAGGAACTTAGAGAGAGAAATAATGCACAAAACGCAAACAGCAGATCTGCTAATGCATCTCTCAGAAAGTAAACTCACAGATGCAACTAAAATTAAAAAACACAGGGCGCTGCTGCCTCCCCATACTCCTTTACGGATTATGTGACATCATTTTGTCATCTTCCACTAGAGTGACTGTTTCTTTCTTACATTTTCTCACACTACTGCATACAGTCCACAGTTAAAGTTGTTTGCATCTGTACAGCTCTCCTGGTAGCTTCCATACTAAGACATGCTGATGCCATAGAAAACTAACCAAGCCACATACTTGGTGAGTCAGTCTTCAACTTCCTCATGTATTTTTTAAATTTCAATATATGTGTGTTATCCAAGGTGATTAACAGGAAAGGTAATGACTCATGAATTGTGAATCATTTCCATTCTTTGGGGTCATTACTTTGTGTGCACTTTAAGCCCTTGTCAGATATAAATTTCTTTATTTATGGCACAGTTCAGCGCATTTTATCCTTTTAAGTGATATGTGTCACTGATTTCTACTTCCCTGATGCATTTAAATTGAGCACTTTTAAGGTTTTGAACATAGCTCCTGGATATAAAAGTAAATCCCATTAATTCATAAAAGTGTGAAGTTCTGCACATACCAATGGAGATCGTCCAGACGGCAGCAATCTTCATCATTGCCTTGGTGCGGGAGTTGAAGCGGCTGTGCTCAATTGGATTACGTATTGCTACATAGCGGTCCAAAGAAATGGCACACAAGTGCATAATCGACGCGGTTGAGAAAAGCACATCCAAATAAATCCAGATGGGACACAAAGCGTTTGGTAAAGGCCAAGCATAGTCTGAAACAGAAATAGCATTAGAATTAGTCACACGGGTTTGGACACCCTATTGAACATCTTTCATTTTTAGGCTGAAATTTATGCAAACTGTGCTGTCCCCTCAGGGTCTTTAAAATTTGATGTCTGTAATAAACAGATGCTTCTAGTTGCCTTTCTGACTTAAACAAATATGCAAATTAACATCTTCCTTACAGTGATATGTTTTAAGGCACTTATGACGCACAAAATATTATTATTATTAAATGTGTTATTAAATGTATGGCTGACGCCTTTACCCAGGGTGGCTTACAAGTTCAGGAAATGTTTCAAATGTTTACAGACATGTTCAGAAATTTACAGCACAGGTGGGCTAAGTGACTTACCCAGGGTCACACCTGGGAAATGAAGCAGCAATCTGATGATTTAAAGTCCAGTGGCTCAGCTAACACACCATATTTGCTGGCTAATTCAACTATAGAGAGGGAGCAATTCTTCTACTGTTGGCCTTTTATTTCATGGCTCTTACAAAAGGTAGCAGAGTTCTATATACAGGTACAGTGTCTATGAATAGTATTCACTCTTTTGACGCTGATCAACAGAAAAGGGCTTTTCAATGTGAAAGTGAGAACAGAGCTCTGCAAGTGGTTGAAATTAATTACTCAGTTGTGTTTTAAAGTTTGTGAACCCTTAAGAATTTTCTATATTTCTGCATAAATATGACCTTAAACATCATCAGATTTTCACTCGAGCCCTAAAAGTAGATAAGGAGAAACCAGTTAAACAAATGAGACAAAAATATTACACTTGGTCATTTATTTATTGAGGAAAATGATCAAATATTACGTATTTGTGAGTGGCAAAAGTATGTGAAACTCTAGGATTAGCAGTTAGTTTGAAGGTGAAATTCAAGTCGGTGTTTTCAATCAATGGGATGACAATCAGGTGTGAGTGGGCACCTTGTGTTATTTAAAGAACAGGGATCTATCAAAGTCTGCTCTTCACAACACATCTTTGTGGAAGTTTATCATGGCATGAACAAAGGAGATTCCTGAGGACCTCAGAAAAAGAGTTCTTGATGCTCATCAGGCTGGAAAAGAGGTTACAAAACCATCTCTAAAGAGTTTGGACTCCACCAATCCACAGTCAGATTGTGTACAAATGGAGGAAATTCAAGACCATTGTTACCCTCCCCAGGAATGGTCGACCAACAAAGATCACTCCAAGAGCAAGGTGTGTAATAGTCGACGAGGTCACAAAGGACCCCAGGGTAACTTCTAAGCAACTGAAGGCCTCTCTCACATTGGCTAATGTTCATGTTCATGAGTCCACCATCAGGAGAACACTGAACAACAATGGTGTGCATGGCAGGGTTGCAAGGAGAAAGCCACTGCTCACCAAAAAAAACATTGCTGCTCGTCTGCAGTTTGCTAAAGATCACGTGCAAAAACCAGAAGGCTATTGGAAGAATGTTTTGTGGACGGATGAGACCAAAATAGAACTTCTTTGGTTGAAATGAAAAACATTATGCTTGGAGAAAGGAAAACACTGCATTCCAGCATAATAACCTTATCCTATCTTTGAAACTTGGTGGTGCTAGCATCATGGTTTGGGCCTGTTTTGTGGCATCTGGGCCAGGATGGCTTGCCTTCATTGATGGAACAATGAATTCTGAATTATATCAGAGATTTCTAAAGGAAAATGTCAGGACATCTGCCCATGAACTGAATCTCAAGAGAAGGTGGGTCATGCAGCAAGACAACGACCCTAAGCACACAAGTTGTTCTACCAAAGAATGGTTAAAGAAGAATAAAGTTAATGTTTTAGAATGGCCAAGTCAAAGTCCTGACCTTAATCCAATCAAAATGTTGTGGAAGGACCTGAAGCGAGCAGTTAATGTAAGGAAAACCACCAACATCCCAGAGTTGAAGCTGTTCTGTACAGAGGAATGGGCTAAAACTCCTCCAAGCTAGTGTGCAGGAATGATCAAAAGTTACTGGAACCGTTTAGTTGCAGTTAGTTCTGCAAAGGGGGGTCACACCAGACACTGAAAGCAAAGGTTCACATACTTTTGCCACTCACAAATATTTAATATTCAATCATTTTCCTTAATAAATAAATGACCAAGTATAATATTTTTGTCTCATTTGTTTAACTGGTTTCTCCTTATTTACTTTTAGGACTTGAGTGAAAATCTGATGATGTTTTAGGTCATATTTATGCAGAAATATAGAAATTTTAAAGGGTTCACAAACTTTCAAGCACAACTGACTAATATAAAACATAAAAGATTTGTATTCACATCCTTCAAATCAGTTTTTGGCAGCCATGACAGCCTCAAGTCGGTGTTCACAGGTCTCTCTCCATGTTAGCTTCTTGCAATCTTTCCCATTCTCCTTTGTAAAACTGAAGAATGACTGTTTTTCAAGTTCAGTCACAGATTGAGATCTGGACTCTGACTCAGCCATTTTCCTTTGGAGCTTAGACTTTATGCTTTAAGTGTTTTTTTTCTTCCTGGAAAATAGATCTTCCAAAGCACAGGTTTCTTGCAGATTACAACAGATTTTCCCTGTATTTTTCTGCATTAATTTTACCCGCTACCATCACAAGCTTTCTAGGGCTTCCTGCAGAGAAGCTCACCCAGAGTGTGATGCTGCCACCAACATGCTTCACGGGTAGGGTGTGTTTTTGATAATGTGCAGTGTTTGCATACGCCAAATATGTCATTCAGCATAATAACTAAAAAGCTCAATTTTGGTCTCATCAGACCATAGAACCCTTTTCAAGCTGACTTCAGAGACCGCCATGTACCTTCTAAAAAAATTAAACAGGAGAAGTCATGTGAGTTTTTTTTTGTTTGTTTTTTAAACTGTGTCTCTCCCATAAAGCCTTGGGATTAATAAAGTATCTATCTATCTATCTATCTATCTATCTATCTATCTATCTATCTATCTATCTATCTATCTATCTATCTATCTATCTATCTATCTATCTATCTATCTATCTATCTATCTATTTAAAGATGTGACTGGTAAAGTACCCGGTTAACAGTTGTCTGCACATTCTCACCAGTCTTAGAGACTGTAGCTTGTAACTTCTTCAAAGTTCTCAATGGTCTCTTGGTGTCCTCCCTCATTAGTCATCATTTAGCATGACCACTCAGTTTTTGTGGTTGGTCTGCTCTAGGCAGATTTACAGCCCTGGCATCTTCTTTCCATTTCTTCATAATTGATTTAATTCGACTCCAAGGGATGTTCAGTGACGTAGATATTTTCTTTTCTACATTCCATGACGTGCTTTTCAATCACCTTTTCGTTGAGTTGCTTGGAGTGTTCTTGTCTTCATTGTGTAAGTTAGGCCACAAAACTGACTCAGCATACATTGGACATTCAGGTACAGTTTTTTTATGCCAAAGTTGTCCAACTCCAGTCCTGGTGGTCTACAGTGGCTGCAGGTTTTCATTCTAACCCTTTTCCTAATCAGCAAGCAGTTTTCACTGCTAATTAACTCCTTTTCTTTTATTTTAATAGCCCTTTTTATAAGAATTCAGTCCTCTGAATTAATTTGTTTCTTCATTAAATGGCAGCCAAACAGAAATGAGATGTGAAATGAGCCAACAGATGATCATTTAAATTGTAAAGTCAGACTCCAGCCAGTTTCACTCCAACCAGTTTCTCAATGAGAAACCAATTCTTGCTGTTAATTAAAGCCGTTATTGAATATCATGGCTTGTTGCTGCTGCTCTCATTCTGCCACAGAAGACTGTTGACTTTCTGTTTTTTCAGACGGTGTCTACTGAACTAATTACTGGCTTTCTAAAACCATTTTTTATTTCTACATGTGTAATTAATTTAGAGCCCTTTGCAGATAGCAGTCTTCACTTTTAAATTAAAGAGTTTTTTTTTCTGTTGACCAATGACAAAAAGGCCAAATTAGAGCCACTGTGATTCAGTGTTGTGGAACAATAAAATGTAAAAAACTTCCAAGGTGGTGAATTTTCTTCATGTGCACTCTATTCATGATGTCTGCTATACAGAATAATAATGATCTCTTTATATACAGAGTGCCTTAAAAAGCAATCACCCCCAAAAATTATATTCATAGTTTGTTTCAAATTCTTACAATTTATTAAAGTTCAAATTTTTCTAGTTCATCTACAGAACAGGATACATCATGCCAAATAGAAAGAAACCGACTGAAAGCCTTTAAACAATTTGCTAAAAAGGAAGAATTTTAAGAAAGTATTTATATGCTTTGTAAACATAAGGCTAACTTTGCTCCGGCACTCAATATATCCTTACCTGTTCACCCAGTTTGTTTATTGTCTTCTCTTATTCCAAGAGCTAAATATAAAACAAGTGATGAAGCAGATGTTTGCTGTTATACACCAAAATCTACTTTACCAATTGAGATACACCAGGCTAATACTCCTAAAAGTCACTTTTTAATATTTTTTTGTTTAACTTTCAATAGATTATACAGTATATATACAGAAATTTCATATACTTCATGGATTTGCAATCATTATTCATCTTCAGTGTTCTGCTGCCTTTTCAGATTTTCTGTGGTGGCGTCTTGCTCCAACAACTGTGGACAAGACCCACCATAAAAATTGTTTATGATGCTTAAAATAGCAATACTACTGAAGAATATTTACATTAGGTAGAATGTCCAGTGGGGGCTCGGTGGTCTTAAGACTTTGAAACACCTCCAGCATCTCACCCAGGAATTTTTAAAAAATGTTCTGTCCTCCATGGCCATCTGACCATAGCAGAGGACGTATCATTAAAGGAATGAGGACTGTGCTTTATCTGTTACTTGTATATCTTTGTTATGTGTGTATTGATGTATCCTAATTTACTCTTTTTGATATCTCATGTGATCATTCTTATTATTATCTATTTCTAATTTGTTTTTCTTGTCTTGCAACTTTTTCTTTGACATCTATTAAAGCACTTTCAGCTACATTCTTTTATAAATAAATCATTCTGTCTATATGTTTTATAGTGCCTATCTATCTATCTATCTATCTATCTATCTATCTATCTATCTATCTATCTATCTATCTATCTATCTATCTATCTATCTATCTATCTATCTAAAACCCCAAATCAGAAAAAGTTGTGATGGTATGAACAATGCAAAAAAAAAAAAAAACACAGTAATTCTTAAATTCACTTTGACTTTTATTTCATTGAAGACAGTGTGAACTCAAGATATTTCAAGTTTTGTCTGGTTAACTCCATTTCATTTCTTAATATACTCCATTTCTGCATTTCAGGCCTGTAACACAGTTCAAAAAAGTTGGGATGGTAAAGCATTCACCTCTTTGTAATATTGCCATTCCTTCTCACAACACTTACAAGATGCTTTGGCACTGAGGACACCAAGCAATGAAGCGTTTCAGGTGTTATTTTCTCCCTATCATCCTGCAAACACATCTTAAGGTGTGAATCAGAAAAGGTATGTTGTTGTCTCATTATTTGTTTCAAAATTCTCCACACATTCTCTATTAGGGACAGCTCAGACTGCAGGCAGGCCAGTCCAGTACCTGTACCCTCTCCTTCCACAGCCATGCCTTTCTAATGAGTGCAGAATGTGGTTTTGTATTGACTTGGTGAAAAATGCATTGATGTTCCTGGAAAAGAAGTTGTCTTGAAGGCAGCATATGTTGCTGTAAAATCTCAATATACATTTCTGCATTAATGCTGCCATCGCAGAATTCTAAATTACCTTTGGCAAGTGCACTGACACAACCCATACCACGACAGACCTTGGCTTTTGGACTTGTTGTTGATAACAGTTTGGTTGGTCGTTTTTGTCTTTGGTTTTAAGCAAACGGTGTCCATTTCTTCCAAAAAAGATTCATTTGACCACAATACAGATTTCCACTGTGTGATGGTCCACCCCTGATGCCCCTGACCCCAGAGAAGTTACTTCTGGACATGATTAATGTAAGGCCTCTTTGTTGCACAGTAAAGTTTGTGAATGTAACTCCATATTGTAATGCTTGACAAAGGTTTGCCAAAGTAATCCCCTGCCCCTGTTATTATATCAGCTATTGATGAGTAATGTTTCTTGATGTAGTGCTGTCTGAGGGATCGGAGATCACAGGTGTTCAGCTTAGGCTTGAGCCCTTGCCCTTTTGCACTCAAATTCCTGCAGATTCTTTGAATCATTTAATGATATTATGCGCTACAGGGGGACAAATACAAACCACTTCCAATCCTTCTTTGAGGAACATTGTTTTTAAACATTTCAATAATTTACTCACGCATTTGTGGACAAACTGGTGATCCTCTGCCCATCTTTGCTCTTCAAAGACTCGGCCTTTCATGGATACTGCTTTTGTACAAATCATGATTACAATCACCTGTAGACTTCACCTGTTTGGAATTACATTATTGTTTAATTATTTTACCTCATTAATGGCCCTAATTTGTCCCTGTCCCAACTTTTTTGGACTGTTTTGCAGACCTGAAATGCAGGAATGGATGTATATTAACAAAATAAATGAAGCTGACCAGACAAAACATGAAATATCTTGGATTCATAGTGTCTGCAATGAAATAAAACTCAAAGTAAATTGAAGAATCACTGCGTTTTTTAAATTTTATTTTCATTTAACATGATGTCCCAATTGTATCTACTGTATCTATCCAAAATAATTAGCCATAAAACATTCCAAATTAGTCCAACAAACAGTTATGGTATGTTTCTCTAAAACACATCCTCCTGCAGCCAATAAACTGTTAGATTCTTTTCTTTTGACAATGCTAAATACAATTTCCTAAATTTGTTTTATTCTGACAAATAATATAAATGTCAATGATCAATAGGGGATACTAGAATAAAGCCAAAGGGGCCAAAGAGAAACAAGCAGAGGGTTTTCATTCAATAAGCTATACAATGTGGCTTATTATATATGTCAAGTCAAGTTGGGAAGCATGCACTGGGGCGTTGCTACACCCACTACACGTCACTGGATAGCGTCCATGTCTCACAACCATATAGTAAGACAGGAAACACTAGGACTCTAAAGACTTGGACCTTTGTCTTTTTGCATAGATATTGGGAGCGCCACACACCCCTTTCCAGCGACCTCATGACCCCCTATGCTCTCCTAATCCGTCTACTGACTTCATAGGAAGAGTCACCAGAGACATGAATGTCACTGCCAAGGTAAGTAAACCTCTCGACAAGGTCGACACTCTCTCCGCAGACAGACACACTGCTGATGGCTGTGCCCAAGAGGTCATTAAAGGCCTGGATCTTGGTTTTTGAAGGGAAAAAATATAAATAAGACAAAAAGAACAGCAAATAAACTCATTCTGGTCCTACATTAAAGAATCTTGAACCCTTGTTTGTAGACGGGGTGGTTTATGCACTATATCAGATGAGTCCTGGGGGCCTCCTGTGGCTGCAGGTTTTCATTTTCACAAATCGCTTCTATTAATTGGACTCCAGCTTTAATGAAGCAGGTTGTTATTTCCAAGCTGTATGTTTTATTTTTAACTATCTAGAAATCACAAACTGGTTATATATACTATGCTTTTATTGAATAAAGCAAGAATCTTGGTATGTTAGATATATAAGAATTCATTATTTTTGTTTTTTAATATTTTGTTCTATTTTAATCATCAGTATTTGGATATCATTAAGAGTCCAGTGAAAAAACTAATGAAAAAGAAAATGACAAAACAACATTAAACATTTAAAGATAATACAGTTTCTTCAAATACACAGTAATTGTCACACTACTGCATATTTATTATGCAAAATAAGATCAATTAAAGGTAAGAACGACTCACTGATTTGGGAAACTGATTGAAACAAAAATCAGGCCCCAGCACAGAATCTGAGGAGCACAGTACGGTATTGCCATTGCGGTCCACTTCTCAGTTCCTTCCTTCCTTCTTTCCTTAGTACCTGACTTTGATGGTCTCTCTTGCTACTATCAACCAAATGCTTACTTCTTCTCTCCTCTCACCTCTGTAATCACCAGCCTTTTATTAAGAAAGTGATTATTATATTCCTGGATGAGGTGCCACTCCATAATTGTAACCGTGACACCAGCCTACAGCTCCCTCTAGTGACCTCTTATGTGCCTGCACTCTTGAGGTGTCTAAAGCTTTGAAGAGCTACATGTTAAAAGAAAACCCCAGGCTGCCTATCTTTGGACAGCACTGCCCCATGTATCCTTATCCTAGGCCACATGCCAGCTATCAGCCAGAGGATATTTTTTCCTTTGCTTTCTTTTTTTTATTTATCAAGTATAATTCATGTCTATGAACTTGGTACAAGGCATGCATCTGTGAAGGAAGAAAAGGTTAAAGGTTATTTGCGCACTGAAAAGTAATAAAGTTTAAGGCCCCTTTTCAGCTGTATTGCCTACATCAGGTTGGTAACTGAAAAGGAAAGAGCAGGTAATATAAATAGGAGAGAAAGGATGGAACAAAACCCAGGACAAATGAAAAAAGACAAAGTTGAGAACAGGTGGTAAAAAGCTGCCATTACAGAAGATGAAGTGTGAGATTAAAAATGCTGGTCAGTCATTAATACTTGGAGAAATATGTGAATCCAGGCTAAGAAGGAGATTAGCTTCTGTTTTCCTTTGAAAAGTGTATGTGAAGCCCTGGGAAAGAACACAGACAGAGTGATCAATATTACTATAATCAAGGGCTGTGAAATGTTCTACAACAAGCTTTGTATGGTCTCGAATGTGCTCCTGAAACAGTCTTCTAGCAATTTCTCAGTTTCACATAAGTAGATGGCTGGACACTTCCTAAATGAAATGCAGAAGATAAGATTTTTAGACAGGCAAAGAGCCCGTTCTTTTAACGGATGAGCTGTATATGAGAAGCTTGCATAGGTTAGGTGGTCAACAGAATCATATCAAGGAAGGGTTAGTCCGAAAAAATTAGAAAATTTTGTTTGATAACCTGAGAGATGAACTATCAGGGTGAAGAGAAAGAGCTGTAGAGGGTAACTGTGTGAGTCAGTTGGGTTATAAAAGAGGTTTTGAATAAGGAAAGGTTGATAAATTGACTAATATTTAAAAATGGTGGAGCTGTGGTGGAAAAAGTGACTGTAAACCTGAGAGATGGATAGAAACTACTACAGTAACATTATTATTGAAATCATGTAGATGACTTCTGGGACAAGACATAGCACCAACACAAGTGTCAATATATGTTTTATACAGGTCCAGTACTATGCCTAGGTATGAGAAAAATAAGCACTCTTCCACTTAGACAACAAAGTTGTTGGCACAGCTAGGTTTCATTCTAACAACCTTTGCAACACCACTGAGATGGTGAAAAAAGGTGTTATCAAAGTAGAAGGCATTGAGGATAAGAACCAGTTCTGCCAGGCTGATGAAGGTGATCCTGGACTGGATGTCTGTTGAATGAATGCCTTCATTGTAAGGAATGACTGTGTAGAGTGAGATGATGTACGTGATTAGGAAAAGCAGTAAGAACTTTGAAACCTAAAGCTGTCAAACAACTGCAGAGCATGGTTAATATATTTTATGTATGAAGGGAGACCTTCAATTAGTGGTCTCATAATAATGTTATGGTATGATGAAATATGAGTAGTGGGACAGTGGTATGCAAAACAATAGGGTGTCCAAGATTGTCTGGGTTGTGGACTTTGGGGAGAAGTTATAACGGAGACATCTTTTTTTCACTTAAGAAACATAGCTAAAGTTAGACCTCTTATATCACTGAAAGATGCTGAGAAATTAGTTCACGTGTTTGTTTAAAGTCGTCTAGATTACTGTAACGCACTTCTCTCCGGACTACCCAAAAAAGACATAAATCGTTTGCAACTCGTGCAGAATGCAGCTGCTAGAATACTAACTAGGAAAAGAAAATCTGAGCACATTTCTCCAGTTTTGATGTCACTACACTGGTTACCTGTGTCATTCAGGATTGACCTTAAAATTCTGCTTATGGTTTATAAAGCCTTAAATAATCTCGCCCCATCTTATATATCGGAATGTCTGACACCTTATATTCCAAATCGTAACCTTAGATCCTCAAATGAGTGTCTCCTTAGAATTCCAAGAGCAAAACTTAAAAGAAGTGGTGAGGCGGCCTTCTGCTGTTATGCACCTAAAATCTGGAGTAGCCTGCCATTAGGAATTCGCCAGGCTGATACAGTGGAGCACTTTAAAAAACTGCTTAAAACATATTACTTTAACATGGCCTTTTTATAACTTCAATTTAACTTAATCCTGATACTCTGTATGTTCAATTCTTCATAATAACTATTCATGGTGGCTCTAAACTCCATACTGACCCCTGCTCTCTCTTCTGTTTCTTTTTCCGGTCTGCGCCACCACCTACTCAAAGCATCATGATGTTCCAACAATGATGGATGGATTAAAAGGCAGAAGTCTACGTGACCATCATCATCAAGTCCTTCCGTGAGAACCTTAAATCCAAATAGGACTGTTTCATTTATGTTAGGTAGAATGCCCAGAGGGGACTGGGCGGTCTCATGGTCTGGAATCCCTACAGATTTTATTTTTTACTCCAGCCGTCTGGAGTTTTTTTTGGTTTTTCTCTCCCCCCTGGCCATTGGAACTTACTCTTATTCTATGTTAATCAATGGTGACTTATTTTATTTTCTTACTGTGTCTTTTATTTTTCTATTCTTCATTATGTAAAGCACTTTGAGCTACTTTTTGTATGAAAATGTGCTATATAAATAAATGTTGTTGTTGTTATCTTTGGGATTTCAATAATGAAATTAGCATCAGGAGGCAATTCCTTTCTACTGATGAGAAGATGAAATGTCTAAAAATTGTTTTTTATTGTAGATGCCCCCCACCCCCATTGTTAGCATTTGCCACCTATGTCTTTTTGGTGAAAGGTCACCCCTTGGCTCCACCAGTACACCTCCCACATATTCCCTGTTACTTTCATGCCCTGCCAACACCATAAATAGAACTGATATCACAAGAATTAAACTTAATGTAACAATACATTTTCAAACCCTCTTATTCCAGTTCATGATCACTAAGGTCTGGTGCCCACTACGGTAGCACTGGGGTCAAAGCAGCAACCAATCCCGGACAGAGAAGCAATCATCAGAGAAACTGGTCAGTTATAAATGTGATCCTTGCAATGATATGTAGCTGAATTGACAGTTGTGTGTCAGTATTGGTTAATTTCTAAAATTTGCAAAGCTGGGAACCAAAACAAATGTTCTTTTCAAAAAAGAGCTTCATTATGAGTGCTTACTCAATATGAAAAAATCTGACCTGCATTGGACATTGGACACTGTGCTTTGTGGGGCTGCCTCTATGGACAAGCCAACAGTGCCTACAGTTAATGTGCAGTTTACAACCATCTTTGCCAAAATGCATTCTCCAGGCTCTTGTTTCCTGTTCATGTTTTAAAAATATTTTTTCTACTTTCTCAGTGCTTGCTATAACTGCTTGGCTTAAGCCATCTGTTAATTTCAATAATTTTTGGTTTTGCGCCCTCCCCCATCATAACCTATTGTCTATTTGGGAGGAGCAAAAGCTTAAGATTCGTCAACAATTTCGATATCCAGTTTTTGACGGATCTTGACATTTTAGGTCCCCCGATACCGAAAACATTGATATCTCGATGATGGATGTGTGTTTGTCTGTGTGTTTCTGTGTGTCTGACGATGGTCTAGAGTTAAAATGGCTGGATGGAAAAATACCAAACCCGAAAATTCAGCCATTTATGATGATGATATGCTGTTTAGTTTTTGAGCCAAATCGTACAAGAGAAAAAGGTACTCTAGAAGAACCCTGAAATACCATAATTCTGAAATTAATTATGAATTCTTCTTGTCAGTTTCCATCGTAATGATGTATTTTAGGACTACCCAAAAAAAGACATAAATCGATTAAAACTAGTGCAGAATGCAGCTGCTAGAATCTCAACTAGGAAAAGAAAATCCGAGCACATCTCTCCAGTTTTGATGTCACTACACTGGTTGCCTGTGTCATTCAGAATTGACTTAAAAATCCTGCTTATGGTTTACAAAACTCTATCTTATATTTCAAAAATGTCTTACACCTTAAACACCATATCATAACTGTAGATCTGCAGATGAGTGTCTGCTTAGAATTCCAAGAGCTAAACTTAAAAGAAGTGGTGAGGCGGCCTTCTGCTGTTATGCACCCAAAATCTGGACTAGCTTACAAATAGGAATTCGCCAGGCTGATACAGTGGAGCACTTTAAAACACTGCTGAAAACACATTATTTTAACATGGCTTTCTCATAACTTCATCTTAGTTTAATCCTGATGTTCTGTATATTCAATTAATTATCATTATTATTCATGGTATTCATATTCAAAATCCATACTAACCCCTACTTTCTCTTCTTTTCTTTTTGTGGTTTTCTGGGGTGGTGTCCTGCGCCACCATCACCTGATCTAAGCACCGTGATGTCCTTACATTGATGGCGTAAAGGCCAGAAGTCCACCTGACCGTCATCATCAAGTTCTTCAATGAGAACCCTGAATACCATGAGGACTGATTGAGGTCATTTATTTTAGGTAGAATGCCTAGAGGGGCTCGGAGGTCTCGTGGCCTGGAACCAATGCAGATTTTATTTTTTTCTCCAGCCTTCTTGAGGTTTTTTTTGTTTTTTTTTGTCCTCCCTGACCACTGTACCTTACTTTTATTCTATGTTAATTAGTGTTCCCTTATTTTAATTCTTATTTATTTTGTCTTTTTTCTCTTTCTTCATCATGTAAAGCACTTTGAGCTACATTATTTGTATGAAAATGTGCTATATAAATAAATGTTGTTGTTGTTGTTATTTTATGATCAGAAAGATCAGCATCAGAGTGGTAAATAATTACTGAAATGTTACAGAATAGTTCGGGTAACTTGATTCCTAGGGCACAAAACCTACAGACGCTCACGTCAAGTTTTTCTTTTTTATATACCTTTAATCTCTGAACCAAGTAGTTCCAATTTAAAGTCAGTGTGCTAGAGGCTACTCTGGAATCGCCAGGCATTAAACAGGACAGGGCACTCACATTTATTTAGGTGAGCCAACTGCTTCATCTTTCAGATGTGGGAATACCCAAAGAATATCCATGAATGAAGACACAAGGAGCATGTTTAAATTCAACACAGACATGCACTGGGCTGGGGAGACACCAGTGTTAACCCACTGGACCACCATGCTCCCTGGTATTCATTACATTTAAATCTTTATTGTTATCATAAATTAAGAAGAATAAATCTCTTCATTGGGTGGCGCAGTGGGTAACGCTGCTGCCTCGCAGTTAGGAGACCTGGGTTTGCTTCCCGGGTCCTCCCTGTGTGGAGTTTGCATGTTCTCCCCGTGCCTACATGGGTTTCCTCCCACAGTCCAAAGACATGCAGGTTAGGTGGATAGACGATTCTAAATTGGCCCTAGTGTGTGCTGTGTGTGTGGGTGTGTTTGTGTGTGTCCTGTGGTGGGTTGGCACCCTGCCCGGGATTGGTTCCTGCCCTGTGTTGGCTGAGATTGGCTCCAGCAGACCCCAGTGACCCTGTGTTCGGATTCAACGGGTTGGAAAATGGATGGATGGATAAATCTCTTCACAGTTTTGACAAAAATTTTCAGTGCAATAAAAATAGTGCTGTCATTGCCTTAGGTTGAATATTCTCCTTTCATTTGTAATTGTACTTCCCGTCTGTTAAGTATTTTGCAATCTAATATTTATGCTAGCACACCTGTGGCTTTAGCAGTTCAAAAAGCTTTATGAATGTGTATCTATGTGACACACTAGATATGTCAATAGAGTGTAAAGAACAAGGATGCTTTTCCAAAATCTGCCTCATACATCTACATTACCCTGGGTTTATCATTTAAGTCTGCTGATTTTGTAAGTCATTGTGGGTAAAGACAGTGGCTGAAAATACAATAATAATGCAAGTGCTATGTGTTTAGCAGTCTAACATGACTAAAAGTACTCACTTAAATTTTACTTTCATATAAATATTGTACTTTTGTAGTTGTTTTTTTATTATTAATAGCCATTATACCTACCAAAGGCAATAGCAGAAAATTTAAAAAAAAAAATTTCGGCTATGTGTTGCCCTGCGTGTACTTTCAGCACCTTTCCGTTGTGTCTGAGTTTGTGAATGTCTCCCTCTCTCAAGCACACTCATGTAAAGCCTGCCTCTCAGACTCTGTCTTTATTTTTGTGGTGTCCTTCTCGCCTCCTGTCCTGATTTATACTTGCCGTCTTTGAAGAAGACTCTGCCCAGCATGCTTCATACCATTTTACTCCTCCTCCTGGTGCGTCTCCCACTCACACTTCCTCTTTCATTGCATCACCAAAGCCAAACCGACTAATCAGATTGCTCTAAGAGACTAGGTGCACAGCCTTTAGTGTGTTATTATATCAAGTTTGTTTTACTCATTTTAGTTGCTGAGATTAAGTTTCTTTCAATTGTCTATTTTTTAATAATTTTTAACCCCCTCCAGTCCCATACAAAGATTTGAAAGAAAAAAGGGATAAAAAAATATATATGAGGTGCCAAGACGGCCAGTCCTTGAAGTTAAAAACTGAAAGTAGGAAGGGCTAAAAAGATTAAAAATCCCCAAGAACCCAGTCAACCAGCCAGGCAGCAGATTTCCAATTATTGATTTTCCAACGAGTTAAGCAATTAATATGCAATGCAAAGAGTCTGAGAAAGTGCAGGTTATAGATAAAGGACTTCCAGAAACTTTTGAAGAAAGATGCAGGGGATTTCAGGTGACTGGCCCGTGTCAAGAAGATACCCTTCATTGTAAAGAAGAGGGTAAGGATGGAGGAGAAAGACAGAGGTAAACGGGGATATCTGTGGAGTGTTACTGTGGACAAAAGTACCAGAGGCATTTCCAGGATGCAGAAGAGAAGTACCTAACTTCCTGTGAAGGACACAGGTTGGAAGTAAGGCGAAGCTAAAATGGAAAAGAGAAGCTTTATGATCTGAGAAGAACTCAGAACTGAGGAAGTGAGCCATTCTGAAATAAAAATGTTGTAAAATCTAGATAAAGAATAGTGACTGGGAAAAAAGAATACTCTTTATAGGACAATGAGAACTGGGCAGACTGAACTAGGAATGATTTTGTAGAGCTATTGTGCATATTTCTGGGAACAACAACGGAGGAGAAAAAGGAGTTTACCCAACATGCGTCAATGCTGAGAATTAACTCAAAGTATCTAAAGTGGTGAATTTGCTTGGCATAAATGAAGACTGGCATTGGGTTGAAGAATACATGGTGTCCAAAGTGTGATCTTTCTTCCCTCTACTGATATTGTTAAGTACTTTAAGGTGCAAGTGGCATCCCACTATAATGACCATGGTTGCACTTAACACCATTTTCTGGTATTGGTGGAGCTCAACTGTCCACTATTGAACCTGCTTAATTCACTTGAGGGTGGCATCATAAAATCATATATCTAAGCAACTATTAATGATATTTCGTTCCATATCTGCTCTTCGTAGGCTTTTTCTGGTTTTCTTAAAGGGTGCTTTACATAACTGAAACTATTATATTTTTTCCATCACTTTCAGTAAGTTATGCTTTTTTGATTCCAACTGAGATCCTAATCCCAACTTCATGCAATGGTGTTTATCTCTGGTGTTGTTTAATGTTTTCATTTCACTGTATGCAGTTTTGCCTCTCACATGCTGCACTTTCCAAAGTGTAAATATCAATATATGTGATTTTAACACACTCACTCAATGTAATTAATTGATGATGTCTTCAAACTATGCAGAGATGCATTTGCTCTTTATGTGTTATGGAAGGATGGTCCCGGACACAGTCAGACGGACTCATAATGTCTCCAAACACACACATTTTATTTTATTTTCTGCGCACACAACACCAACACAAATCTCCTCAATAACTCAGTCCTTATCTTTTTTCTTTCTTTTCTTTTCTTCACTCCTCTCCTGCAAGCTCTGTTCTCTTCCGCCTGACTCCGGCTCCCTGAGTGGAGTGAGGTGGCCTCTTTAATACCACACCCGGAAGTACTCCAGGTGTTCCTCAAACGCAGACAACGGCTCTGGAATTGTCCAGGCACCCCCTGGTGGTGGCCATGGACCAGGCTTGAGCTTCAAAGACCCATGACCGTGGCCCTGATGCAACCCAGGGTGGCTGTTCTTTTACATCCCAGGGAATGGCTTGCCCTTTTCTCGGCCCTCTGCTCTTCCTGCCTTCTCAACAGGGCACGATCCCCAGCCATCCATCATAGTGTATATTATTTATTTTCCATAGTTTCACTAGTGCATTGTATCATAAGACAAAAATAACAATAAAAAACATTAAGGGCTGGCATAGTAATGAATGCTGTTGTCTGACACCTCCAGAGCCCTGGGCGCAAATCCCAGTCTGGTTGCTGTCTCTGTGTAGTTTGCATGTTCTGTCTGTAATGCAAAGGTTAGATTAACGGACATTTCTACAACTACTGATAATAAGATGGTGTGACTGAGTGAGCACTAGTATTGAACGATACTCTCTTTATTCAGGGGTGGCCATTGCCTTCTACCTCATTCTGAAAGGCAAATGTCCCACTGGATAAAAGGGTTAGAAAATGGAGGAATGAAATATAAAGCAGAACAATAGATGTACTCTGACAGTTGAAACAAATAGAAGCACATGCTCCTGCATTCAGTTTTAATAACCAAGTAAACCTCTGTCTACATGTCACTTCGTTTTAATGATGAAGCACTGAACTGTGTTGGCACATTACAAAGTATTCCAGTTAACACAACATAATAAAGTCCACGACTATTTCCTTATGTATGCTGTACCTGATGGATTTTATTTTTTAGATTTTTTTGTCTGGGCCTGACCTTGAGCTTGCATTTTCTGTTGCT
Organism: Polypterus senegalus; assembly: GCF_016835505.1. Classification (NCBI taxonomy): domain Eukaryota; kingdom Metazoa; phylum Chordata; class Cladistia; order Polypteriformes; family Polypteridae; genus Polypterus; species Polypterus senegalus. The sequence goes on along the minus strand of NC_053163.1, from coordinate 121,196,646 downwards.
TACAAGTTTAGCTCATAAAACAAAGTCTCTCACAGTTTACAAGTGTAGTTGTACTCACACCGGCCACATTGTTATGCGATGCTGCAGAGCGCTTTACGGTCTAGTAATCAATCTTGCTTTATCTTATCTATAAACTCTTCCATGGAGATCCAAAGAAATACGCCCAATTAAATTGTTTAATGCAGAGCTCAGTTTCACACTGCAATCTGTCTTTGACTTAACAAAGTTGACCTTTTTATTGCTTTCCAATAGTTAGAATTCAAGTATTGTCCAAAAATGTCAGACTAAAAGAATGGATTACACGATAAAAAAGTGATTCTTTCCAGTTCCAGCAAAGTTTCCTGATAAGATAACAGCTACACAACACATACATCCATTTTCCCATATACAGTACACTAAACCAGTATTAGTACAATACCCTCTTCAAGTAATTGTAAAACTGTACAAGAAGAAAAGCATTAAAGTGTAGAATTGCAACTGAAAAATGTTTGTTTCCTCATTTCTATGTTGCTATAAGGAATCCACATGTGTTTAACTAGGATATGTTCCTAAATTGACTAACATTAAAGATTCTGTAATGTCAAAGTAAAAACAAAATTCTCCTGATCTTTCTAAAATAATTAGAAATGATAGATAGATAGATAGATAGATAGATAGATAGATAGATAGATAGATAGATAGATAGATAGATAGATAGATAGATACTTTATTAATCCCAAGGGGAAATACATTATTGTTTGTTTTAAAATGTCAGAATCTCACAAGCATTTTTTGCATTTTGTGTTTTTTATTTCATATAACAATTAAATTTACTGTTTTGCAATATGTGTGCAAAGTCAAGACGTGGTCCAATTCTTGATAACATTTATGGTGTGAAAAACAGACGTATTTGTTAAGCCTTAATGGTTTTATTTTCACATTGGGATCCTGGTATCCTACACCTCCATTATAAAATTCAATACCACGCTTGTAGTTTTTCAACTGTATAAACTTTAGATCTCAGTTTAATGTGGGAATTTTTTAATATACCAGTAAAGGAACCAGAGCAGGACAAATGTAATAAATATTCACCGCATTTTGAGCGACACACATGCAGTGAACATGCACTGGTGCAAACTCCATCAGAAAAAAAGTAATTTATTGAGCTGAGTCTGTCTGAATACTCTTAAAGAAGTTTGTCAGTTTTTCAAGTCAATGATATTTATTCATAATCATAGGATTTTCTTATATTATACGCTACCGTGGCTGTATTTGTATGTCCAGGATTTTAAATCACCTGTAACTCACAAACTGTTTGACCTATTGACCTGACATTTGGTACACATATACTACGTAACGTCTACTGTACACTTTCGGGGTGATGATTGACCTCCAAGGTTATTCCTCTTTTTATTTTCATTTTATTTTATTGTAGAATCAACTCTCAGCAGTGGTCAGCTTGGCGACTGTACAGCACATGCGTACAGGCGCTGTTCTCATTCCCTACCACTTTTGCCATCACTTCCTCTACCTTTTCATATTTTAAATTATTGTTGAGGCAGATTGAAGTGCCAGCTTAAGTGAAAAATTAAAGAAAACGTACAGTGGAACCTCGGTTCATGAACGTCTCGGTACACGTACAACTCGGTTTACGACCAAAAAGTTTGCCAAACTTTTGCCTCGGTTGACGAACACACACTCGGTATATGAACAAGCCAGTTTCCCTTTCGGTTTGTGCGCGCTGATGATTTCCGCACGTGTTGCATTGTTCTCGGTCAGATGTGCGTGCTTGCTGATGTGTGCGTGCTTTCGCTGTGAACTCTTTGTGCTCTATTCCATTTCCCTTCTGGTTCATACGTGCCGATTACTGTATTTAAGCACATGTTGAACCACTCCCTGTTCATTGTTCTCAGTCAGACATGCGTGCTTTACCTGTGATCTCTTTGTGCTCTACAGTATTTCGTGTGCTTTTGCAGTTAAACATGGCTTCTAAGCACTGTAACCTCGTCTCCACCCAGTTCCTCCTCACTTCATGCCAGAACTCGACTCATGCAAGGTTAGTTTTCTTGGTGGTTTATGATCAGTTTTTGTATTACGGATTTTTCAAATGTTAATTTTTCGGTTCGTAGCGTGAATTGTTGCAATGTTACTTTTCCTGGTTGTTCATTAAGTTACGGATTTTTCAAATGTTCCTTTTTTTCCCTGTGCTTAAAACTCATTGAAAAAAAAAGTTTTTACTGCAATTGGGTTGTAAGGCTATTAGCGTGAACACCTGCAATGTTACTTTCTTGGTTGCTTGTGGTTGGTTTTTAAATAAATTTCGGATTTGTTCTAATGTTCCTTTTTTTCCCCTGTGCTTAAAACTCATTAAAAAAAGTGTTTACAGCAATCGGGTCATAAGGCTATAGTGAGAAATCTTGCAATTTTAGGTTATTCAATGTTTTTACATTTAGTTTACTATTAGATGTGCATTCTATCATATAATTAACTATATTTGTGCTTAAAAAATCTTTAAAAAAATATATTTACATACAGTTCGTATGGTCTGGAACCGATTAATTGTATTTACATACAATCCTATGGGGGAATTTGCTTCGGTTCACGACCGACTCATTTTACGACCAGAGTTTTGGAATGAATTATGGTGAACTGAGGTTCCACTGTACTAAGTAATTGCAACACAAACATTGACTTAATCAGTTTTAATGTGAAAAGTTGCAGACGAAAGAAGAGAAGAAGCGGGCCGCTAGGATGGAGAAAAGAAGAGCTGCTCACGTGTCAGCAAGCACATCAACCTTTGAGCAAATTAATGCTAAACATACAGAGAAAGAGGATGAAAACTATGAATGCTCAAGTCAAGTGTATTCACTGCACATTATCGTGCAGTGTGCCTTTACTGGTATATTAAAAAATTCCCATATTAAACTGAGATCTAAAGTTTATACAGTTGAAAAACTACAAGCGTGGTATTGAATTTTATAATGGAGGTGTAGGATACCAGGATCCCACTGTGAAAATAAAACCATTAATGCTTAACAAATACGTCTGTTTTTCACACCAAAAGTGTTATCAAGAATTGGTCCACGTCTTGACTTTGCACGCATATTGCAAAACAGTAAATTTAATTGTTATATGAAATAAAAAACACAAAATGCAAAAAATGGTTGTGAGATTCTGACATTTTAAAACAAACAACAATGTATTTCTTGTATGGCCCAAAATCACACACGGAATGCCTCAATGAACTTTAACAGGCCCTGTTTTTGATATCCCCCAAGTCTGGACTCCACTCCAGTCTCCATCTTTTTAGGTCCAGATGTGATGTTTCCTCCTGCATATACTTTTCACCTCAAAAACAAATCTCCAATTATTATCCAATTATTTTCCAATTATTAATATAATTCAATGCTGATACCTAGAAATGCAAATTGCTTTCTCTGTTTTGTTGACAACAAGACAATAATAATTGAAAAAGGTCGCACTTACGATTGCTCAAATTCTTTCACTATATGGAAAGGCCCAGAGGGGACTGGGCGGTCTCTTGGTCTGGAATCCCTGCAGATTTAATTTTTTTTCTCCAGCCGTCTGGAGTTTTTTGTTTTTGTTTTTTCTCTCCACCCTGGCCATCGGACCTTACTTATTCTATGTTAATTAATGTTGACTTATTTTTATTTTTTATTGTGTCTTCTATTTTTCTATTCTTCATTTTGTAAAGCACTTTGAGCTACATTTTTTGTATGAAAATGTGCTATATAAATAAATGTTGTTGTTGTTAAAAGCTGATGTTGTTTTATCACAAAGATATTGTCTGCTATATTTACACACACTTGTGCATCAGAAGTCAGGCAAGAGAAAGATTGAGCATGTGTGAAGAGTGCAATCAAGTTACAAGAACTGAGCAGATGTTATAGGCATAAATTTAGTATTCATATCCTTGAAGTCTAGTAAGTTTAGTACAGTTGTTTTATCAAAAGCAGCCTAGTAGCCCAGAGAGCTGTCATTCCTGCCACACAGTGTTAGTCTGCGTGAAGTTTGCATGTTCTCCACATGCATTTGTGGAATAAGTGGTATCAGTGAGATTACATAATCAAAAACGTTGCCCTTGTTTCTTTTATTTCCATATCCTTAGCAAGATGGACTCAACATACCCTATAAAGATTCAATAACTAGTTCTTGTTGCTTCCATCTGTTTCATCGTGATTTAGCTCTGTTGTACTTCTTGCCTTTTTAACTTTCTTAGTATTTTATTATCATACGTGCACTGAACTCACCACAGAAAGTGCATAATGGTGAGCACTGATTGGCCTGTGCGCTTAGTATTGAAGTTCAAGAGGCATTTATTAAAAATGAAATGCAGTGTAATCAGTTCAGCTCAGATTTATTGGTATGTGTATAAAAGGCAAGAGTAATAATTTATAATTAATTTATAAAAGATGCTTTACATTTCACGTGGCAAATGAGCATATGCCATGATTGTGAAGGAAAAAATCCTAAACTTACCCTTAAAGCAGTGGTTCTTAAACTTTTTTTTCTCCCATCTCAATTTTGCCTATTGTGTATCTTGGCGATCCGTAATCGCTGCAGAATCATCGTATTGTGACCCCCCTGTAGAACTGAAGCCGACCATCGTCTGAAGGGAAGGCCCCATTAAAGCATCGTCAGTGAACATCATCTGTGGGGTTTGTTTCAGCCATCTAAGCAGTCACCCATTGCCAGGCCTTCTGTAAATTGCTCACAACCCTTTCTAAATCATTTCAATTGTAATGTATGACTCTGTGTGACCCAAGATATCTTGCGACCCATTCTTAGTTTAAGAATCACAGCTTTAAAGTAATTCTCAAAAGTTCAGATTCTCTGGGAAGTTGATTATAAAATCTACCAAAGAAAATGACACCATGAAGACAAAGGAGCATTCAAACGGTCTGAAATAAGGATATTAAAATGCAGAAGTGAGATATTTTTAAAGTGCTGAATATTCTCCAAAACTCAGTAATTTCAGTAAATATTGGAAAGCTTAAAACTATGCTATGTTGCTGACTTTTCTTGTGTCTTCTTTTGTAGCAAAACTGCTCTGCCGATATACTTCTGACATCCTATTCTAGAAAGTGCACCCCACCATTACCTGTTACACTACCCATAGTTGGACTTATTCTTCACTACACTAAAGCTTCAACTGATTTAGAGGCTCATGAGCTCCAACATAAAACCCTGAAGCTCAGTGCTGCAGGTATGGGAGTCGGTGCAGCCGAGGTTAGTCTTGTGTAGTCCATTAACCTCAGGTTTAAAAGTGGAGAGTAGGGGGAAGAAGAGGAGTCTTGTGGCATGTAGGTGGGAGCAGAACAAACCATTTCGTCTGTGAGTAAGAGAGGTGGGACTGTGATTGGCTCTGTGTGAGAGTGGGATTAGAAACTTCAGTCCTGCTCAGGTCTTTTATCTGAGGTTTCGTGTCTTACTCTAATTAGATATAACAGCCTAGATGCCTCCAGCATGATACAAACAAAACAGCCCATTCAGAAGCCATAAAACTTTATTGAAGTCTAACCTGAAGGAAGTTGCACCCTCACAATTTCTCACTTTATGTATTTTTTGAAATGTGCTATGCTCGTTCATGTTTCTGGAATGTGTTGATCCTGTCACATATTAAATAGTGTTACACAATAATTCAAAATATTTTGGATAAACTGTGGTATTAATAAACATTATAATATATTGTTAATATTTTTACACAGAGAAATGATTACAATTTATGTGGATCTTATTTTTATGGAAGTATTTAACCCAGTTGTTAATGAGGGATTTGTAAATTACTCAAACTCAAGAGTAATAGGGTTATGTTGAGGCAACACCTTTCAGATCGTTCTAAGTCTAGTGACCCTTTTACTGTTTTGCTGTGTTTAATAAAGAACAAGATATCTAAAAGTCATTTGTGTAAATTGCTGTAATGGAAGGTGGAAATCAGCTAACACCAATATGAACCAATTTGACAATAAACTCTAGCATTTGTAAAAGTGAATTTCATTTAAAATGAATGAGCTCCTAACAAAGCTATTAAACATGTTATCTATCACCCTTTATCCTTATTTACAGCTCACCATGAAGTAAAAAAAATACTAATAAGACAGTGAATGAAATCTCTTGAATGACTGAGTATAGATTCCGTATGTCGTATGTGTGAAATACTGTTTTAGAGTACTTGCTACAGTTACAGTCATTGAATGAAGAATGGCCTTGACACATTAGTTTGAGCTTTGTGCCTCTGTATAGTTTAACCAATTGCTTGGACACACTGGGATGCTCGACAGACATTTTTTTAATGGGCCATTTAGTCCAACCTAGCTTGTCAATCTCCTTTCAAATGGCACATATAAAAAAGCCATTAAGTTCATAACTGAATGTCTTCGAAGTACTAATACTGTATCTTCTGTGCTGCTAGCAAACTTACACCTTCTGTCTAGTGCTCTCTTTGTGAAGAAGAGCTTTGTAATGCATGAAATTTACTGTCAAGCAACTTCCAACATTGTTGAAAATGTTAATTAAAATAGCTAGCTCTCAATTAACAAGGCAAATATTGTGCGAGAAAGTCAGGAATAAAGTTAAATCACAACACTAAAGCATGTACAAGATGAATTTAAAGTAAAGTTGTTTTGAGGAAATTATTGTGTATCCAATATTTAGGAAAACATAATGTCATTCAAAAGGGTAAAAATAACACAAGTGTAATAGTAGTGTCACACACATTTATTTGAACGAGAGAGGAGCCTGAATATTTTTGTCTGTCTTTGGTACAAGAATTAGTTGCAGGGTTGGTCCAAATAGGTAATTTCTTCCAGTCTGAAGAGCAGGTAAACACCTGACAGAGGGAGGTAAAAAGGCAGAACGACATGTTGGGAGGCTGGGAGTTTCAAAAGCCTAGTGATTTTCTCGAACATTGCAGTAAACTATGTGATCTAGTCTGTAAATGATCTGGTTGGAAAGAAACAAGAAAAACAATATATATTTTTACAACTGTTAGGACAATGTCATGATTGGTGATTTTTGTTAACGTTTAATTAATTTTCTGTGGCCATTTCAGATGATGTTTACATTTTTTTTGACGTTTTCTACCTTTGAGAATTCAACTTGATGTCATGTTACTTTTATATCACTCTGTTTAAAAGTTTATTTTTCCTCATTATTATGAAATTTCCATCATTCCATTTTCCTACCGGAAACAGCTATTGAAAAAGAGGGGATACATTTAATATCTTAGATCAGTGGTAGCTCAAGCTGGAAAATTAGACGCAGAGATAACCCATAAGATTGAAATGTGGATGGAACAATTGAAAGAAGGTATCAGGGGTCTTGTGTGATTAAAGAATTAATGTGAAGGTTAAAGGTAAGGTTTTTAAGACAGTGGTAAGACCTGCAGTGATGTATGGAGCTAAGATATGGACACTAAAAGGAGAACAGGAGATGGTAGATGTGGCGGAAATGAAAGTGTTGAGATGGATGTGTGGAGTTACAAAAAAGGACAGAATAGAAAATGAGAAAATCACGTGAACAACAAAGCTGGGAGAGATATCTAAAATGAACAGGAAAGTATTTTGAAATGGTATGGACATGTGATGACAAGAATCAATGAATATGTGGGCAAAAAGGTGGTGGGAACCTAAGTACGGGGAAGAGAAAGCAGGAGAGGTGGATTAATAAAGTAAAAGAAGGTCTGAAAAAAAAGCATCTGACTGGGGTGGGGGTGAAGGATCGAGCTATTTGGAGAAGGTTCATCAAGCACATAGACCCCGCATAGAATTGGGAAAACATGTAGAGGATAAGGGTGGCACGGTGGCACAATGGGTAGCACTGCTGCCTAGCAGTTAGGAGACCCAGGTTCGCTTCCCGGGTCCACCCTGTGTGGAGTTTGCATGTTCTCCCCGTGTCTGCGTGGGTTTCCTCCCACAGTCCAAAGACATGCAGGTTAGGTGCATTGGCGATTCTAAATTGTCCTTGGTGTGTGTGCACCCTGCAGTGGGCTGGTGGCCCACCCAGGGTTTGTTTATTGCCTTGCGTCCTGTGTTGGCTGGGATTGGCTCCGGCAGACCCCCATGATCCTGTAGTTAGGATATAATGGATGGATGGATGTGGAGGATAAAGAAGAAGATTATGAAATTCTATTTTATTTATTGATTGGCAAGTTTCAGTGATTGTGCTGCTATGATGATGTATCCTGTGATCCTCTGGGAATGTGTGGCCTCTAATTTCATCAGTACAACGGTATTTAGTTGGTTGCGTACAGGCCCAAATTATCTGAGATTTAGATACTGAGAGCCTTATGTCTAATTTCTTTTGTTGTTTTTCTGCATTTTTATTCTCAGCTTTGTCACCATTAACTGCCAGACAGTATTCAGAAGACTTTAATAAGGCTATCAGAATGTTAAGTTATACAGCACAATGTGAAGTACAAGTCCAAAGATGTCACGTTGAAGCTTTATAGCACATTGGTGAGGCCTCATCTGGAGTACTGTGTGCAGTTTTGGTCTCCAGACTACAAAAAGGACATAGCAGCACTAGAAAATGTACAAAGAGCAGGTCCTAATTCTAGGACTGTAGGAGATGAGTTATGAGGGAAGATTAAAAGAGCTGAGCCTTTTCAATTTAAGCAAAAGAAGATTAAGAGGTGACATGATTGAATTGTTTAAAATTATGAAGGGAATTAGTACAGTGGATCGAGACTTGCATTTTAAAATGAGTTCAACAAGAACACGGGGACACAGCTGGAAACTTGTTAAGGGTAAATTTCGCATAAACGCTAAGGAAGTTGTTTTTCACACATGGAATAAGCTACCAAGTATTGTGGTAGACAGTAGGACTCTAGGGACATTCAAAACTAGACTTGATGTTATTTTGGAAGAATGGATGGATGGGACTCAAAACCTCCAAACGAAAACACTCATGTTTGAGGGAATGGCACAGAGCCAAAGAATACTTCATCTACATGTGAGTTATTTTTTTGTATTAAAACAAACATTAAAAGACTTTAAATGATTCTATAAAAAGTTTAGTGCCTGAAGCAAATAAGACTGATAAACATTTTCAAACTATTCTAGTTTGGCCAAACTAACTCTGTGTTTCTTTGACTACCTTCACAGAACACTGCAAGGATTCATTATTACAAAGAAGTGCTTCAAGTGTATTTACAAGAACACTCAGATCTATTCATATCACTCTGGTCTCACTTTTGTAGTAGATGCCAATAAATGGAGAATTTATTTTGAGGCAGTTTGTTTCTTTACAAATGTCTTACATCTACTGCTCACCCAGACTAATAGTATTTAAGACCAGCTCACATCTCATACAACTGAATGTTCTCTGGTCATGGGTGACCACTTTGATATTTATAATTGTTATCTGACTGGTACTTTATTAAACACGATTTTAGAGTTTTATGTTGTCAGAAATACAGCTCAATTTTCTTCAGCAGCACTACAGCCAACATGAATCAGATGGATGTAATTATGCTTGGGGAACAAAAAGAGTAACAAACCGAAATAAAGATGGTAGATGGGAGCTCAGATTCTCTCTCCTGCCAGGTGACTGTGAGAGTTGGGGTGCTCAAGTGATCTCATGGTCAGCCAAAGATGAAAAGAATCAAATGTTTCTCCAGTCCTCCTCCTTGAGCTTCCACACATCCCTTAATGGACAACATGCCCTCCCTGTTAGAAGCACGTTTTGCATTAACATGTTTTTCCAGTTGTCTTTTAGTGGCAGAATGATGCATGGAGTCCCTGGGTTTGAGCTTTCCGGAAGTTGCTTACATGTACACATCTCATCTCATCCTTGGTGGTCCCCAGGTGGTCACCTAAATCTGGTGAACTTGGGTGCAGATCTCTGTGCGTATTACTAGAATAAGCTACAATTTATAAACTGAAATTTCCTTGCTAATATTTGAACTTTTTTGAATGCTTTATAAGAAGGTCTTACTATTCATTCATTGCTGACAGCTACAATTACTTCATCTTATTTATTTTCAAACGTCAGACATGGTTTTCATTTTAATCTATCTGTCTGGTCCTAACTTGACCTTCTAGCATCTTCTAAATGCTGTGTCTAATCTGCATTATCTTTCTAAAAAATATTTGGGGGCATTATTTATCTTTCACTCTAATTATGTTATGGACACAGCTTCCTGGTAGTTAAGCATCCTCCCGGACCCCCATTGTCTGAATTTGTCCGGATTATTTGACAATATTATGCCAAGTCAGGCTTCCCTTGTAAAGTATGTTTTGAGTTTTTTCTTTGATACAATTTGTAATTTAGTCACCACTTAACAAACAGTTGTGGTCCTTCCTGTGTTACCCTCATCTTAAGTATTACAAAATACATTATCAATGTTGGTCCACTCTTTTTAAATTTATTTAAAATCTGTTAATACTGAGACTGGCACAATGGTTAGCATTGCTGCCTCACAGCACCAGAGTCCTCAGTTAGATTTCATGTTAACTAAGCATCTGTGTGAGTTTCTTTTCATGAATCATAAAAATACTGTTAATATATAATAATATAAAAAACACATCCACAAAACGACATTGGAATGAAATTCAGAAGTACAAAAAACAATCTTAACAAAAGCAAAATATGATGGGGAGAGTGATATTTAATTTCACAGTTACCTTTACATTATAGGATCGTGGTGCCACAATGTAGATGCAGTTAACTAGTTTGAACAGTGGACTAAGCAGGGTGTTAAAAATTAGTTTTTATAGTAGATAAAGAGGTAAATGTGAAATGGAAATAGAAAAAGGAGCAGGCAAACACACAGTGTTTTAATAGGCTGAGCTCAAGAAACCACAAGCACAAACCAAAACTGATTGTCACAGCGTAAAAAACAAAATGAAAGTCAAAGTCTAATAAACAAGCAAAGGTTCTCCTGCTAACCTAAATTCTGAACCCTAACTATGTCTAGTGTTCTTTGTATTTTTTCAAAATGTATCCAGTGCTTGGAGCAAACAATATCACAGGCTGCCTTTTTTACTTGAGTGATGCAATTGTGCCGTGCAATACAATGAAAACCAAACATGTGACTTTCAATGGACGCCATTGCTGCAGTTAACATGGCAGTAGCCATCAGAAAATACCACAGATTTGCAGTGATTATAGTGTAAAACAATCCAAGATGGTGTAGTGTGATGTCTCCACCTTAACAAAAAGTGTTAAAAATGGTCCAAAACTTCCAAAACAAATAAAAACTTCAAAATTAATATTTCTCACTCTATCACATTTCTTTTTGTAATGTTGAGTTTTGTAATTTTTTTGTTCCTTTGATTTTTGTTTTGCAACTTGACCATCACCATCAATAACACCAGCTCCTCTGGTTTTTATGGTGTTGTTTGTAATTACCGTATATATTCGCATTTAAGTATAAGTTGGGGCTTGATTTTTCGGTATAATTTCTGGTATTTTTATAATGTCAGTCGTACAAGTCGAATGCTTTAAACTCACGCTATTGGTTCAAGAGATTATGAAATGCTAACGCCCATCTGAGAGAGTAACCACGGAGCACACTGCCTTTGTTTTCTGTGCATTGTGCCTATGTGACCACACGGAAATACCCAAAGTATTCTGAAGCGACTCTTGCACTGTTTTGTGTTTTTTGTATCTCACACGTTCATACACCTTTATTGTAAGAGCATCCTTTATCTACAATGGAGCGTTCGATTTTCAATTTTAAATTAAAAGTTGTTGAAGTGGTGAAAGAATTGTGTAATTGTACTGTTGCAACAAAATTCAATGTGTCTGAGAAACTGGTGCGAGATTGGAGGAAACAAAAAAAGTAAGTGTCATATTTTTGAACAGGCGTATAAGTTGGGGTCTGATTTTATGATCGATTTTTCAGGTTTAACACCCGACTTATACGTGAGTATATACGGTTTGTTGTACTGATGTGTACCAACTGGTTGTGCCATTTTTAGTAAGTATGGGAGCTCCTTACAGTTCTCATTTGAAATTTACTTTATTTAGAGAAAACAATTCCCAGGAAACCCACATTTTTCCATCTATCTTCTCTGACTCAAAGATTTCAAGACTTGGACACTTTTTTGTGTTTTGACCTTCAGATCAGTCATGTAAAAATGTTAACATGAAGGTGTTGACCTGTTTTTTCCCTTCAGTTTGTCCCTCACAAAAATTCCATTGAGCTTTTTGCACCTCTGTCTCTCAATTACTAATTTAGAATCTGTATTATTTAATGGCAAATACTTACAATCATGACACAGGGTAACTGAAACACAACCCAACTGGTTTTGTAAAAGGCAGGAATCAGCCCTGGGTAAGATGGTACTAAACACAAACATCCATGCTTACTCATTCAGCTTAAGCTACACATCTCTGATATGCGAGAGGAGCCCAACAATACTCAAAAAAAACTATCTAGCTAATGGCTTTGCCTCCTTCAGTAGTTTAAGTTAACCTTAGGCATTTAAACCAGCATGTATCCTGAGACCACCCTCTATAGCAGTGGTGCCCAACTGTCTTAGCTGCCTTCAATGTTCTCTTGCAAATAAATCATTTTTCCTAAATGATCTTATCACAGTTTATTAGCTTGATTTCATGCTTTTAATTGAAATAAGGTTAGATAACAGTTGTAGTGCAGCCATTCTTGTGGAAACTGTGCAACCCAATCTTAATTTCTTAAACGTTTCCCGATCTACCAGGAGAGGTGGTGGTGTAGCCGTTCTATAACGGGATACTTTTCAATGCAAACAGGTATCATTTGGTGATTTCCATTCCTTTGAGTATCTGTGTGCAGTAATGAAGGGCTCTTCTTACTGATGTTTATAGGCTCTCAAAATTTTGATCTTATTTTGTCGATGATTTCTCATAACTCTTGTCATTTATTTCTAAAGATTTTGACTGCTTTACTATCACAGGTGATTTTAATATCCATTTTGATGATCCAAATGACAGTTTTGCTAAAGAATTATTTTCACTGTTTGACACTTTTGATCTGATACAGCATATGGATGGTCCTTCTCATGTACGAGGGCACACATTGGATTTGGTCATTAGTAAAGGTCTTTGTATTCTTACTGTTAAAATTAAGGACTTGGCCCTGACAGACCACTTCTGTGGCTTCTTTGAGATATCATTTTGTCCAGATATTCAAAACAGATCTGCTTGTGTTTAAAAATGATACAAAATGGAAAATACTGCTGCTCTATTCACTAGTCCATTACCTAAGACTGATAATCTAAGTACTGGGTCAGTAGATATTATGCTTTTTGTCATTTTAGTGTAAAGAAATTGAAGGGTTATTGATACAGTGGTGCCTGTTAAGATTAAAACCATCTCTAGTAAGCATTAAGCACCTTGGAGTAAAACTTTACCAGTCCTTAATGAAAAAAGAAAATGTAGGAGGGCTGAATGTAAATGGAGGAATTATAAACTGCAGATCTATTATAACATCTATAAAGAAAGCTTACGTAGATATAACTCTGAAGTGGCCAAGGCTAGAAAGTTGTATTTTTCTAGGATCATTCATGGAAATGGCAATAATACGCATGCACTGTTTGCCATTATTGATAAGTTAAATAACCCTCAGTCTAAATCAGCCTCTGATTTTTTTTCTAACTGCTCAAAAGTATGATAAGTTTCTGTTATCTTTCTGCCAAAAAACTGAAAATATTAGATCAGCCGTAAATTCAATTCATGCAAACACATATCATCCTATATCTGTAGCACCGCTTAGGATAAACATGTCCACTTTGTCCAACTTTGAAGATACTGACATCAATACTCTTCAGGAGATTATGCAGTGCTTAAAATCCTCTACTTGCACTCTTGATATTTTGCCTACAGGCTTTTTCAAAGTTGTTTTTGGTAGTACAGTATAGCAGCAGATGTATTGCAAGTAGTAAACGCATCAATCAAAACTGGAATATTTCCTAAAACATTGAAGACTGCTATTATTAAGCCCCATTTAAAGAAGAGCAGCTTGGATGTTACAGTACTTAATAAGTATAGTCCCATTTTAAATCTTCCTTTAATAGGTAAGATTAATGAAAAAGCTTTCTTCTTGCAACTCAACAAATTTTTAAACTCCAATAGTTGCCTTGATGAGTTACAGTCTGCCTTTCAGCAACATCATAGCACTGAGACGGCACTTATTAAAGTTTTGAATAATATTCGTTTATACACAGACTCTGGAAAATTAATATTTCTGGTACTGCTAGACCTCAGTGCTGCCTTTGATACTGACAGCCATGGAATATTTTTAGAAAGGATTAAAAACTGGGTAGGATTATCTGGAGTAGCTCTCATATCTAAAACACAGAGGTTACTTTGTTGAAATTGGTAAAAAATCAGTCTAAGCAGACAGAAATAACATGTGGAATACCACAAGAATCTATTTTGGGACCTCTTCTATTTAACGTCTACATGCTCCCGTTTAGTAGACAACAAGATTAATTACCACAACTATGCGGATGATACCCAGATTTATTTGCCTCTTTCTCCAAATGATTTCACTGTGTGATTGCCTACAGCTGCTTAACATCTGGATACAGCAAACTTTCCTTCAATTAAACAAAGATAAAACTGAAATAATTTTATTTGGCAAAAAGTAGAAAAGACTTAAAATTGCTTCTTATTTAGAGTACAAGGCACTAAAGGCTGAAAATCAAGTCAAAAATCTTGGGGTATTTCTGGATGCAGATCTTAGTTTCAGTAAGCATATTAAAGCAGTAACTAAATTAACATTTAATCATCTGAAAAACATTTTTAAAATCAGAGGTTTGATGTCAGAAACAGACTTGGAGAAACCTATTCATGTCTTTCGGCAGAGTAGATTACTGCAATGCCCTTTTCTCTGGTCTACCCAAAAAACTGCAACTTGATCATGGTGCTGCTGCCAGAATGCTTACCAAAATTAGGAAAAGAGAACACATTACTCCAGTATTAAGATCACTACATTGGCTTCCAGGTAGCTAGAGGATTGCTTTTGTTATACTGGTTTTAGTATATAAGTCACTACACATCTTATGACCAGTATACATCACACAGATACTGTTTATAGCCCCAGTAGACCCCTCAGATTCTAAGGGGCTGGGCAGCTGGTGAAAACAAAACAAGGTGAAATGGCTTTTAGCTGTTAGGCAACACAAAAATGGAATAATCTGCCAAAACATGTTAGAGATGCCCTAACAGCAGATGTGTTCAAATCAAAATGAAAAACATTTTTATTTTCCTGTTTATTTGATTGATTACCATATATACTTGTGGATAAGTTCTTCAGCGGATAAGTCTGGATTTGATTTTATCATATAATTTTTGGTATAATTTTATAATGTTGGTCGTATAAGTCGAATGCAGAAAACTCACGCTTTTGGTTCAAGAGATTTTGAGCACACTGCCTTTTTATTCTATGTGGGTGCGGCAGTGCGCTGTATCAGCATGTGCTTCTAACCTCTCTCTCTCTAGCTATCTTTGCTGTGCCTACGTGACCACATGGTAATACCGAAACTATTCTGAAGCAACGTTGCACTGATTTGTGTTTTTTGTATCTCACAGTCTCATACAGCTTTATCATAAGAGCATCCCTTATCTGCAATGGAGCGTTTGATCCGAAGAAAATATGAAGCTGGTTTTAAATTAAATGTCATTGAAGTAGTGAAAGAAATTGGTAACTGCGCTGCTGCAACAAAATTTGATGCATCTGAGAAACTGATGTGAGATTGGAGTAGGCAAGAAGATGTAAAAAAAAAAATTAAGTCACATTTTTGAATGGACGTATCAGTTGGGGTCTGACTTCATGATCGATTTTCTCGAGTTTCAAGACCCGACTTATACATGAGTATATACGGTATGTTACTGAATTCTAATGCTGCTCTATCTTTTTTATTGCATTTTAATCTCATTATGTAAGGAACTTTGAAATGCTTAATGGTATGAAATGAAATAAACTTGCCTTGCTTTGGTCAGGGGTTCCATGGTCTGAAAAATGTCAGAACAAGGGCCCATGATGCTACATGGCTCTCTGCTACCTATTACAGTGCATAAGTGATGAGGGAGTAACCGGGAACTTAAAGTGGGAGCTGAGGCTGAGGATTGCAGGGCCACTTGAGGACAATAGGGACGTCCTATTCATTGTCATAGTCATTGGGATGTCCAATTCCTGTGCTTAAGAGCTCCTACCAAACAAACCCAAGATAAGTGAGGAGTCAAGAGTAGTGTTAATAGAAAGCACTGGACTGTCATAAGGAAGAGATTTCAAAGGAAGGAAAGGACAACAGAAGATGAGAGAAGGAACTAAATCTTAGCAAAAGTTGGCATTTGATAAAACCTACCAGACAGAAAAGGCAGTGAACCCAGAATAGGAAATCCTAGAGCAGCTCTAGGGTTTTGTTTATCCATCCATCCATTATCCAACCCGCTAAATCCTAACTACAGGGTCACGGGGGTCTGCTGGAGCCAATGCCAGCCAGCACAGGGTGCAAGGCAGGAATTTTGTTTATTTTCTACTTTATTTTGAGTCTCAATATCCTGTCCACTTTCCTTCAATCTATCATTTATATTAATAAACATTTTTTTTTACTTATTTCAGTTTCCTTCGCATCACTTGAGTTTGGGAGATGGCTCAAAATGCTTCCTATATCTCAAACGTGCTATTGAGCATGTCCTTGGAAATTTGTATGTCAGCCGGGGATGCCAGATGTGGAATATTATTGCAGTGTTTGTGGGAACTGAGCAGGCCATTGCGAGCATGATGGTAATCCAGGACATTGCTGGTCAGTTGCTACTTTTGACACCCTGATCAAGTCACTAAACTTCCCAGGGATCACACTGATGCATTATGGTAACAGCTACCTGAGTGACTTGCAAGTTCATTTAGGTATAAGTTTAAATATAATAAATGTTCATACAAAAAATCTTCCATAACTCAAGTGGAATAAATACACAAATCAGGATGCAATTCAGCTCAATGTGAAACACGGGGGCAAACAAGTAGTGCAATGATTCCACTGGGACAGGGCATTTCATTGTATTATTGCTGCATTTTCTACCAAACCTTGCTGTGAGATACAGCATGTGGTGTGAAGGATGCATTACAAAGCCATTAAAGTACAATTTCATGGTTAACTTCAATAATCTTAGCACCCTGCTGGGATTTCTTATATTGAACGATTTTTGCACACAGGCCACAATGAAACTCTTGTAAAGATAAATGGTGTCTACAGTCCTTAGGGCTTCATCCACTCTTACTTTAAAAACAATGCTCCTGTAATGGTGCTCTCCAGCCTACTTCATTGCATCATTTACATAACCTAATGCTGTAATCTAATAGCTGCACCATAGAAAAGGTTTTTGTAAAACAGCTTTTAAATAAAAAATAGCTTTCTTTTTCAGAGATCTCTTAAAAGGCACACAAGACTAGAAATAAAGAATGTGATATGGAACTTGCATTCCATCATTAAACTCTTTAAGTCTTAGCATTCTTTAGCTTCCAACTTACATTTTTATGAATCCTATTTGAAATAATATTATCCATATTAAAGGCTGCATATATACAGATTGTCATAACAAGCTAGATTTACTGCCAACAAAAAATAGAAAATATGACAGAAAAAATGCCAAAGAAGGAGAAAGATGGGGTGAAATGTAAAAGAATTCCCAACTGGCAAGAATTTGATGGGGTAATGGGTGATAGTATTGGGTAGGTTACAGTCTCCCATGAAACCTTCGACTGAGGAGGAGACTCATACTGGCATGGAGGAAAATATCCAGAAGTGTCAGAGGAGTGGTGACTTCCAAAGAAATAAAAATGTGCTTGTTCTCCTACAGAAATTAAAAAAGCCGTCGTGGAAACTGGGAGCCTTGGAATCATCAGATGGATCAATCTACTGGCCTTGAGGCCTACAAAAATCCAGTTTCATCTATAACTTTATTTAAACATGAAACAACCTGGAGAACATTGGGATGATACTTCATATTTAATTGGCATTAAGGGGAATCTTAGTGCCAGTCTATAGCAGAAACAGAATAGTGCAGATGGTAACAGGTCCGACTACAAGTCTCTGGCATTGTGCTTTGGGTCTTACTCCTTTATTATCCTTATCAAAGCTATGCTTTACAAAAATCTGTTCTAAAGAATAATTATCAACACTATGTAAATGAGGTAAAAAAAAATATTATTTATTACCATGGACTGTGAAACCATAAGGGCTATGTGGGTTTTGGCCAATTTCAGACTTTTTCATTCTGTGTGTTCTATAACCTATAGAAACAGCTTCATGGCGCAATAAATTGGTCAAACATGTAAATAAAAATGTAACTTTACTCTGTATACATAACAAACAATCTGAACTGATTACACTTGTAATATTGTTTGTCAAATCAAAACCTAATCTTTTGAAAGAAGCCAACACCAATGGCCACCTTTGTGTGGTCAGTAAGTTTGCAATCATAACTCAGTGTTAGGCATCTTCTGTTGCTCCGAGTGTTCACACAAAATAAGAAAAATACTTAACCAATAAAAAAAACAACAGATTATAAGATATAGCTAAGCTGAGTGTAAACCGAATGAAATAGCACATATTACTGATATTTTTTTTTTGTATAGAGCATGGTTCTCAAACTCCGGTCCTGAAGGGCTGCAGTGGCTGCAGGTTTTCATTCTAACTCTTTTCTTAATTAGTGACCTGTTTTTCCTCCTAATTAACTTCTTTGGAACTAATTGTAATTGACTCGCTCTTGAAGACTCGGACCCCGTAATTGTTTCATTTTCCTTAATTAGCAGCTAAAGAATAATGAGATACAAAATGAGCCAAAACATAACCAGCAAACTGTGTCCATCATACAACATCTGAAAATAAAGGAAGATGAAGGGCTCAGAAATGCTGATCTACTCAGGTCCCAAAAAACATTTTAACAGAGCTCTTAGAAAAGAGAAAATCAACAATTTCAAAAATGTGTGCTATTTCACAATGAGAGCAGCAACAAACCATGGAATTAAATGACGGGTTTAATTAACAACAAGACAAACTATTTTTTCAAGTCCACAATGTGATCAAAGCAACTCTGCTTTTTAGGCTTTACCATTTGTTATTTGTAGGAGTTTTAAATCAACCTTGAATGATTTTTTTAAAATATCTTTATATCATTACGAAATGTCATTTTCAGTCCTGCTGCAGCTTCTTTCCTCAAATTAGTCAGATCCTAAATAAACTTACACAGGGTTACTCCGAACTGTTTTTGCAACATACAACTGTAGTACTAGGGTGTTGTACCATGTTAGCCATTATGGATGTAGTGACAAGTCAAGCAAAATGACACCTTTTATTGGTTAACTAAAAAGATTACAATATGCAAGCTTTTGAGGCAACTCAGGCTCCTTCTTCAGGAGCTTTAAGTGATCTTAGTTCTTTTTAGTTAGCCAATAAAAGGTGCCATTTTGCTTGACTTCAAACAACATACAACTGGTAACTGTGCTATTTGTCTATTCATAAATACTTCACATTTCCTCAGTTGGTACTGTTTGATATCTTTATTATTTTGCATAGTTTTTCTGTTTATTTGAGCTAACTATTGAAGTTTGTAAATGTTTTGTTCAAGAAACTGTTGTATTTGTATAGTGGTTTGAACAGTGTCAGGTAAATGGTGGGTTGAAATTGTGTTCTCTTGAGTTGGTAATCTTGTATCCCATATTTTGCACCCAACCAAAGTCAATTCTGGTTTGTTTCACATGCTGAAGTGATTCTGATCTCTTATCATACAAAAATACTGTCCCCTATTCTTCAAAATAACATTAATACCATTAAGTCCCTTTTTGATTTACTTTATATTATTTTATTGTCTATGAGCATAACGACATTGTATAAATTCCTTTGAGTTGTCCATTGCCCTCTCCTGTATTCTGTAATAGAAGCTGATCATGTTACCAATATCACTTAATTATATCACAACTGTCACTGCCTCTGTCTGTCCTTCATTGGTCTTTATTAATATGCATGTTTATTCTCCTGAACAATTAATTATATGTATATATGGTAGGGTTCCTATTTTCACATGTGCAAAGAACATGTTTGCATAGCTAACCAACATGCAGCATTTTATTTAGCTGCAAGTTTAGCATTATCACTCCATGGAATAAGTATGTCACTAGAGCTCTATACATTATTTTGCTCCTATATTTACTATCAGGGGGCGGCACGGTGGCGCTGCTGCCTTGCAGTTAGGAGACCCGGGTTCGCTTCCCGGGTCCTCCCTGCGTGGAGCTTGCATGTCTGCGTGGGTTTCCTCTGGGCGCTCCGGTTTTCTCCCACAGTCCAAAGACATGAAGGTTAGGTGCATTGCCGATTCTAAATTGGCCCTAGTGTGTGCTTGGTGTGTGTGTGTGTCCTGCGGTGGGTTGGAACCCTGCCCGGGATTGGATTCCTGCCTTGTGCCCTGTGTTAGCTGAGATTGGCTCCAGCAGACCCCCACAACCCTGTGTTCGGATTCAGCGGGTTGGAAAATGGATGGATGGATAGATTTACTATCAGGATAACTGTGTTATCCATTCGACAACAAAGAAACGGCATGCAGAACACACACTTTAATTACTGCAGGATTTTAATATTCTGCATTTTGGTGTATAGAACAGTTAACGGACTGAACTGTTGGTACGGCTTACTCACGGATCCAAAGTCCTGGGCTCAAGTGACAGCTTGGCAAGTATTTGTGTGGACTTGACAAGTTTTCTGATACTCCATGTTGCTTTTTTCTGTCCATTTATTGTTTTCCTCTCATATCCCTCAGAATTGTGCCTGTAGATTGTCTCGGTGTGAATGAGTGCGATTTTGCCCTGAAATGGAGTCGTGGCTGATGCTCTGAGAATAGACTATGGCTCCCTGTGGATTCAGTAAATTGATGGATGAATGGAACATTTAATAGCATTAACAAACAAGGAGCTATCTCTGCATTACTGTAGCAACTTGTTAATGTATAATAAAGTAAAAAGATACAGGGGTCCATTTCCAGATGTTTTTGTGTTGTCCTTGGGTATGCACTGCATTTTTTTCCCTTTAAATTATTCGGTTCTTGATTTTAAACAGTAGTTTATTTGACCCACGGATTCTGCATTTCAATGTTCTGATTTAAAATACTGATCATGTTTCTCCAGTCTTTCCATAAATTTTCATTAAATTACTGGGTTAAATGTCAATAAATTAAATTTGAAATGCTAAGCCAGAAAAGCAAAACATACTGGTCAAGTAATATTGAAAAATGAGCTTATGATATTGAAAATGATGAAACTTTAGCCTGGCAGGCACAGCAAACGAACAGGCTGCCTTTTTCTAAAAGAGTTTTGCTCCATCCTCCACACACTTAGTTAATCAATACAATGTGTTTGAATGAGTGGCTACTTTACAGCGTGTGTTAAAGTCAAAGGACATTGCCTATCATTCAAGCATGTTTGCCTATTAAAAGCATTTTTATAATCCCTGGTGATGCCTTCGCGGGGTGATATTTTGATTCTCAGGATGTTGCTTGCCTTGTTTGTGTGGTAGTTTTCATATGGGTCAGTGCATATGACTTAGCTTTGTAATTCATTAATTAAAGTAAATGATGCCATTTCTATTCAGCTTTAGTAAGGGCAGCTTTGCCACATCTGTCCTGCATTTGTTTGAGCCACATTTCTATTGTAAAGCAGTCCAAGCACAACACACTTTTGTAATTTCTGGCCATTAAATGAAGGTGAAAGACAACTACTTTATTCACATCATTAAACAACTTATATTACACATAATGATCCTCAACTAAACTGCAGCAATGGTCCACAAAACTGTGGCGACAAAACACAGTTTTCATTAAGTGACAACGAAAACCAACTACCTGAAATGAAGGTTAACGTTTTTCCTACCTGCTTGGTCTAGCTGTGATGACTGGGAAGTAGAAGGCAACCTTGGTAGCAAAAGGCAAAAAATAGATATTTACCCTGAATATGCTGTAGTTGAGACTGTAAAATACACTTTGTACGCACAAACAAACTCCCACTTACACCAAAGAACTAAATAAACTGTTCTGGTTTAAGGAATGAAATACATGTGAACATTGTGAGAACATGTAAACCCAGCATTAAGTCCAAAGGTAAAGTAAGGAATGTCTGATGCATTGTAAGAAGCTGTAAAGCAGAGACAACTGCTTTAGGTCAATAAGAAACCAGGTGTTTACATAATGTTTAACCTTGAAACTGTTTAAAACTACATCTCTGCAGACTCCAGAAAGTTCCTCAGTACTGAGTCAAGAGATCCACCACCAAGGGATACCTTCAGGGACTGGTAATATCAAGCCATCTGGTCTACCAGGTCTTTCCAAAGGGTGAAGATTTGCTGGCCTCAGAGCCAGAGAAAGTGCTAAAGTAAACTATGAAGGTTGCTAAGAAGCTTGACTTGCAGAATGTCATTGTGTAATATTTCACAGTAAAAGCACAGCTACTATTTAAAATTCTACACCACCTTTTTCTTTTTAGTTACATAAGTTGGCAATTGACAAACTCATACTGGAATTTTATGGGAATGAACATCATGAAGTTATGTAGTTAATGCCACTGAAAAATGGCCCTAAAACCTTGGACGGAAATCACAGGTCAGGTCAGGTTGGGGAGCAGGCATTGGTACAGCGTGTTTCTGCACCCCCCACAAGACGAAACAGCTCAGATTCCTGATTGGCAATGGCAGACATACAGTCCAGTCCCACCCTCTGGAAATGACCCTATATCTGCTGCAGCCAGGTCTTACGTGGACATCCCCTTGGCCTGGTCCAGCCACTTGGGTCCCCAACAATGTGGATCCTGTGAGCCAGATCACCCTCAGGGAAACGTGCCACATGTCTGTAGTACCATAACTGACGGTCCCTCACAATGCAGGTAATGTGCCTCATTAAGGAATCCATTAGTAACCACTCATTCGACACAGACTCAAACCAGGGGTACCCAAGGATTCTCCGAAGAGACACAGTACCAAAGGAGTCCAGTCTTCGTCTCACGTCACTGGATAGCGTCCATGTCTATATAGACCAGGACTCTAAAGACTTGGACCTTCGTCCTTTTGCAAAGATATTGGGAGCGCCACACACCCCTTTCCATTGACCTCATGACTCCCATGCTCTCCCAATCTGTCTACTGTATATCCTCATAATAAATACAGTCCCTCCCCTGACTCCAGAAGCAGTTCCAGGGCTTAGCCAGAAGTATCCTCAAGTTTTGAAGCCTGGACTAGAGGAGTGTTCAGGGAAAAGCTTAACCTGTCAAAATGAGAAGGACTTGTTGGTACGAAAAAGAGA
This sequence comes from Polypterus senegalus, assembly GCF_016835505.1. Classification (NCBI taxonomy): domain Eukaryota; kingdom Metazoa; phylum Chordata; class Cladistia; order Polypteriformes; family Polypteridae; genus Polypterus; species Polypterus senegalus. Next base: position 121,173,375 of record NC_053163.1, on the reverse strand, counting down.
AAGAGAGACAAAGTGTGAGTGAGGTAATTTTGATATCGAAGGTGACACTTTTGTTTGCTCCAACAAGGGTCCCTCCTACCATAGCTAAATATAAAATGGCTTTGTGTGTGCAAAGGCAAAGTGTGCCCTACAATGGACATGCACGCCACACAAAGTTGTTTATGCCTTCCACCTAATGCTGCTGGAATAGCACTGCAAAATTACAATAAGCATGATCAGAAAATGGATTGATGGGTACTGATTGACTGTACTGTTTCACTGATATGAGACAGGAAATAAATGGACAGTGACCAAAAGATAAAATGCAATAATGACTGAAACCAAATGTCTATATCAAAGCATCATTTCAAATCTTTTGTCAAGTCATTTCCATCTTCTACCCCAAATAATTGAGGCCAAAGACCATTGAGGGGGGGCTGTACTGGAGACTATCCAGATAAGAATAGGGCACAAGGCAAGAACAAACCCTGTACAGGGTGCCAGTCCATCGCAGGGTGAACACACACACTCACACACCAAACACAAATTAGGGTTAACATTAGTGTCGCCAATTCACCTATCCTGCCAAAACCAAAAACTGCACGCTAAATCATTATCAATAATCAAAGCCTTAATTCATTATCTTAAATATCATAAATTGAGAAAGTATATGCATATGTACTTCAAACTCAGATGACTGGGAAATGCCTGAGATGACCTTTACATTGGCACATTGATGATATCATGCACTGCAGACTGCTGATGAATCCCACTACTGCGGTAGCAATACCATCAAAGTTGGCATCACAAAAAGATGTGAAATAAATATAACTTCTTTAAATCTTTCTATATTAAAGTTTTGATTAACAAAAAAGAAATCTACAAATATCAATATGTGAAAAAAGGTCACAAAAAAATCAAAAACTGATACTGTATATAAAACAGTGTTGGTGTTTTATAATCAGAGCTCAAATATGCACACGGCACACCCTAACAATTGTTTAGTTTGTTTAAGAACATAAGAGATTTAACAGACTAGAGGAGACCATTCAGTCCACCAGGCTGGTTCATTTAGCTAACAGCTATGTTGTCCCAAACATGTTGTATTAATATTGTAGTAGCAGTCCCATATGTAGAGTATAGTGAAATTCTTACTTGCATATTCACCCAGGTTGCAGCAGGTTGCTACTCTCTAGCGTGGATCATGTTGGAGTCCCTGCTATCTCCTTTTATGCAATGATCACATTTAAAGCTCAGGGAAAGAGCCAAACAACATGCTACACGTTGCCATTCTCAAACACCATGATTAGCGATGCCTTCTCATCATGAGGTAGACCTGGTCCAGAATGTTCCATTAATTGCAGTGTATACAAATTAAAACATAAAAAAATATTCCTAAATTCAAAACCCTTGGTGGCAATCAAAACAAATACATTTGCTTTAATTTTGTTATATAATGCTACTCCTTTTTTTAATTGGCTCCCTGCATAAGGATACCACCTTCCTAGGCTCCGCCCTTTCACAACTATGTGTTGGAATAAATAGATTTGAAAATGAATAATCAGATGGGCTAATGACTGCTTCACAGCAGCACCAGCCCTTCTCATGGGCTGCCCACACCCAGCAGTAGGTGCTAAGGGCTGATTGGTCTTTACAGCTTTTAATGGAGCACTTTTTAATTAGATTTTATAGAGTTTTAGATTTTTTAAATATGCAGTGTTATCAAAATTAATTCAATTGTACATGTGAAATGTTTAAAAATATTTCCTTATCTACCCATAAAAAATCTTATTTTCCTGTGTTTCTTGTAAAAAATTATGCTTATTATTTCTGATACTGTTTTTATTAGTAAATCTGTGAAAGCACTTTATACTTCTCTTAACTGAAGAGTGTTCTATAATGCTAAACTGAAGTAAACACATAAGAGATATCTATTTCTTTTATTTATTGTACACAAGTATATTGAGCATTGAACCCACCAGTTCTTAACTCATTTCCAAACTAACCATGTAGCCCTACTCACTTCAGCCGTCCTTCAGACTTGACAAGGCTTTCATGCAAATGTGGGGTCTAAAAATGTCCTCCTAGCATTGTATTTATTTCTGGGATTTTGTGAAGGGCAACAAAAAGCATAATGAAGAAGATGTCCAGAGTGCTGATTGCATGGGAGAGCAGCATCAGCAATTAACTGAATGACATCTGTGAAGGCCTGCAGGAGAAATGACATATTATTAACTGAAATATTTACTGGCATTTCTATTAGTCAATTGTACTGAAAGAAGTAAAGAAAAATGAGTGTGCCACCTGCCAGGGTGATGTCTTAACTGCTGGATTCCAACACATGAAAACAGAATGTTTGATGAGATTGTGCTCATTATCAAAAAATGTCCTCTGAACTTGAAGAATATCCTTCAAGGTAACAACTTGCAAACTTGTTTTTAAGGCCTACATGGTGCGCATTGGGTGCTGATTGTTTCTGCTCATGGATGCAGGCTTTCACTACAATCAATATGATCTTTATTTAACACCATATTTAAATGACTCCATGCTGAGCAGCTTTTGCACTCCTTAGTTCAGACTGACTTTGTCTTTCATCTGAAACACAATGAAAACTGAATATTTTTATTGAGACCATTGTATTAACTAAAGATGAACTCTTTAGTGGGATGTTTGTTATACTCTGAAGGTGAATGCAGATTTATTTAAACTTAGAAACACTCACTCGTCTGCAAAATTAGTGAAACATTGAGACATCGATTTCATCCATCAATCTATCAATCTATCAAACCCACTTAAGGTACAAGGCAGACCACTCCTGGATGAACAGACTGCTGAACAACATGAACATTACTGTTGTTTTAGGCAAAAAGAATTAGGTGTCTTGTCCAGCTTGAATATTCAATATGGATATACAATTTTGACCAAAAAAAGCACAGCATTGTTTGAAAATATACGTACATTGTCTGTATGACAAAGTTTGTCATTTATACCTGATCTGGGTCTGTGCAAATAGTCTGGAAAGATAAAATAATAAAATGTCCCAAACTGTTTATCTTAATTGTTTTGCAAAAGCCAAACATACTACATGGACATTTGACATTCACATTGTTAACTCAGAGAGTTAATTCTGAAATTGAATTAAAGACATTCTCTGACTTAGGGATTGGTTTCAGTGATCACCTCTGACATAAAAATGAAATATGTAGAGGACAACTATATTTTATAAATTATGATGACTGGAAATGGCAGTACAGAAAAAAAAGGTTCAGAAGATGAAAGGTCAAAACTGGTCAAAGTCAAAAGAAACAAATAAATCACAGCGTCAAAAATAAAACTTGAAGCCAAAAGTCATGGAAAGTGCTAATCTGCCTAAAGTGATTTTTGCACCATGTCCAGAATCTGTAGGAAAATAGATAAACTAATTTCATGAGTTTAATTGAGTGATAAGTGCAAAAGGAAAAACAAACAAAAACAAAATAAAATAAAACAACCGAAAAACCAGATGGGAGGCAAACATCACAGTCAGAAATCAGGCAATAAGTTGAAAACCATCAAAGCCATGAAAATTAATCACAAGGGTTTAACAGGAATTGTCCACAGAGCAAATAAAGCTCAGTGCAACTGTTTACTTTTTATTCTGTCTGCTGATGAGCTCGAGGTCATGACCCCAGAGACCCCGCCCCTTGAAACAACAGTATACAAAATGGCTTCCATAACAGGAAAAGGCAATACGATCCCAAAATTCAGCCCTGATGATGACGGCACGAGTTAGAACCACAGAAACGTTTGTTAGTTGAATCCAGAATCTTGGACACTGGGCATGGCAGGAGTTTACAGGCTAGTCAGGGGGCCCTGGCACCACCAGTGAATAAACTATGTTATTATAATGTCTCAAATAAAGAATTTTTTTTAAGTCCACAGTTAATGTAAATATGTTAATAAATCAACCAATTAGGCATTCAGTGATGCAATGGTAGCACTACTACAACAACAGAAACAATTTATTTTTTGCATAGTCCAAAATCACACAAGGAATGCCTCAGTGGTCTACCTAATGGCAATAAATCCAGGGGTCACACCCTTGGTGTTCCCAGAGTCGAGTTTGTATGTGGGCCCACGAGGGTTTGCGTCAGTTTTCTTCCACAGTCTAAAGATATGCCAGTAAGGTGAACTGGTAATACAAAACCATCCCATGAAGCGTGTGAGTTGTGGGTGTGTGTGTTTTCATCTTGTGAAGGGCAGGCGTCCTGTCAAGGCGTTCATTCATCTCTGTGACTGGTGCTCGGATAGTCTCCGGCTGCCCCCTGCCCTAGGTAAGCAGGTTTAGAGGACAATAAATAATATAATCCATCCCGCCCAAGGCAACATTCTCTTGCACATCACTTATCCTTAAAACAGATGAAGAAATACTCTGTACAGTTTCAATTACATTTTACTTTATTGTTTCAGATTTAGCTTGCGAGACATTATTTTAAATTGTATATTTTGCCTCCAGTATTTCTCTTTTTTACACTTCCATTAGTCGCTCGTCTCAGCAAAACAAATCCTCAGCAGACTTGCAAATTGCAATTATGGCTGCCTTCAAAAACAGTTGCACAGTGGTGTGAACATGTCCAAATATGTGATATTAATCGCTGAAGAGTAATAGAAAATGCTCCAACTTTCAAATCAGTTAAAGTGAAACCTAAATGTTACACTATGGCTAGATGTTAAAACTTGTTAAAATAAGAGAGTGCTTATTTTGTCACAAATTAAATACATTGACAAACAGACTTAAAAGTCCATTATTTTAAAATTCTTTTTCTTTGAATGTTTTGGTTATTAACTCCTAGTTTGTTTATGCCTTTTTGCATACTGGTTTTTGTTTTTGCCCAGTTATGTTTTCCTTTTTACCAGCTTTATTGAGTTTTGCTGTTTTAGAGCTGGTTTACTGCAGGCAGGCACTTGTGGCTCACAGCATTGGGACAGGCCTCTAAAAACACACCGCTGCAGAATCAATAAAGAAGTCATGTTTGTCAGCCATGTGTAAGGATCTGTGTCCTTCTCTTGTTTAGTCCCCCAGTTACTATTAAAGGATAAAAAATAAAAAAAACTTAGTGAGACATTTTAACATATTTAGAAAATGTTATTTATTTTATGCTAGCTGAGTTCTGGCAGCGCCCATGGCCATCTTTTTGGATTAGACAGGCTTAAAAATGGATGTAATTGCTTTCAACCATAGGTGTAGTTGAGGGCATTCAAAGTCCCCCAAATATATTCAATGACAGTTCCAAAAAAGTGATTTTAGATGGAATTATAATTTATGTCCACCCTGAAATTAATATTTGGCTATGTCCCTGCCCTCATCTATTACCTTTATGCCCCACTGGACAGAAATGGTCAAAATAAGCAAGATGCCCTCCATGAGTAAAATGTAACTACCTGTTAAATGGTTAAACGGGTAAGTACTAAGTGCAGTTATCTTGTCCTTTATTCATCCCTTTGACTTCCTTTGCCTGAGTACTAATGGATGCACAGTATGTCACATTTAAAGGGAGAATGTTGTTTTTGCCAGAGAGGGCCATATGTACTTTATAATAATACGGTCATTGTTTCTGAGCCAAGATGTCACAGGATACAATTAAACAAAAAGGCAGGATTGGCAAAAAGAAATAAACATCAATCTTCATGTAGCTGTCCTAAAATAATAAACCACATGCTGATTATTAGTAGTAGGCTGGGGGAGTCTAACACTCTCTCTGTAATAAAGAAATGAATAGCTGCACATTGCGTTTACAGAATTTTTAATGTTGCATTGTAAACCTAATGACTTGGCCTTGGAATTGCTTATCATTGTAACCACATTGCTCACAAAAAGTCTTGAATTTCATAGCAAGTAACCTTCATGTGTATTAAATTCTAATACGAATAAAAAAAGAGTTCATGAAAAAGGAAAAATGCTTCCAGGCATATAAATTCTTCTCTGGTATTAAGTAATGAATGCTTATACTGTAAAGTATTACCTCTATATAAACAATATACCATGTGGATTCCTGTAAAGCACATTCATTGTACTAAACCTGCACACATTTGGTGTTTATCATGGACATTTGGATTTTAGGGTCATTATTGTTTAAACAAATGGCTTCATAGACAATATGCTGCACCTGCACTGGAGCGGTGCTTAGAATCTCTGTGAACAAGTCAAGGTTATGCTAGAATAAACGGTAAGCAGATATTACAATTCTGATTGTATTTAAACATATTTAAAGCCTTTACAATATAAAAATAAAACAATGAAAACAGTGTGGAAGTTGACCTGGACACAGACAGGCAGACACGTTCATGTCACCCACAAACACGTTTATTTACAATTATTTACAAAGTTAATGTCACTAAGACACAGTCCAAAATAGTGCACAAACCCCAACACAGTCCTGGCTTCAAATGCCTTTCTTCGGGCCGGCTCCACTCTCCACTCTTGCCTCGTCCTCCTTCCACCCGACTCTAGCTCACCGAGTGGTGGTGGCTGGGCCCTTTTATAGTCCACCCGGAAGCGTTCCAGGTGATTAACCACCTGGTCCTGATTGCACTTCCGGGTGGGGCTGAAAGCTCGTCCAACCGGGCTGTGGGAAGCAGGCAGCTCCCCCTAGCGGCCACGCCGGGCCCCAACCAAGCTGTGGAGGACTCCATCTCCCATGGAGCCCTGCGGGCGGTTGGGGAGTCACTGTCGGCCAGGGAGGCTGCCACCAAGCGTCCCGGGGGAGGTATTGGACTGCCCATGGCGGCTCCCCCGGAACATAAGTAGCAGGGGCGTCCCTGCCGGGCATGGGACCCGGATGTCCTTCACAACAGACATTACTATATTTTACTATTTTTAACTATAATTTATTTAATTAATAGTATTTCCAATAGCATATTTACATATTTATAATGTTAACGCAGTAGCTGGTAACAGGTATTTAAACTAAATTACATATATATATATATATATATATATATATATATATATATATATATATATATATATATATATATATATTGTCAAGGATACCAGGGGCAACGACCTGGCCGGGACGCCATGAGGGACCGGATGTGGGTCTGCACCCACTCTGGATCACGTGGGGGCCGCCTTCCTGGTTGCTTTGGGGCCCGGGGTTAAGGGCATGGAAGCCCCACCCTGCAGGGGCCCGTGGTCACCACCAGGGGGCGCCCCAATGCCTTGGGGACCTGTTCCCTCAGCACTTCCGCCACACCAGGAAGTGCTGGGGGGAAGATTAGGAAGGATTAGGAAGGACACCCGGAACAGCCGGCACTTCCGCCACGCTGGGGCGCGGCCAATGAGGGAATGCCGGGAGCCACCTGGAGCTCATCCGGGAGAGAATAAAAGGGGCCGTCTCCCTTCATTCAAGGCTAGAGTCGGGTGGAAGAGGACAAGGCAAGAGAGGAGAGTGGAGGCGGCCCGAAGAAAGGCATTAGAGTGGCCAGGACTGAGTGTTGGGGTGTTTTGTGCATGGAACTGGATCTGAGTGACCATCTATTTATTTGTAAATATTGTAAATAAAACGTGTGGTGGTGAGTAACAACATGTCCGCCTGTCTGTGTCCGGGTCAAGTCCACAATATATATATGTAAATTTTTTACGTCATAAACTCCTTTAACTCTACTGTATAAAATATCTCTCTGTCTATCACAAAACTTCTTAGAAAAACTTTTGAGAAGTATAGGCCATTCAGCCCAACAAAGCTTGCCAATCCTACCCACCTAATTTCTCCAAAACAATTTCATATTAAGTTTTGAAAGTCCCTGAAGTCCTACTCTCTAACCACACTAGTTGATATTTTTTTCCACATGTTATTATTATTATATTATTCCAAAATAATATCAAGTCTAGTTTTGAATTTCCTTAGAGTCCTACTGTCTTTTGGGGCTGGTGTCGACTTTTGTCGGCAGGAGGTATTGAGGGTGTATGTCGACAAACAGGTGTAGAGGGCGACAATGAGCTGTTAATAATGACGTCACAGGCATTCCCTCTCTGCTCAGAGGAGTGTTAAACTCATTGACTCAGCATCTAATCCTTGCATGTGCGTGAGTTACAAAATGTAAACAAAGGCAAGATGGCATCAACATCTCACGAGGGAGTGAAGCGAGTGCAGACAAGAAAATACACAGCAGACGATGTTTTGTGCATTATTGCTGAATTGCTGATTCTGATTTTTCAGAATCTGATTTTGTTGACAGTGTTCAGGAAATCGAGCAAGAGAGTGAGAAACTGACATCAGCTGATCGGACACCAGCTGATGCCGCCACCGCTGATTGGCTGCCAGCTTAGTACATTCGCACAGCCGACGCACCTACGGCAAGGTTCGTGTGGAAGGAATACCCAGACATTGATCCGTGGGAGCCAAACTGGCTACCAGACTTCACAAGACAGCGTGGCTTGCTGTTGGACATAACAGATTACCAGCCACTGGACTACTTCAGGCTGCTCTCTCCTGATGCTGCTTTTCAGCTACTGTCAGACGAGACAAACAGGTATGCAGAGCAATTTTTGAATCGCCGGCTTGCACTGCATTCTTATTTTTCAAAGTGGAAACCCACAACAAAAGATGAGATGAAGGGCTTTGTGGCATTACTAGTAGAGATGGGACTAGACAGGTGATATAACATCAGGGAGCATTGGTCCAAATGTGTTTCATCCACTGGTGGCTTTGGACATTTTATGCCGCGTGATAGGTACGTGCTCTTGCAAAGTTTTATTCACTTTTGTGATAACCAGACACAAATCCCAAGGGGTGAGACAGGCTATAACTTCATGTATAAAGTTCAGCCCCTGCTTGACATTGTGGAACCAACATATAAACAATTTTATCAGCCTGGCCATGATTTGTCTGTGCATGAATCTTTGATAAAATATATACAATATTTGCCAGACAACCCCACAAAGTATGGCATAATGGATTTTGTACTGGCAGAAGCAAACACTGGTTTCTACCTGAAAGTAATTACATATACAGGAAAGTATTTGAGTCATGTTGTATACATGGACAATTTTTTTACATGCCCAGAATTGTTCATGGAGCTACAGAGCAGGGGAATTAGAGCTTATGACACAGTAAGGGTGAACAGGAGACACAGCTGAAGCCAGACAGGCTGAAGAGGAAAAGAGGTGACAATCCGGTTTACATGCGGGTGGAAAACTTGGTGGCATTGGCATGGCACGATGTGAAACATGTGACTTGCCTCTCTACAGTACACACTAACAATATATGTGAGAGAGTGCAGCAACAGACAATTGAAAAGGAGGCACCAATGCAACACATATTGTAAGCAGTGCAATGTGGCAATGCATGCAATTGGCTGCTTTGAGCAATATCATACTTTGCAGGACTTTGCTGTGTAACATGTATGTGAAATCATAGTATGTGAAATCATATAGTATGCAGGCTCATACAACATGCAAAACAGTAACATTTGTCAAAAGTAAATATTTTTTGCTGATTTGATATGTTAAACAATTGCTTTGTGTTCTTTTTTTAAAAAAGTTAGTTTTTGGAAAAAATATTCAGCCCTAATGGGAAAAGAAACAAAAAAAAATTAGCCCTAAAAGAAGAAGTAATAAACTACTTGGCAGCTTATTCCATGTGTCTCTGACGAAAAATGTTATAATGCTTATGTGCAAAATTTACTCTTAACAAGTTTTCGACTGTGTTCTCATGTTCCTGTTGAACTCACTTTAAAATAACAGTCTCGATCCACTGTGCTAATTCCCTTCATAATTTTAAACACTTAATCATGTCTCCTCTTAATCTGCTTTTACTTAAATTGAAAAGGCTCAGCTTTTTTAATCTTATCTCAAAATTCATCCCGTGTAGCCCTGGAATCGGCCTAGTTGCTCTTCACTTCTCTTCTCTAGACTTTTTCCTAGTACTGCTCTGTCATTTTTTAGCCTGGACACCAAAACTGTACACAGTACTCCAGATGAGGCCCCATCAGTGTGTCATAAAGCTTCAGCATAACCCCCTTGGACTTGTACTCTGCTTATCATGTTATGTAGCCTAAAATACTGTTAGCTTTTTTAATGGCTTCTGAGCACTGTCTGGAAGTTGATGGTGATGAGTCAACTGTGACTTCTAAATCCTTCACAGAAAGGGTACTTTCAAATTTCAAACCTCCCATTTTGTATTCATATCTAACATTTCCTACGCCCATTCTTTTTTAATATCCATAATTTGCAATGAGATTTTTTGCTGATTTTAGGATCTCTTAAAACTGTAGACACCTTTGAAATGTCTTAATATGTACAAAGAACATGACCAAGAGTGTGAACCTCTGAGGCAGCAGTACTAAGCACCACAAACCTAGGACATAAACCTCACAGTAAGGTCAATTTTAACATGCTTGAGATTCATCCCAAAAGAAATGTGTTTTATTCTAAATATCTTCCTTTTTATTCACAAGGTGGCAACTATCGTAAATTGTATTTTAGAGTTCTTAAGACTAGGGTGAGGTGGCTTGTTGTGAGCTACTTACAGGGCCTATTCTTGTTGCAATGTCCTAATGAACCAGTGTAGAAACTGTAGTTTTACTAATGTTGTACTGGATTGAGGTGCTAATCCAGAAGTTAATTCATTAGACAGACCATTTAATTTACCTCTGCTGTGGAAATAAAAAAATGAGATTTCAAACACAAGAGACTGACATGAGGTTCCTGCACTGGGTTTCTGGGCTCAGTCCTGCAGTCATTGCTTCTCTGGCCTGTGCCACCTCCACCTACTCAAAGCTTCATGATGCTCCAACAATGATGGATGGATCAAAAGCCAGAAGTCTGCGTGACCATCATCATCAAATCCTTCCATTAGAACCCTAAATCCAAAGAGGACTGTTTCATTTATGTTAGGTAGAATGCCCAGAGGGGACTGGGCAGTCTAATGGTCTGGAATCCCTAAAGATTTTATTTTTTTCTCCAGCCGTCTGGAGTTTTTTTTTTTCTGTCCACCCTGGCCATCGGACCTTACTCTTATTCTATGTTAATTAATGTTGACTTATTTTATTTTTCTTACTGTTTTACTTTTATTTTTCTATTCTTCATTATGTAAAGCACTTTGAGCTACATTTTTTTGTATGAAAATGTGCTATATAAATAAATGTTGTTGTTGTTGTTGTTGTTGTGGATGGAGAATAGTAAGTTTAGGTGGTGTCTCTCATAGAAAGTATACCAGATACGACCCACAATCTCAAATCATAAATATTACAACTCTTCACCTGCATGGGAGTGTCTATGACTCAGAAATACATGGAAACTATTTCTAGATCAGGTTTCTCCAACATTCTGTGTTGTGACTGTCAAATTCACAAGTAGCGGCAGATGAAAAGTAATGTGAGTTATAAATCTGAATATGAAAAATACATGAAAACTGCACATATGTTAAAATTTCTCAAAAACAACACTTACTGTAAAGGATGTTAATGAGAGACACAGGCATGACGAGAATTCCCACCAGCATGTCAGCAACAGCTAATGACATCAAGAAAAAATTGGTAGCATTCTGGAGTTTTTTCTCAAAGGTAACAGCCATAATTACGAGTATGTTGCCACCAATCGTTAGAATAATGATGATCACAAATAATAAGGCAGGCCAGTTCTTCTCTTTCACTGTTATCCGTGAAATCACCTCTAGGTCTGATACATTTAGAGCCTCTGCTGTGGGCAAACTCTGGTTTAATGTTAGTGTATTGTTAACATGCCAAGCCATGAGGCCACCATGAGGTCCACCGACATCAAGGCTCACTGTCGTAAGACTGACTAATATTCCTGTGGGACTGCTCATCATCCAGGGATCTTCTTGAACATCTTATTTCTGATGTGTTGGTTTTCAAGTTATTTTTCCACAGATTCAGAAAGACTCAATCAAACTTGTTAGAGTCAAAGAATACAACTCATGCCAAGCCAAGAGGCTGTCCATTTCTTCAGTAAAGATGCTGGAAAAATATTTTACATATAAGGGCCCCATCATATTAATGATTGCATATTTTCCAAAAAGTCTTCTTTTGAATTAGGTCTTCTGTAAATTCTGTAAAAAAGACAGAGTAAACATTTCATTAGAGTAACTGAAAAGACACATTCTTCTTTTAAACTTACTAGCAATGAACCTCTGTTGAGTGTGTTTTCCTCTTAGTCTCACTCTTACTCTATTAGGTAGATCCCTCACAGTCAATTCTGTTTGCATCCTTGAAATTCACGGCATGGATGTCTTCAAAAATTTTAAGGTGCATTTCAAGTATATGACAATTTCTTTCCAGATATACATGTCCTCCATTAAAATATAGGGATGTAGGTCATATACCAAACAGTACATTTAGTCATATCAAAGAGATAAGGAAGACTGCAATAAGACTGAAAATCACATGTGGGCTCAGTATAACAAACCAGACATATTGCCACTTACAACTTTTCAAAACTCATATGAAGTACAAAAACGCACATTAAAACCATTTGTACTGCTTAAATGATAGTGTGTCATGGATCTCATGGGACCTCTGTCTGATAGCAAGAAAGGAAAACATCTGAAACATTGATCATTAGGTGTTAAAGAAAACTAGTAAAATGTGTTGTGTCTTTTTAAAAACAGAATATAGATACAAGTTCTCACCCTAGAAAAAAACAACTTCACATTATGTGGGGTTTATTTCTTCTAACTGAGTGACATTGAAACAGTTTCCATGGAGCAGTGAAGCAGCAGCACTAACCACTATTCCTTCTTAAGCTTCAGTTTGCTTGAGTGTCTTTTAATTGTTAATATGACAATAAACCCTGGCATTTGTAATGCTTAATTGAACATGTTATGTCATCATCATTTAGTGTATGTGGCTGGAGGAGCCAAAGAATATTGCTTCATTTCCAAATCTTTCTAACATTGTGTTGGTCTTGCATGGTAATATACAGGGGTGGGCAAAAGCAGGTTTATATTTGTTTGCATGGAAAAAGATGTGCAGGTTATGATTACTGAAATAGCTTTATTAACTCAGTAGCTTTAAGGAGAAGATAAATCAGGACAAAAAATACAAATATATACAGTAATACAATAATTAATAAGTAATATAAGAATAAACTTTGTGTTTCGCATACTCACAACTGTAAACCTACTTTGGCCCCCCTTTATACATATTTCTTGAAAACTGCCACAAAAACAGTTGTTGTTGAACTCCCTGGCTGAATTTCCTATCACACTTTTATCTTTCCATCCACCCATTCCCTGACTCACTTTATTCTTGTTCTGGCAAGCTGTGTGTAAGAACCAGACTCGGGGTTAAGACACAATACAATAATTGTCACTATATTATATTCATAAATTGCAAATGTTGCTATTCAGAACTTGGTTTTAAAATCATTGCATTTTTTTTCCAAATAATGTTACTGCCTAAATTATAACTATTGTTTGAATGGTTTAATGATTCATCTTTAAATAAAACAGTCAAGTTCTTCAACCATTAAAATGTTCTGACTTGACTTATGAAGATTATGGAAACAGATGTCATTTATGTCATTTCAGATCTTATGATCATATGCTGCAGAATGCGCAACACAATTAACACTGAACAACTTATCATTTAATCCGACATAGCTGCAGAAATGTTCTTTAAATTTGTATTACATATAACATTGTTCCAAGGACAAGTGTTGAATTTGGATGCTGGATGGCAAATCCATAATTTTGTTTTACAGTATTATGTGTTACCGTTTCTATTAAATAATTTAGATTCCCTCAATGTTCATATTGTGTTTAAGCTTCGATTACCTGATTTTAAACGCATATGTTAACAGTAAACAACTATAAAGTGTTAGTTATATTCCAGTTATGAAGAGTAAAATGTTTTGTCCTTGTCAGACCTTACACTATTCGGCTGCATTTTTGTCAAATTTGAATGACCAACAAAAATCAATTCTAAAATAAAATAAAATGTTTTAAGATATTCTTATTTGTATTTGTTGGAGAAAAAAGCAGAGTGTCTCACGAGGCGGCAGGCCTTTTCTTGTAGTGTTTAAAAAGTTGACCTTTCCAAATTACTTGATTTTACAAAGATACTTTTATTCCTTTCTATGCTGAAAGAGCCTGCTATGTTAAAACAGCTCGTTATGTTAGTTGGCTGCTGAAAATGTACCTTATCCAGGAGTACTTTGGTGTTTGCTTGAGAATGGTCTCAATGTTTTAATAATTGGTTTAAGTATAAAATGTAATACTGTCTACTATATTGTAAGTCTAAAGTATTTTTGCCTATTCATGTTTTTGCTGATCATAGATAAGAAGCGATTTAAATCAAATGTATAATAAAGATCTGCTACCATAATGCACGTACAGCTCCAAAAGCTGTTCCTAAGTTTTACAAACTTGCTGTGCTGTTGGCTACCATGTCAGAAGCATGAGCTAATTTTAGAACCATTATTTTAGTTTAATGAAGTTTGCATGATGATGGAGGAGCGCTTCTTATAACTCTTGTTTGTTTACACAAGCACGCCTCTCATTGCTCGCTTGACTTTAATGGCGCAAGCATACAAGCTCTGAAAGTACTTTTCAGAGATAAGAAATGGAATTTTATAAAGGAAACGTTGTCTTGGAGACAGAATGACCACATCTCACCTAGATTAGCTTTATGAGATCTATAGAAGAGATGATAAGAGGAGAGAAAAAAAGATGGGAAAGTTGAGCCAAGTATGCCGTGAGTTACTGCTGTCACTTCAAGAAACGCAAGTAATGGGGCGAGAGTTGGGAGCATGCACTGATTTTACAGCATTTTCCCGCACCCACAACACGATGAACTACCTCGATTGGTACCCTAGGGCAGCCATGCAATGTGTGAAAAAACTGCAGTGCAAAGGTTGCAGGGTATTTACACAATAATTTGCTTTTATTTATGGCATACTCTATTTGAATAATGCTAAATAAATGTATAACTTTCTCTCCTGTCTGTTTTCAGTACTCTTTCTAATTACCTGGGGTTACAGATGTCAAAAGGGGAGAGGGTGTGTGTATTGAACTAGAGAAGCAGTCAGTTTTGACAGTGTGATAAGAGTATGGGATATGGAATATTTAGTGATGGTCTTCGTAGGAAAGAGAAGAAAGGGGATAGGGTCATCCTAGATCCTTAATATGACAAAACAGTACTAAGCTAAAAATGCATATTTGTATATTTCTTTATATATATTGCATTGTTTTCTGTTGAAGTGTCAGCATTGTGGTTTTTATTTTACCTCCCGCCCTATACTTACTCACTCCATCCTACCTAGATTCTCTAGAATTTAGGAATATGTAAGTATGCTAGTCATATATTGTAATCTCTGTTTTCTAATCAACAGAGTAAGATCTGGTTATTAAGATAAAACAGACTGATCATTCCTACTATTAATGAGCATCTCTACTATTGCTTGTTTCAAAAGAGAAAGACATTTTTTGCAATATGATCCACTGTGCTACACAGTTTTTCAGATGTGGTGCTGGTTACACACATATACAGATATTAATGCTCAAGTTTAGCCAGGATCAAGCAGCACTTGGTGTGTTTTCCACCAAATAAATGTATTTTCCTCAGTTTAAAGTCACCTGTCAATCTGACTTCCACATCTTTGTACCCTGAGTTGTCATTAATATGGTGGAATGCGCAACCGTCACACTGACAATTACCAAAACAGAAATGGAATCCATGACTATGTGAATGAAAGCCAGCAATGATAAGTAATGTAATATTGAATGTTCAATAAAAAGTCTTATAAAACTTGACTTATTTGTATGGACTATTATTTGATTTTAATAAAATCCCCAAAAAATAAATAAATAATTAAGCATAGCAACATGCACACACTTTTTCCTGCAATAGTCTTCAGACATGGGCTTCTTCCTTGATTCACTTTAAGCAAGTGTATACTTTTACCATAGCAATTGTAAGCATTGACACACATTATTATAAACATATTTTTCTACTCTTCTCTTCATCATAATTCATAGATTATTAGGGCTTGCACATACACGCAACCCTCCTGAACTAAAACCTAAATGGTACTTTCTTCTTATGCCATAGGAGCTCTTTTGAGTGGGACCTGTGCTGCAGTTACTGCTTATTTTATCAGTGCTAAACCAGAGCCGCAGAGTGTTGATCTCCATTTCCAAAAGAGGCAAGTGAAGTGCAGATACTCATTAATTCATCACTGGCATTTGTCTATGATTTTTGAATACAAGATTTATTGAAAGGTTGGCAATAGTCTGTGGTTGCTGGCATAGGTTTCAAAACACTCAGGTGTTTTTTGTCATGTTTCATCTTCTGATTTGGCACCAGTTCCTTGGCTCCATTACAACCCACAGCATTCCATGAATGATTAGAATGTCACTTTTGCACGAGGGCTTAATGGAGAAGGAGGCATTGTCTCTCCATGAAAAAGGGTCTCTCTTTCATTTAAATAAATTAATTTCACCCACTGGCTGAACATCAGAAAAATTAGAAAACAGCCTAAGCGTGCCATCTTTCCTTGTCTTTAATATAAGGCCAACGCGCAATAAAAAATAGGTTTGTCATTTTTTGTTGATCATACAAACAGCCATACTACGAATAATTTATATTGCACCATCGTAATGCATTTTAGAACCACAGATACCTGACACAACAGACTGATATTAAGAGTTATTGGGGGCCACAAACTAGTAAGTCACAGGCGGGAACTGAACGTTCTGTTTTAGCGTGTAACCACTACTCCACGGGCGGAGAGGTGGCTCTGAGGCTAGGGATCGGAAGGTTGCCGGTTCAAATCCTGTAAAAGAGTGACTCTACTTTGTTGGGCCCTTGAGCAACGCCCTTAACCTGCAATTGCTCCATCCTGGGTATAATGTTAATCTGCACCCAGCCCTGCATGTAGGCTCTCCAACCTCCAGAGAAAACCTGGGGGTTGGTGGCAGAATTGGCACTCCAGCCTCCATAAACATTCCATCTGAACTAGTGTGGTGCTGAGATGTCAACCATTGCATGGCTGCACTCAGGTCCTAATCAGGGATCCTGAGTTAGTTTGTCGTGTGATGGGTGCGGCAATGTGCTGTATCAGTGTGTGCTCCTAACCTTTCTCTCTCACTACTCCACACTGCTCACTTACAATTATTTCTTTGCTGTATGCCCTGCTTAAAATGCTCTTCTTTTCTATTGAACAAGCTCATTGTATGGTTGCTCTTGGCTAGTTTAATGAGCCTCTGACATTCTTTGAAGCCTGCACATTAATGGAATATTTTGGACCTCCATTTCCACCTCCCTTTCGTATTCCCTAGATGTTACTATTCCCTGTTCTCCACAGCTTTTTCTACTTCTGGACTTTTCTCTGTACTCTTTCTCATTCTCTTAACAAGATGTTGATTTCATTAAGTTCTACAACTGCTAAGATCCTTCTAGCAACTATCAGAAGCAAAAGAATCTGAAGCAACATTTAATACATGTCTGAAGGAATTTATTTAATGACTTAACTCTCTCAGAACTTTCAGCTGCTCTCATTAATATCTTATAACATCTCTTCAAAAAAGTAGTTGCAAACATTAAAAGTCAATTATTTGCTTTGACTGGAATATGTAGGGCATCATGGCATCAGCAGAGCATTTTTTTTTTTCTTTTCTAAAGTTGGTTCTTTTTAGAACATCTCCTATGGTGTAAGGCCAGGAGACTTTGTTTTTCTGTCTTTTAGATGTTTGTGACATTTCCCATTTGCTTGTTCCCTTTTTTCTTTAAGCTCGGTAAAAAAATGTTAACAAAAAAAACATTGGTGTTGCGTCTCTAAAATGCTACAAACAATGGAACACCAGCCCAATCAGCTGATAAACATGTCCTTATACTGTATCTATTTATTTTTGATGGATTTCAAAATAGTATAACAACAATTTCTCCTATTTTCTGCATATGCTTTTAGTGCTTGATGAATGTTACTTTGTTTGTAGAAAATCACCATGTCTTTCCCAGCTCAGAATGACTCTAGATGTCCTGACTGGAGAGTTTAGCTTAATGTGCACTTCTTCAGAACTTTCATAAGTAATCAGATTTAGAGGTGCTATATGAACAGCTCCAGGGATACAATTTTTTGCCCAAAAACGTTTTCTCAAAATAATGAAGAAAAGACACTTTAAAATTGAACTTGTTTCATTTGAACTTGGTATTTTTCAACTGAGAAAGTTTTGAGGTAAGGTAGCCATAATTGCTAATCATGGCGTTAGAGTGGTGACGCATGGTGATTATCAAATGCAAATAAGAATTTTATTGGACTCTGTACATATGACAATAGTCACCCTTGTCGATGACTGGACAGAAACTCACATGAAATGCTGGCTTGCCAATAGGACTTCCCTTCTGTTTACTTGCTGCTAATTAACTTCTTTTGAATTAATTTTAATTGACTTGTTTTTTAAGATTTCTTCCCCTGAATTTCTTTTCATTGTTCCTCTGAATTGCTTCATTTCTTTCCTTAAATGGCACCCAAACAGAAGTGAAATGTGAAGTGAGGGAGCCAACAGAAGACCAACTCAGTCAGGACCTCAAACTCCAACCAATTTCACCCCAAGCAATTCCTTAATTAGGTGCCAAGTCTTGTCGTTTATTAAACCTGTTCTTTAATTCCATGGCTTGTTACTGCTCTCATTGTGCAATAGCAGACATTTCCAAAATTGTGATTTTCTCTTTTCTAAGAGTACTGGTAAAATTGAGCAGATCAACATTCCTGAGACCTTCACCTTTCTTTATTTTCAGATATTGTATGATTGACATAGTTTGCTGGTCATGTTTTGGCTCATTGTGTATCTCACTAGTGTACAGCAGCTAATTTAGGAAAAAGAAACAATTAGGGGTCTGAGTCTTCAAGAGCAAGTCATTTAACAATAATTCAAAAGTAGTTAATTAGCATTAAAAACAGATCCCTAATTAAGAAAAGAGTTAGAATGATAACCTTGCAGCCACTAGGGCCTTCCAGGACCAGACTTTGAGAACCCTGATCTAAAGTGATGATTTTGCTTACACTCATGGATTATATTTTTATAATATATTTTTCTGTGTATTTTTTTTTTTTTACAGTACTGCAGGTTGGACCAGATATCTATTATGCTTCAGTACATAAAGTTTCTTATCCAAGTTCAGGTTACAGGGGCAACACCTTAGCAGTGAGGCCTATACGTCCCTTTCCCCAGCCATACTTGCCAACTCATACTGTGAGGTCACTGGCCATCTGGGTGACATAATCTTCTTGCCCACCAAGCCCTGGGTGTTCCCTGGGGTCCCCTCCCCTGCTGATCATGACTGAAAAACTTCCCCAGGGAGGCATACGTATCAGTTGCCCAAACCACCTCAGTTGGCTCAGATATCTGTGCTTCTCATCCTGTCTCTAAGGGAAAGCTTAGCCCCCTGCGGAGGAAGCTCATTTCAGGCGCTTGTACCCACAGTCTCATTCTTTTGCTCAATAC
Source organism: Polypterus senegalus (assembly GCF_016835505.1). NCBI lineage: Eukaryota > Metazoa > Chordata > Cladistia > Polypteriformes > Polypteridae > Polypterus > Polypterus senegalus. Next base: position 121,153,948 of record NC_053163.1, on the reverse strand, counting down.
AATACAATACTGCACAAAATAATCAAGCAAACACCAAAGATGTATTTGCATATACACATTGCCACACATTACAAATAAGTGTTTTGAACATCTCCATCATACAGGGTTGTCCTCCAGTTCTACTGAAATGTTTATCTCATCATGGCTAGGGCATGCCTGAGTTCAAAGAATTCCATTACATACCTAGAAACCACCATAATGGAGAAGGGAAATATCAAATGAGCCAAAAAGGTATTTACTGATGACATAAGTGGCCTTTATCTTTTGGTGCTACATGGCCCTCGGCTGTAAGATACTAAACTGCTCACTAATAATGAGACTAAACCAAAATATCTGCAAAATCTATGTGTCATCATTTTTGGTCACCTCAATATTTTATTATGCACTGTCGTTCCAAGCAAAGGATTTCAGAAATCAACGTCTAGAGCTTTTACATGCTAATGGCTTATAGATGATGTAAGGTCCTCAGTGGATTGCCTCAGCATTCTTTGCCAGGACTATTCGTCTTTAAGATTTATATTAACAATGTTATACCATTCACATCACTTATGAACAAATAATGTGTGTTATTTGTGACTCAGAAGTAAGAGAAATTTAGTTATCAACCATACATATCTATGTGGTATCATGATGGTCCAATTTGTTTTACCGCTGCCTCACAGAACAAAAAACCTGGATTGAATCCATCCATCCATCCATTTTCCAACCCATTGAATCCGAACACAGGGTAACAGGGGTCTGCTGGAGCCAATCCCAGCCAACACTGAGCGCAAGGCAGGAACCAATCCCGGGCAGGGTGCCAACCCACTGCAGCCTGGTCTGAATAGTCTTTGAAAATCACTTATTCTCCCTGGGGCCACATTTTATTTAGGAATATTACAATTGCTCCCACATGCAAGTTTCAACAAAAATCTCAAATCAAAATCCTAGTGTGCCCGAGTGTGTGTGCTCTGCAATGAACTGTCCATGTTTGGCCCTGCCTTGCAGTTGGTGCTGGCTCTATAGTGGACTAAGTGGCTTTAGAAAATTTATCGATTTGATTTTTTCATTTGATTTACTTTATAATCCCTGAGGGGAAACTGTCATTGTGCCATAAATCTTTGAAGGTCAAAGCACAGGGTCAGCCATCATACAGCACCCCTGGCGCAATCTTCAGGTTAAGGGCCTTGCTCAAGGGCCCAATGGAGGAAGATCCCTTCTGGCAGTAATGGGATTTGAACCAGCAACATTCCAGATGCCAGCTGAGATCCTTAGCCTCTGTTTGTTTATGGGATTAATTCATTTTTGTTTTATCTTTTATTTACATGTTTATTTATAATATATATTTTTATACAAACATTTTGTAATAAGGTATCATATCTTCAGGAGGTAAGTCAAGCGTTGTGTAATTTGAAAAGCATCGCACTGTACAGGTTAGCAGATTACATATTTAAAAACACCTACTAAAATACATATCATGAATTTCTCAAAAGTACTTTTAGGTGTAGCTAGGGGGAGCCAACCCCATAGTTTTCACAATTTTCTGTTTTGATTTGTGTCACCCTATTAATGTAAAGTTTGACCCCCATCTAAGATTTTAAAGTGAGTTTAGTTACAGATCTTGTTTTGATATTATTCATGACATGTTTCCAGTGTTAAATCTCTAATTAATTGGATTGTGAATATCAACAAATCAAGATGAAAAGGAAGATTTAGTTATGAAGAATGTTAATCCTTCTGGTTTTTTTATATATATATATATGTAGACAAAAGAGGTCAACAGAAAATGTTTGAATGATTTGTTATGTGCAGCTGTACAGTTTTAAAATATATCCTCTTTAGTTTAGGTGTTGTAAACTTTCATCTCTGTAATGTGCAACTGTGTACATCTGATCTAACAAATATCCTGGGGTGACACTGTATTTCACAATTAAAGAAAGTCTCTTTTACTGACTTCATTTTTAAAAACAAAAATATAAATCATTTGAATTCAGTGACTTTGGAACAAGGGTGCACAGCTTCATATCTCCTCAATGAGACAGAAATAGAAATGAAGTCTTTGTCAGTTGGGAAGCTATTTTGGTCATTACACATTACAGAAGGGAGATTTCATTCACTTAAGTAGAGGACTTGCTTAACATTTTCATGGGCTGGAGTTGGAAACTCTATCCTAGAAATGATGGTATAACTTTAGAAGGAATGTGTGACTTGGTGTTAAACACAAGGGATTTGGTTCAGACTTAAAGTATTTCAGGCACAGTGTGGTGAGCCCTAGCTAGGACAGGGCCATCCTAATGCATGGGCATGCTGGGCAGTTGCCCAGGTGCCCCCTGCTAATCTATGTATGTTGTGACTTGCTGAGTGGGTGTGTAGGTAGGAGCCGTAGTGCACTGCTTTGCCCGGGGGCCTATAATGCTGTTAAGATAGCCCTGAGCTATACACTGAAAAAAGTATAACATTGATGTTGTTCATTCAATGTAAATATTCTCTTTCAAGCAACTTAAGATTTGTCATTTAGTCTTTTAGCTTGAAATATTTGTTTCAGATCTCAATCAAAGTAAAAAAAAAAATAGTTTGTACCAAAGTAAGTTATGGTAGAGGGAATAAATGTAAAAATCCTATTTCAGTTAACCTAATATTTTAGGTTGTTCGTGTGTTGTGTGGGAGGGGCTGTTTGTATATTCTTCTGGTCGAACTTTCCAGCGTGCTGGCTTTCCAACTGCCAAAAAAGAAGAACACTTTCCCGAGTGGAGTGGACGTGGCTATACAGGTCTGGTCATTTTCAGCAGCAGACTTTTATAACGGAGGATTTCTGGTAAGTAACCCTGTTTCTCAAATGTTACTTTTAAGTATAAGAACTCGTAATATAACATACTTTCAAGAAAGATGTAGAAATGTTTAATCATTTTTTGTTGTATATTTAAGATTTATGCTTGAGTATTTGCAGTAGATTTACAAAAAAATTTAAAAAGTACAGCACTGGAATGTGTTATGTTCATAATATTTCCAATAGAATAATAACAGGTTACGACAAATAAACCATTTTAAAAAATAACAACTTAAAAAATAGATTTACTTCAGTATAAAACAAGTGAATTGCACCCAATCACTCTAAATGATTTGCCTCAACTTAAAAATTGTGGGTTCAATAAGATAAAAAAAATTATATTGGTTCAGATTGAAAATATTAAGTGTGAATCATTACCTTAATTATTTTAAGTTGAATGGAGGTTATACTTTTTTCAGTGTAGGCCTTAATTTTAAATGCTCTAACATGAGCTGTCATCAAGGGAATGCCCAGTCCACAAATTTCAGGGTACCATCTGGGTGGCCCCTTTTAATATATACAGTGTCCTCAAAATATCAAGCACTCGATGGCACAATAAGAAATTAAAGAGCAACAAAGTAAAACAAAGTCAGGATGGTTTAATGCTCTCTCGAGTGGTCAGTATTTGGACAGGAGCTTAAATCAGCAGTCCCAGCCATGCTGGGAGTGTCTCAGTTTTAATGTGGAGGGACAGGAAGGGGCGGAGTCAATTTCCTTCCGTAGGTGGATTCTCCAGGCTGTGTGAGAAAAAGTAGATGTTATCATTAGCGACAGCACCGCCTTGTGTCCAGAAGTGGTATTGCTTACCTCAGATGAGCCCGGAAGGAGAACCTCAGGTGTGTAAGCGTAACAAAACAAAAAAATGTACCATTCTGATTATAAGCTACTTTGGACAAAGGCATGACTGCATAAATAGACATGAATGTAAACCTACATCAGACTGTTAAAATTAAAAGATGCTTAGTCTTTACTTGAATAAACAACTGCAGTTTTATACTCTATACTCCTTTAAGAAACTGGCCTGTCAATCCTGGTCTTTTCCATTTTAGAATAACATAGATGTCATTTAAATTGAAAGAGTAAGATTGGGTTGTTCAATCATTTCAGGTTGAGGTGTGAGCAATGTATGCAATTTAAGAGGTAAAGAATCTTTCATGCTGAAATGGGCATCTAAAAATAAAAAACAAAACATAAAGTTCATACAAATTGAATGAATCAGTCCAGAAGTAAAGCTAAGCAATGGGACGGAAATCATTTGAGTGATAAGATAGTAAAAAATGAATTTCCATTAATTTTGATACGCTGAAAGAGAATGCCAGCTTGACTGATGGAGAATAAAATATTTAAAATATTGAAAGAAAATATGATAGCTAGCTTAATAAAAGCAAATCTGATTATAATAGTAAGAAAAATAGTCAGAGACTAAACAAATTATTGTATTATCTCAAATTTAAAATTAACCTTAAGATTGCATTTTGCATTCACTTATTATATTTTTGCAGGCTCAAAGTAACAAACCAGAATTTAGCCTGATCTGGCACATGCCCATTGGTACATTAAGGTTTTAGAAAAACACAACACCGACACCAATGGTTGTTAACGCTTACCTAACCGCATTTTTATGGTAACATATAGAATTAACTTGTTTTTCTTTGCTTTACACATGTGTAACTATGACAAGTTTGACCCTAAGAAGCCGTATGTAGTATATTAACCTATATGTGTTTATGATTGTCATACTAAATGTAAAGAAAAATCAAAACTAGGAAGCACTGATGAGGTGCTGATGACTAGCCTGGCAAACAACAGTTGCAGTAAAATTTTATGAAAGTCATTTTAATCCCACTCCGCTGTCCTGCACCCCAAACCTTCTGAATTACTGGCAGCTATTAGAATAAAGATATCAGAGAGACTGAGGTATTTCTTTCTGTGTCAAGGACTAAAACTTCTAAAAATGCAATGTCTTAGACTCTATTAGTGCTCCTTACAATCTACAGATAATTAAATAATTTATTCAATCCCCTTTTCTGACCTTAAAAAATAGGAACATGCCTCCACATTGAAAAGCATCTTAGATTGTGTAACTAAAGTTCACTATACAGTCTTAATGTGTAAGCTTCATGGAACAGAAATACGCAGCAAAAAGAGACCAGATTGCGCTCCAAGTGCATTACCTAATGCAATAATAAATAGTCAGAAGCTTCCTTCATTGACTACACAGAGGAGTGCTGCTGAGAACAGGATTCTGCATTCTTCACCCTTTTTGTTGATACAGCGCGCTCCATAAGACACATTTTTCCTTCATTTACCCCTCTGTTCCTCAGTTTAAAATAAAAAATCAAGTAATTCAGATGTGATTGAAGTGCACATTGCATACTTTCATCTAAGGGTATTTGCATACATTTCAGTCACAGCATGTGGAAATGACAACACTTTCTATACATGGTCCCCACATTTCAGAGCACCGTAATGTTTGGGACAATTGGCGTTACAGGTGTTTGTGATTACTCATGTGTGTTTCTTTGTTTCATTAGTGCAGGCATGATATACCTAGGCTTGCTTCTACCAACAGACTACCTTTGGAATCTGGAGATAACGCTGTTCAACTGGAGGACAATAGCAGTGCCACTGAAAGTGGAAGAAGCCATAATGAGACTGAAAAACAAGAATAAAATAATTAGAGACATGAGTAAAACCTTAGGATTCCCTAAATCAACCATGTGGAATATAATTAAAATGAAATCACACTGGTGAGCTCAGTAATCGCAAAGGAACTGGTAGGCCAAGGAAGACCTCCACTGCTCACTATGGTGAAGACAAAGCTCCAAGAGCAGTACGACTGATCAGAAACAGCCTTCAGAAGGCTGAAATGTATATGTGTCAGAAATAGATATACGCAGAAGACTTCATGAACAGAAATATGGAGACCCCACTGTAATATGAAAACCATTAGTTAGCCTCAAAAACAGGATGGCCAGATTACAGCTTGTGAAAAAGTACTTCAAAGAGCACCATTGAGAGCATTCTTACCAGCTGCATCTTTGTCTAGTTTTGGAACTGCAGTGTCTCAGACCATAATATCCTACAACAGATAATGCACACAGCAGAAAAGATCATTAGGACCTCTCTGCCCTCCATTAAAGACATCTTTATCAAGCGTTGTATCCACAAAGCCAACAGCATTGTAGAGGACCACTCCCACCCCTCTCACAACCTCTTTGACCCACTTACATCTGGCAGAAGTTTTTATAGCATCTGAACCAGTTCTGCCAGGTTCACGTTCTACAATAGCTTCTACCCCATGGTTGTCCAGACTCTGAATTCTATGCTGAACCCCAATAAATCCACTTGACTTGCCCTGACTTCTAGGCCAGAACCTTCACCATCAATGATTTGTTAGCCAGATCACTACCTTCTGCAAGGCTTTGGGATGAGGGCACTGCAATTCCCACACCAGGCAGTGGTGCAGGCATAAAATGATCTGAGGATGCATGGGCTCATGCCAAACCTCTTCAGCCACCTGAGATAAAAAAAAGTGTTAGAGCACCTTCTTTACCATTTTTTTGGTGTGAACAGTCCATGTGATATGCACATGAACAAACTTAAAACTGCATACCCACTGTAGGCAAACTATGTCAGCACATTTAGAGTACATAGACTGCTCTTTACCTTACAGTCCTAAGTACTGAGAAATTTCAACACAACCTACTATGCACGTTTATTACCCTTAATTTTTGTGCAGGACTATTATTTTCAAGTTTAGCTCTAATTCAATAAAACATATCTTAACTGCCATTTTGCCAGTCAGGTTCTGACTTAACAGCCTTATTACCTGCTGTTTATGTAGTTGGTGTTTTTCACTCAGCTGCTGATTCAGTGTGGGGATGCAGTGATAATAATAATCCTAAATATCCCACTGAGTTGCTTCAGCTAGATGTTTCCACTTTAAAGTGGTTATTCCAGGGTAAATTCTTGACTTATCAGATTTTAGTATTGATTAGCTAATTCACAGCACAGTGTATCTTAAAATGACCGATCATTTGTGGCCTTACCTCAGTTACAAGTGACTTTTTAACATTTTGGCAATTGACTTGTCATGTAATTGCTCAGGCCTAGGGGGCTTTGATAAGGGACAGATTGACAAAACATACAGCTTGCATTTTTACTCAGTACAATTAATTGGCTGCAGTAAGTAGCTGCTTTATCAGATCCACCTTGCCTCCCTGTTATCTAACTTCTGAATCTGTAAACTCATTGTATGTGTAGATAATGCTGTTTACAGCAGGCCGAGATATTGATGAAATGTGTGTGAAGGCAATTCAGATGAAGATCAAGCCAGAATAAAGATTTAAGAGGCTTTGTCCACAGCAAATGTGCTGGCATGAATCTGTCAGCAGCTATAACCCAGCCTGACTATTACCTGTGCGTGTCATAAGAATGGACTACACACACAACCTTTGGGCAAAGGTGGTTATCTGGACAGTAACAGACTGGGGATGAAGAAGACTGAACTTAATTGATCAGAATTGTGTAGGGATACAGTCAGGCACCTAAGAAAGAGGTGGCTCCTCACAATGCATGACTGTTTTATTTAACTAAGTTCCATTACTGTTAATAGAAGACTAAAGTCATGGTCAAAAGTTTTGAGAATGATACAAATATTAATTTTCACAAAGTTTGCTGCCTCTGTTTTTATGATGGCAATTTGCATCTACTGCAGAATGTTATGAAGAGTGATCTGATGAATTGCAATTAATAACTGTTATGTTTTAGCCAGAGTTGTTACCCTGTTTTAAATTTATCTTTTTTAATCATTTTGCTGCTTTTTAAATTTTATTCTGTATATTATGTTTTTGTATTTGCTTTGTCTATGATATATTTATATAATATTGTGTTATTAAAACATTCTTTTTCTATGTTTCAGTATGGATTATCTGTCCTGTCTCCTGTATGTTGAGCCAAATAGGTTGCTGCTACCCAATTAGGCAACTGAGTTACTTCTCCAGCTAGTATTTAACAGTTACTCTAGAGCTTTTTGGTTTTTGATTGCTGTTTGGTTTTCGACCCTTACTCTGTAAAAGGTACAGTCTCTATATTGTGATTATTGGATTTGTTTAAGTGCTTTCCTGCCTTGCCTTTTGTGCTTTTTTATCATAAAATGAAAAAAAATGTAATTATAAATTATCATTTTGTTTAGTTTTGAATTTGGTTTTAGAGGTGTTATGGTTTTTCTTCTTTCTTTTTTTGTTTAGTAAATAAGCTTTAGCCATTTTTCTGGGCCAGTGAGGCCAAAGCCAACCATTTGAGTAGGGTTAGGCTGTCTAGAGTGAGGCCAATTTCAGGGGCCCAGACCTGAATAAGGATAAGTCTGGCCTGTTGTGTGAGGTTTTAGAAACCTACTTCTTTTTTGAGATTTTTTAAAGGCAGGAGTACCAGAATAAACAGCTTCCACACCTGTCCCAGTCTGACCACATGTCACTGCTGATGATTCCTGCATACACGCCTCTCTGCAAGTCTGCACTTACCACTACAAGATCCATCACAACCTGGCCTGATGACGCCGCTCTGCAGCTGCAGGACTGCTTCAACAGGACTAACTGGGACAATTTTGAAAGTCCAGACCTGGAACTCTACACCGACAGTGTATTGGTTACATCAAAACCAGCACTGACACTGTCACAGCATGGCACGGTCCAATCTGAAGAGAGGCATCAGAAAGGTTAAGAGGGACTACAGGAGAAGGATTGAGGAGCACCTGGACAGTAATAACAGCAGGTAGGATTGGCAGGGAGTCACGCACTTCACTACTACAGGAGCAGCCATGGAGCTGATGAAGGTGACATCTCAATGACAGAGGAGCTGAACCACATCTTTGCTCGCTTTGAGATGGAACTACCAGAGACAGCTGTTAAACATGCAGAAGCCACTCACAACAACATTACCCCCTCCCTTAGAGTGGAGGAAAACAAGGTGAGACACTCGTTCCAGGATGTCAATCCTAGGAAGGCAGCAGGTCCCGACAGTGTCCCTGGGTGTGTGTTGAGGTGCTGTGCAGAGCAGCTGGCTGGGGTCTTTCCAAAGATCTTTAACCTGTCACTGCCCCAGGCCTCAGTTCCTCCCTGTCTGAAATCCTCCATCTTACTCCCTTTACCAAAAAAATCACCCATAACCTGCCTGAATGACTATTGGCCAGTAGCGCTCACCCTGGTGTTGATGAAGTGTTTAGAGAGACTGGTCCAGAGTCAAATCATGTCCTTCATCCCTCCCACCTTTGATGCACACCAATTTGCTTACAGGGCTAACAGGTCTACTGAGGAGGCTGTTGCTGCTGCTCTCCATGCTACCCTGTCCCAGCTGGTGCACCAGGGGAGCTACACACATCTCTTCTTTATTGATTTTAGCCTGCTTTTAACACCATTCTCCCACACAGATTGGTGTGCAAGTTGCTAGCCCTGGGACTGCCGTATTCCACCTGTATATGGATTAAAGACTTCCTGACAGACCACACACAAAGGGTTAGGGTGGGCCCTCACATCTCCTCAGCCATCAGCATCAGCACCGGCTCTCCTCAGGGCTGTGTGCTGAGCCTCCTGCTCCTGCTTCAAGCTGTACACAGATGACTGCGCCCCCACCCACCACAGTAACACCATTGTCAAATTTGCAGACGACGCCATTGTGGTGGGGCTCATCTCTGGGGAGGATGAGTCCACCTACAGGGACGAAGTAGAGTGGCTAAAAGCATGGTGCACTGACAACAACCTGCTCCTGAACACAATTAAGACTAAGAAGCTCGTTGTGGACTTCAGGAAAAAGAAAACGGACATCAAACCACTCTACATCAGAGGGGACTGTGTGGAGAGGGTGTCAGACTTCCGTTTCCTGGGAATCTACATCATGGAAGACCTGTCCCGGGGTGTGAACACAGCTGAGCAGGCGAAGAAGGCTCAGAAGAGACTTTATTGCCAGACAGTCCTCAGGAAAAATAATATCCCCCAAAAACTGCTGGTGTCCTTCTATCGCTGCTCTATCGAGAGTATCCTGTGCTACTGCCTCTGCATGTGGTTTTCCAGCTGCACAACGGCGCAGAGGAATAAAACTTCAGTGGATTGTAAAAACTGCCCAGCAGATCATTTACCCTCTCTGGATGAACTGCACAGCTCTCACTGCCTCAGGAAAGCAGACAATATATTAAAAGACTCCTCACACCCCGCTCATAACATGTTCCAACTGTTGCCATCAGGCAAAAGATATAAGAGCATCAAAACAAAGACTAATAGACTGAAAAACAGTTTCTACCCTGTTGCTATTAGGGTGCTGAATGCCACCTAATCATCTCTAATGCAGCAGTGCAATAGATGACATCTTGTGCAATAGTGTTCATGTGCAATTAAGGTCTTATGTTTCTTACCCTTTTGTAATTATATTTATTTATATTTTGACCCCACAGGGACTGTACCTAATTTCATTGTATTTGTTACAATGACAATAAAGATATGCTAATTCGGATCTGAGATGTTTACAGTGATCCCTCGCTATATCGCGCTTTGACTTTCGCAGCTTCACTCTATCGCGGATTTTATATGTAAGCATATCTAAATATATAACACAGATTTTTCGCTGCTTCGTGGGTTCTGCGGACAGTGGGTCTTTTTACTTCCTGTACATGCTTCCTCAGTTGGTTTGCCCAGTTGATTTCATACAAGGGATGCTATTGGCGGATGGCTGAGAAGCTAACCAATCAGAGCACGCAGTTAAGTTCCTGTGTGCTGAATGGCTCAGCGACGGAGTGCTGAATTCGATTCTGCGGTGTTAACCAGGAAGTCTCGTCTCGCTCATTCAGCATCAACGTGTTTCGCCTTGTAAAGAGTTAACTTTTGTGCTCTTTTGTGTTATCTTTGTGCATAGTCAAGCCCTTTATTAGGGTTCCAAAACGACCTGTTCCTGTTCCTGCTACTGCTTCAAGCATCAACAGAAGATGTTAATGATTGCCAAAAAGGTAGACGTTTTGGATATGTTGAAGGAAGGGAAAAGCTACACCGCTGTAGGACGCCATTACGGCATCAATGAGGCTACAATTCTTTTTATTTAAAAAATAGGAAAGGAATATAAGATCTACGGCCGCAGTGTCCTTTTAAACAGGGTGCAAAACGAGTTGTAAGTGGATGTAATAAGGCAGTAGTAGTGCTTTAGGGATTTGGATTGAAGACTGCCAGAAGAAGAACAACAGCAGTGCTACACAATCGCCTGAAAAGGCTCCTCTAGAAGGGCTGTAACGCTCTCCTTTGTTGTGCAGTAAAACTACACTCATCGTTATCGGACAAGTCATAGTGTCATTGTTGGTGAGTAACCATAATTAATTTTCTACTTACAGTACTAAATACATGTACGTACGTTTAGTGTCACTGTACACACATTTACTTTATACAATTTTTCTTTCATTGTTCATATTTATTGCTGGTGGCATGTCTATCGTAATGGCTGTAACATATGTGATATCGGAGACGCTCGATATCTTTAAAATAATATTTAGGTTTTACTGTATATAAACAGTGTGTTTACATACATAATTTCAATGAATCTTGCCTAATATCTAAGAGAATACAAAGGGTTTATGCTGTATAACTGTGCAGGGAATACTTATAAACAGTGTGGGAGAGTTTATAAGGGCTTGAAATATATAAAAATAACCATAGAAACATATGGTTTCTACTTCGCAGATTTTCACCTATCGTGGGAGCTCTGGAACACAATACCTGTGATCGAGGAGGGATTACTGTATATCTATTGTAAGGTTCCTAAACTCTTTTGAGACACCCCCCAAAGGGATGACACATCAAACAGCGCCTGAAGCATGATCGTTGCATCTGTGGAAGACAGCATAACAGTTGCCAGGGTAACCGCAGGCTCCCAATGTGAAAGCAGCTTGTCGCAAAAGCAAATCGAAAAACATCGCGGTCGCACTATATGCATCTGCAATTGACGGATGATGCAAGGAACATTATAAATACAGGGAACAGCATTACTTGGCCACTAACCAGGCCATGTCTCTGCCTGATTGCTGTGTCTATTTATATGAGAATGATAGGAGAGGGACTATACCTCCCCCGGACCACGAGAGGGCATCCACCCTGGTTGTCTGGGGGCCACGGGAATTGAGCATGGAAGCTCAACCCTATAGGGGCCCGTGTGCCACCGCCAGGGGGTGCCCTGAAGACTTTGCAGCTCTGGACGTCAGCACTTCCGCCACACCTGGAAGTGCTGGCAGAAGGATTACCAGGGACACCCGGAGTGCTTCAGGGTGCTCATGCGGCAATTCCACCACACCAGGAAGTGTTGCAGGAAGCTCGTCAGGAGGCACCTGGAGCACGTCCAGGTGAACATAAAAGGGGCCTAACCTCCCTCCATTCGTGGGCTGGAGTCGGGTGGAAGAGAATGAAGCTCGGAGGAGAGGAGTGGAGGTGGTGAAGGAACGCTTGGACATTGAGAGGCCCGTATTAAGGGTGTGTGGTGCAGGGGCACAGGTTTGTGCGCGATACACTGTAAATAATTCTAAATATGAATAAATCGTGTGTGGTGTTTAAACCATCGGTGTCTGCCTGTCTGTGTCGAGGCTGGTCTCCACAATACTAAAGAAAATATATACAAATAAGCAAAAGCCACTATGCTTGGTATAAATGCACTCTCTTCCACAAGTGAGTCAAAATGAGACGACCCCTAGAGGCAGGAAGTGCCTTTTAAACCTTGGATTGGCTAGAGGTTTCAATCCCCTGTCATGCTCTGTTCCACCTACAGTGGCTGACACCAGTGCACTCTGCATACATGGTCCGATCAACTCCTTCAAGGAACATAACAAAAAGCACTGCAGCCACATGTGCTCTTTAGCGAGCACAAACACACCTACAATGGGCTTCTGCCAGACAAGCCAACACGCTTTCCGGAAAGTAAGTTTACCTTGAGACTTTATCTGAGGATCCCCTTCTCAAACTAATGCATGCATGCCTAATATTATCAAAACTAAACTAAACATACTGCACTTCTTGTTTTGTCAACGACAAAAAATTTTTTTGGCTGGGGATGTGTGGCATCCACTAGACCTCAAGTGTACGCATGCCTACCCCACTGCCTGTGTCACACCATGTAAACCTAACGAAACCAAAGTTAAAATCCTCGTGGAAGTGTACCCCAACACTTTGATGATAAACAGGTAAGCCCTTTTCATTTACCAAAAGTCAGTCGTTTGTACAATGTTCTGAAGACATTTTCCTTAAAATTGATAATGCTTGACAGGCAGATTACCACACCACTCTCCCTGCACCATTGAAGTATGGCCTTCTTGAAAGGGCAGTTTGGTGTCCGCTCTCTGTGTGCGGGCCATCCATGGCTTAAATTTCTCTCTATCAGAAGGATAAGGAATCTCTGGTAACTGGTATTTTGCTTGCTCTCAGTTGTTATGGGAAATCAATGACTGGTTCCTTCCAGGACATCCATTCTCTTTTTTCTTCCTGGGTTCCCTTGTTTCTAGCCATTCTAAGGAGTCCAGTACTGATATGGGGTACATCTCTCCCTTTCTCTCTGGCTTGAACAGTTCTTCCTTTCGCCCTGGCATGGAGGTTGTCTTTGTCACTACCAGTTTGTCTTTTCCTTTCTCTTCGAGGTCCTTGTGGGTTCTGATCTGGTGTCATTCTTTACTACTTACAGTTCCCTTGTCCATAAATCCACCCTCCACACCATAAACACAACATAAACTAAACTCATTGTCCACTAAGCACATTTTTTTAGGCAAGGACAGGAGGAAAACAACAGCTTTCCTGACATTAACTACTCAGTTATTGTATAATGCGTTAAGTATTACATTTTATTTTCAAAAATCATGCTACATTTACATATTTTTCTGAATAGGATAATTGGGGAAATGCAGACAACTGGGATAAAAGTATTGCTGATATCTGTAGCCAATGGAAGAATGTTGTCAAGCATAAATAAGGGGGGTATAATTAGAACAGTTTAAGCTATTCAATAAAAAAGACTCAAATCTTAAATGAGTGGAAATTTAATTAAGCGCATTATGCTAGAATGATGTCTGCCTGCTGCCCTATATGAGGCAATGACCCCAAACTGTGTGCTCTTGAGGTATACATTGAATGCCTTTGCTTTCAAAAACATGAAGTGAGACTGAAATTTGCAGAGAAACTCAACTACTGGTAAGGCAGATTGTCTGTTTATCCATCCACTTTCTGGTCAGTTTTGCCATTACAGGGATCACAAAGGACCAGAGCTTTCATTTTCATTTTCAAGTGTTGGATGTCTTGTTGTCAAGAAGACAGAAAAAGGTTTTATGGAAAGGACCAGGAGATAGAGATGTGGTCAAAATAACATGCAAAGGTCGAAAGTCAAATGTCTTACAGATCTGTCATAAATCTTAATCACTAACTGAAAAATCAAAGTTCTTAGGAACAAAAACAGTGTTTCAGAGAGCAGAAAATACCAGAAAAAAATAACTGCATGTAAAGCTCTTAAAAATCCAATCTCGGACGAAAACAGGGCCTTACCTGATGATCTAAATAAAATCATGCCAATGATATCAGTGTCCTCAGTAAATCATGGCAACATTTACATAGCAATGGGGATGTTAATATCACCCAAATGGTGGTGACCATAGCCGAGCAAAAAGGCACAGCAATACAAACTTTTAAATAGTACCTGCAAAAAATATATTTGTTTGAATTCCTTTTACCTCTGAAAGGATGTAAATGATGCTAAACAAGACTACATAAGAAAAATTAAAATAGAACGCCACTTATAATCCTTCCTGGACATGACTACAGACTAACACAGAGCACTTTCACTCACAAGTCAGATTTGGGGTAGGAGAGAACACAGCCAGGCAGATATAAGGATTTCGAGAACTTCCACATATGCAGTGACTTGGATGGCAAAGAAACTCCAAGGTGGTAGGAGTAAATGCACTAAATATTATTGACTGTAATATTTTCATGAAATCGCAAAGGCTATTCATAATAACAGGCCTCTGTTTATTACTGTGCTTTTCTAAAAGAGCAAATGTATTCTAAAGCAATGTACAAATATGATCATTAAGGCTAAGTAATGTTAGTAAAGCTAATAGCACGGTTCTGAAAATTTAAACTTTAGCAATAATAGTAATAAATTCCAGTAAGAGAAAAACCAGAAACTGGGACCTCACTATGCTTTGTTATATTGGCATGCTTCAACAAATTAATTGTAACCAGCCAAAAAAGAAATGTAACCTCTGTTCCACTGAGGGCGCTACTTTCGGTCTCCCTGTGTGCCGACTGTGTACTGCCACTGGTCCTGTCCTGTCACTATTCTGGAAATGGGCTGACACACTCTAGGTTTCCCTGCCAGAAACTGAAAAAGATCAATTAAAATATAAAATCTCTTGGGAAAGTTCATTGGCAAAAAACAGCAGTTGATGCACATAAAGAGGACATGCAGCACCATTAAGAAGTAGGATATACTTTTACAAACTGCTTTTCATACATATTCATCTTTTAATAAGGATTTGACTTGTGAGTATGATAAGGAATGTTTTTATAACCATATTTCAATAGATAGTCTTTTCTTACTAATGATTATTATAAATGTAGTCCAGCCAACTATCAATTTTTGCCAGATCTATTTTTGCCCTATTGATGAACAACTGGGATTGAATGGTCACAGAAGCTTGCATGTAGAGAAAACAGCCTGTTTTGATCTATATAGAAGTATTCCATTAATTACTCAGGCAATGATAGGATGCCAAGGCATAGTTTGGATAAAAATTTAAGGTCCATAAACAAAATGAGCGCAAACAGGAACCAGCCAAGCATAAATCAAAGTGAACCATAAACGTGAAATGATAAGAAAATCACAGTCAGGAGATTCATAAGAAGAAGTAGAGAGCATGAGATAATAAATAAATCTAGAACAGAAATGCAATTCATTAACACAAGCTAGAAGCTAAGTACTTTACATGCAGGAAGTCTATTTAAGTTATTAATTCAATGTTGATGAACTGAGTCAGATGAGTATTTACCATTGCCCTGAACAATGCATAGTGGTTTTAATAATAAATATGGTGAAGTACAAGATGGGACAGTTTTCTTCAGCCCAGTGTCACAGGCCTGAGGCAGCAATGGGCATAAGACAAGAAAAAGATCAGGGAAGTATTCCACAAAGTGTACTTAGTGAGGAAGACTAAGGTGTTTCTCATTGAACAGCAGTTTCATGAAATTTCAATCCACAAGAGTAGGTTAAGCTTCATTATTAGCCTGGTATGGAGTAGACCAAGTGCTTAGGCTTAGTTTCCTCAGTTCCCATGCACGACCTAGCCTAATCTTTTCTGATGGAAAAATGAATGAAATAAGTCTGGATGGCGAACTACATGACGCTTGCTTGCTAAGCTTGCATTATGGACTTGCCCCCAGATCTGCTTGCTCAATTAAAGATGTACTTTAAGTATTGTGTATTAAAATTTGCCTAAAAGCCTTGACACTACATCTGTTATGACATACAAGAGACTTCCTTCGAGTTGCTGATTACATCACCAAGGTGTTGTAACTTCAGGTTACCAATGGTATATTGATCAAAAGTTCAGCAATCCAACTAATTTGTCTTAGAAACTAAACAAATTTCATGAAGGTGACCAGGGGCCTCATGTATAAACTGTGCATATGCACAAAAATGTTGCGTAAGCCAGTTTCCACACTCATGTATAAAACCTAAACTTGGCGTAAAGCCACGCACATTTTCACGCTAGCTCAAACCCTGGCGTACACAAGTTCTCCGCTAGGTTTTGCAAACTGACGGCACCCAGCATCAAAGCAGTGCTTTTGTTCCACATTGTTTTAGATCCACATTCCAAACGCGGCTTTATCATATGCACTGAAATTAACCGCATATTGTTTATTAGTTTAAGGCATCTGAAATTAACCTGTAACAATACAATGGTCCACGAAATTGGCCAAACTATTCCAAATACCATAGTTGCTTTAGTATTGTTCCTCTCACTGCACCTTCTTCTTCTTCTTTCAGCTGCTCCCGTTAGGGGATGCCACAGCGGATCATCTTTTTCCATATTACTCACACTGTACCACTCGGAGTATTTATATCACTGTATCTGAGTGTGGAATCACAGCTCTACAACAGCTGATCGGAAAGAGAATTATCAGTATACCGCATCTAGCACATGCTGCCTCAGCCATGCTTTCTATTGAACTGCTCTCATATGGCAAACGCTTCAGAGCCTTTCCTGTTGGGACATTGCAGTTCAGAAACAGTTTCATCCCAAGAACTATAAATGCACTCAATCAGTTCATCAAGTGCTCCTTATTGAACAGTTTGTACTTATTAGTACAATGAGCTCAAGTGCGTGCAGAAGGAATTCCGAGTTCAGCTCAGGGTGGCGAAAGAGCAGTACAGGAGAAAGCTGGAGCAGAAGTTGCAGAACAACAGCATGAAGGAAGTGTGGGATGGGATGAAGATTATCACTGTCTGCAGCTCAGGCGGGTGCCGCCATCGAGACAGACATGGAGAGAGCAAACCAAATGAACAACTTCTTTAATAGGTTTGATCACAGTAACCCCCTCTCACCTCGGAGTACTGCATCCTCCAACCATCCTTCTGCTGATACCAGCATAGGTGAGACATCCCCACCCACAATTACAGCAGCCCATGTGAGCAGAGAGCTGAAAAGACTTCGTGCCAGCAAAGCAGCGGGTCCAGATGGTGTATCGCCACGACTGCTGAAGGCATGTGCGTTGGAACTGGGGAGTCCTCTACAGCGCATCTTCAACCTGAGCCTGGAACAGGGGAGAGTCCCAAGGCTTTGGAAAACATCTTGTATCACCCATGTCCCAAAGGTATCACGTCCTAGTGAGCTGAATGACTTCCGGCCTGTTGCTCTGACGTCACATCTGATGAAGACCATGGAGCAGCTGCTGCTTCACCACCTGAGGCCACAGGTCCGCCACGCCCTCGACCCTCTGCAGTTCGCATACCAGGAGAAGGTGGGAGCGGAGGATGCCATCATCTATATGCTACACCGATCCCTCTCCCACCTGGACAGAGGCAGTGGTGCTGTAAGAATTATGTTTTGGACTTCTCTAGCGCCTTCAACACCATCCAACCTCTGCTCCTTAGAGACAAGCTGACTGAGATGGGAGTAGACTCACACCTGGTGGCATGGATTGTGGACTATCTTACAGACAGACCTCAATATGTGCGTCTTGGGAACTGCAGGTCTGACATTGTGTTCAGCAATACAGGGCGCCGCAGGGGACTGTACTTTCTCCGGTCCTGTTTAATCTATATACATCAGACTTCCAATATGACTGGAGTCCTGCCACGTGCAAAAGTTCGCTGATGACACTGCTATTGTGGGCTGCATCAGGTGTGGGCAGGAGGAGGAGTACAGAAAGTTAATCAAAGACTTTGTTAAATGGTGCGACTCAAACCACTTACACCTTAACACCAGCAAGACCAAGGAGCTGGTGGTGGATTTTAGGAGGCCTAGGCCCCTCATGGACCCTGTGATCATCAGAGGTGACTGTGTGCAGAGGGTGCAGACCTTTAAATATCTGGGAGTGCAGCTGGATGACAAATTGGACTGGACTGCCAATACTGATGCTCTATGTAAGAAAGGTCAGAGCAGACTATACTTTCTGAGAAGGTTGGCATCCTTCAACATCTGCAGTAAGATGCTGCAGATGTTCTACCAGATGGTTGTGGCGAGTGCCCTCTTCTACGCGGTGGTGTGCTGGGGTGGCAGCATAAAGATGAAAGACGCCTCACGCCTGGACAAACTTGTTAAGAAGGCAGGCTCCATTGTAGGATTAAAGTTGGACAGTTTAACATCTGTGGCAGAGTGACAGGCACTAAGCAAACTCCTGTCAATCATGAAGAATCCACTGCATCCACTTAACAGTGTCATCTCCAGACAGAGGAGTAGCTTCAGTGACAGACTTTTGTCAGTGTCTTGCTCCACTGATAGACTGAGGAGATCGTTCCTCCCCCACACTATGCGACTCTTCAATTCCACCCGGGGGAGTAAATGCTAACATTAATTTTATTTAAATTTTTTTCATTTTTTCATTTTATTACTATTTAATTTAATATTGTTTCTTTGTATCAGTATACTGCTGCTGGATTATGTGAATTTCCCCTTGGGATTAATAAAGTATCTATCTATCTATCTATCTATCTATCAATTACCTCACTGTAAACTTACAATACAGTTATAATATTGCACAACCTGAGCCACGTTATAAACCGCGTATTTACATATGATGACAATATAATTTTTAAGATGAAATCCAGCAAAATATGTTTATTACATTATACAGATAAAATGTTAACATCATTTAAATAATCTATATTGTTAATAATTAAACAAGTGAGGACACGGTGTCGTAGCACTAGCTCGTTCAGGGACTGTTCCTGCCTTGCACTGTATTTTTGTTGGGGCTGGTGCAACACTGGAAGGATAGATGGATATAATAATTAAACATGTACAGTGAACCCTCGTTTATCACGGTTAATCTGTTCCAGACTCTACCGTGATAAATTAATTTTCGCGAAGTAGGATTCTTTATTTATAAATCGAATATTTTCGCAGTTAGAGTATAGAAAACCTGTTTACGACCTTCTAAATACGTTTTTTAACATTATTAGAGCCCTCTAGACACGAAACAACACCCTTTAGTCACCATTACACTCGTATTATTCAATATATTAGACAAAATAAGAGAAAATAAGACATATTTGACGTTACAAATATCATATTACTAGGCGCACTCGCCTTTTAAGGCTACTGACTTTTATTTTCAATTTTTGTGCGCTCCATGTGTACATCAGGCATGTAAGTGTAGGGAATGAGAACATCAAAGTGCCCATTCATAACATCTTTTTTTTTTATCTCCTCAAGTGCCTGTCCAAAGTCGTACAATGTCAGCCTGAATCTGTACCGCTAAAGACGGAGTTTCATGCACTAAATAAGCTATAGATGAGAATAAGCAGGCACCATCTCCCCTGATATTTACTACCCGATGAGGCATTTGTACTCCATCAACATTAATTATTTCCAGAGACATAATTTTGTCTATTTTTCCAGCGCATTGGCACAAAAGCAAGGGAATGATGAGAGCACCAGAACTCTGCTCACATCGCGTCGCTTCGTACCTCAAGCCGCAAGTAGTAAGTCTGTAATAAGAGGAATACCACTACGCTTTGCACTCACGGGACGGAAGGACAATCCCGAATGCTTTTATATAGTAGATTATTGTACTGTACATTTAATTGCACACAACCACTAACCTATGAAGGCACGACCTCAGTAGAAGAGTCTTCAGAGGTGGTGCAGTATCTTCAGCAGGTGCGTTGTTGTCTTCTTCCGCTAAAGAAGTACTAGGAGTAGGCAGTGGGTGTCTGGGTGTGCGGCTGAAAAACATCTTCAGTTGCTGGCGCTGTCTTTTCATATGCGTGAGGAGGCTTTTGTAGGGTATTGAAATCTTTAATCAGATACAAGAGTTTCACCTTCTTCTGGATAGTAAGCATCTTCCTCCGGCGCTTAGTTTTATTGTCAGAAGGCTTAGAAAAAGCAGCACGTTTAGGAGCCATCGTAGGGCTTAGATAAAAGTTCTCAGAAAGCGCATGCGTAGTGACGTAAGCATGTATGAGAAAAAAATCGCGATAGAGTGAAGCCGCGAAAGTCGAAGCGTGATATAGCGAGGGATCACTGTACTACGAAGATATTTAAATGTTCCTTAAACGTTTTTGAAGAATCTACGTTCTAAG
The DNA here is from genome assembly GCF_016835505.1 of Polypterus senegalus. Taxonomy (NCBI): domain Eukaryota; kingdom Metazoa; phylum Chordata; class Cladistia; order Polypteriformes; family Polypteridae; genus Polypterus; species Polypterus senegalus. The sequence goes on along the minus strand of NC_053163.1, from coordinate 121,133,331 downwards.
CTTGAAGATAGCTTAACATCTATTACAGAGCTAAATGTGTGGCGATTGGTTACTTGGAGAAAGAAAAGAAAGGACAGGAATAGGAGGTTAGTACATTTGAAAGAGACAGTACTGCTGCAATAAATTATTTCATCGAAGGTTGCACATGGCACAGGGACAGGGCCCCAGGTCATCACTATCACTGTGTTACCGTGCCCACATATTTACATAATAACATGCTTTAACTCCTATCATCATGAAAATGATATCAAGTATACATCTCAGTATTTTAATTATTCAGAGAGCTGTAATATCACAAATGTAATGGATTCTGTGTCCAGTCAGAGGAAGAGAAAGCCCGTTTAAGAAGCAGGTAGTGATTCACAAACACAGAGCACATAGAAGATCAAATACAAAACAAAGCATTTAATATGCTACTTTAGTTATGATGGTATTTGAGAGACTAGTAAATTAAATGATTTAAAGATGAAGTTTATGATGTTATACATTAATGACAAAATAAACTACATGATTAAAATGGAAATTTCAATATTAAAGTTGACATTTGGTTCTTTTTCCTCACTGTGTCCCTTTTTGTTTTTCTTTTCTCTGTACCATAATAAGCTTTCATATGACACTCAGACAGTGGGCTACGACTTGTCTTTCCATGGCGACTTTGATATCTGACAATTTTTATTTTGGGCACTGTGCGACTTTGTGAACTTGAGCTTTCGAGTTTCTCCGACACTCTATGTCACTCGATCAACTTTCTTTTGTTGTTTATACCACAGTTTAAACCAATAAATAGTACATTTTTCCTTGCCTCCACTTGGTGTTCGCTGAAATTCTTCTATATTCCCCCATGCTTTTGCCATTGCCATTGCCTTTTCACAGAATGCCAAGCTTAAGGGCTATTTATATTGATTTGCATATTCAAAGAGGTGTAATTCTGAGAGGAGTTTAGGTGGGGCAGCCATGTGCACGTGCGTTACTTTTCACGGTGACTGGGATTAATGGAGTGGAAGAACGTAGAAGTTGGCGAACACACAGATTTATGCATCTGGATTTTTTGTGCGTACGCACATTTCCGCTTTTGTCTTTACGCCATGTTTTAGTGTCAATTCTACGCACAGCGTTATACATGAGGCCCCAGGACCACAAAGAAATGAAAAAAGGGGTAAAGAAGCAGTTGGATCCTAAACACTTAGATGTAAAGATATTCCATAAGCAAACTTTTTTTTTTATTCTGGGCCCATCATAGTCATCCAATGGAGTATATGTTTTAAGTTATTCTATTTTAATGGAAATGGAAAAACAGTTTTTTCACTATTATATTCAAAGAATTATTTCCACTATCCACCCATTTGCCCACTTCTTTTAGGTTATGAGGAACAAGAGTATATGCTAGCAATGCTGTTGGTAAGCCAGAAATGACTCCAGGAAGGGATGCTAGAATGTTAGCTTGGCCTTCAATGGTCTAAGTTCAGGGTTGTAGAAAGCGAAAATCTATCCAACCATGTTGGTCTAGCACTCCATCCAAGGCTGCTCCCTGACTTGGGCTATGTTCTGCCAAATTAGGCGTTCTCTTCTATAACTATCCATCCATCCCAGGAACCAATCCTGGGCAGGGTGCCAACCCACCGCAGGACACACACAAACACACACTAGGGCCAATTTAGAATCACCAATCAACCTAACCAGCATGTCTTTGGACTGTGGGAGGAAACCGGAGCGCCCGGAGGAAACCCACGCAGACATGGGGAGAACATGCAAACTCCACGCAGGGAGGACCTGGGAAGCGAAACTCCAAACTGCGAGGCAGCAGCGCTACCACTGCGCCACCGTGCCACCCTCTTCTATAACTAAATATGCTTATTCAGGTAAAGGAAAAATGAGCAAGTATGCAAATCCAAATATGCTCTAAGTTGTAGTATTCATTCTAAAAACAGGTAAAAATGTTGACAGTTGAAAATGAAAATGTAATTTTATTGAAAGAATAATAAGACATTTATTTACATTCAGCCATCAATCTGTATAATGTTTCATCCCATCATGCCTTTCTACACTATCACCAGTTATAACAGACCTAATAACATAAGAACAATAACATCTTTAGGGACACTTTACATTAATCGTTCATGAAATACAAATATCCATTACACCATATACTGTATACTGTGAATTTCCCCTTGCAAATCAGTTAATTGCCTCCTATCTATTGTACCATCTATTTTTGGCATGACAGCTAGATAGAATTGCACCACTTGGGGGAAATTTCTCGGATAACAATGAATGTGGTCTTCAGGATGTCATCAAAGCCCAATGTGCTGGCACTGCCTACACAAAGACATGGACAGTGACAAGTGAGACAGCCCACTTCTATAGTAGTGAACTGATTATTGTTTTCATCTGCCATTAGCTATATCAAAATATCTATGCACACGACAGACATCCAGGACTTCTTCTGTAAGTTCAGTGAATTTAGACTCAGACAAGACAGGAAGAGAGAAAGCTTTAAAGATGTCCACAGGGCTGACAACATTAATTGGTAGTCAGCACTGTGGATTGTGTCAAATAGTGAGCAAGTCCCTTTATGTTTAACTTCAACTTTGTCATGTGTAGGCTATTGAGTGTAGTAAAATTCCAACATGCAACGTGTCTCAACTCTCTGGTGCTGTGGCCAGCAGACTTTACTAGTTATATGTGAATTTAAAACTTTAAAACCTCTAGCTGCTCCATTTCCCAAAAGCAATCTTTTCAAAGGTAACCTGAAAATTACAAAGAGATATAACATGCAACAAACATTAAACGAAGCCTTGGAAAAATTCATCTGTGTTATAGGGTTCTGTGGTATTGTATGAGAAGTACGTAAGAGTTGTACAGGATATGTATGAGGGAAGTGTGACCGTGGTGAGTTGTGCAGTAGGAGAGACGGATGCATTTAAGGTGAAAGTGGGATTACCTCAGGGATCGGCTGAGCCCTTTCTTATTTGCAATGGTGATGGACAGGTTGATAGACAAGATTAGACAGGAGTCCCCGTGGACTATGACGTTTGCTGATGACATTGTGATCTGTAGCAATAGTAGGGAGCAGAACAAGATGAAGACGACAGAAAGATATGGAAGAAGATGATATGTTGTGGCAACCCCTAATAGGAGCAGCCGAATGAAGAAGAAGAAGAAGTTAGAGGGTTCTGTGAATGTCAAGGACAAACATGAGGATCTTGGAGAAGTTTATCAAGCTTGAATCAGTCTAATCAGTCTGGACCCATAGACAAGTCAATAATGTTTTGTTATTCTTTCTTCCAATGCCAAGTTCTTCTTCATGAATTCAGTGTTTCGGCGTGAGGTGATATTCCAAATCTGGAATAACTGTGGATAATACTTGTTGCATGGGTTTCAGGATAAATGCAGTGTCTAGATCTTCAGAGACCAGTTCTCATACTGTGTGGAGTTTGCACATATTCTCTCTGTATTTGTGTGGGGAATTTGCTGAACTACCAGATCCAATAGATGCCCACGTTGGATTAAGTTCCCAAGACAGCGTGTGTGATGGATTGGTGTCCTTTGCACAGTTTGCTCCTGCTTTGCACCACCTCCTTCTGGAATAGCCAGCATCTCCTCAAACACCCGATGGTGGATTACGTTTGTTCAGCAAATACATTGTTGGTTCTTCCCTCACTGCATGGTCTTTGGAACTTCTGCCATATGTTGTTTGTTCTTTTTGGATTGCTCGCATTCTTACTGTACACATGTTTGCTTCCTGCCCTTTGATACCAAATCTAAAAAATCTGATTCATTAATACCCTTAAGCAATGAGCTCCCGCCAAGTACAGGGAACATCCTGAAAGCCTCACAGTAAACAAACCCCCTACACTTCACATGCAACAAATGCAAATTCGGCTGTAAAAATGACTTTATTATTGTCCATAAATTAAACCTTCTTTTGAAATTGCCCTTCCTTATTTGAACAGTGCCTTTTCTTACCATGGAATGTGAGGCCAAGTGACCACAAATTATCCATCCATCCATTATCCAACCCGCTATATCCTAACTACAGGGTCATGGGGGTCTGCTGGAGCCAATCCCAGCCAACACAGGGGTGCAAGGCAGGAAACAAACCCCGGGCGGGGTGCCAGCCCACCGCAGTGACCATAAATTATACTTTTATTATTTCATCTTGCTTAATCAAATTATGGTTGCAGGAGAATGAAGGCAAATTGAAAGGGATAGGTGAAAGTTGAATATGAATTTGATAATGGCAACCAGATTATCATGGGAACACAGCAGCAGCATTCACTCATCCTGTGGCAATTTAACGTAACAGAATTACCCAATCTGCACGTCTTTGGGATGAGGGTCGGTCACTGATATACCTGGAGAAAAAAAATAGGCAAACTCCACAGAGGCAAGAAGTGAGCTGGGATTTGAACCCTGCTTCCCACTGCTGTGAGAAACAAGCACTATATACTGCGCTACCTGTATTTTAAATTATTTCACTATGCTTTTACACAGTGTTTATGTATAACATGCAACACTACCCTTCTAAAAATTGGTGGCAAAATCTCAAATGACAGTCTGTAAGTAGCAATGAGGCCTACTAAACATGTAAATAAAAAATAATTGATTCTCCTGTCATTGAGCATGGCCAAGATAAACTTCAATGAAAGTCAATTCTGGTGTTAAGCTCAAAAGCAGCCATTTACATCAACCACACTTATAGTCAGACAGTTGCCTGGCTCAGTCCTCTGAACAGATCAATATCAAAAGCAGATGGATCTAAAATTTTAAAAGCATAAAGAAATAAATGAGAGTGAAAATACTTTGCAGAGAGTTCATTCATTTATTTTGTAAACCCATTTAAATTACAGGGACAACCTTGACATTCCAGTGAAGTGAAAACAAAAATGAACAGCTGTGGCAAAGCAAATACATTTTATTTTCAATCAAATTCCAATTCAAAAGTACATTGGCATGTCAAACATAATGTGAAACTACACGTCTGACTTTTGGCTAGTTGTCGGTGTCCAGGAGCACAGTGTACTTTAAAAGCCACACTGTCAGCAGCTACTGATATTGGTGTCCTCCTGCACCACTCAAGAGATGTCATTGATTGAACCTCGGCCACAGCATTAACCTCATGGACAGTGAAGGCTGACTGTGGAATGGTTTGTTAAATAAACACAGTTAAGGGAAAGGGACTCTGTAGATCCTGAAAATGGGGCATAATAGTCTGTTATAGATTTATGCATGAGCGGAAAATAAAACATGGAAATTTGGCAGACAAAAACATAAAAGAGAAGCAAGTTAACATTTTCAAGCCAGCTTAATCCAAAACAAGTTGTTATATATTGTTACTAATCTAAAGTTTACAACTTGTTCCTCAGATATTTTACTCTCACATTTGTTTCAGGAGGTTTTTGACACCTTTGGGCCTTGTGTTCTTTAAATTATTAATACTTCCCTTTCTACTGTGCCATCTTATTGTAAACATGCTGTTGTGCGTCCCCTCCTTAAATAACCCAATTTGGAACCCACTGTGCTTTCAAATTTTAGGCCTTTATCCCAAGTTCCCAGTTTTGCTAAGCTCCTTGAAAAAGTGGCCCTTGAGCAGCTCCAGCTATTTTTAGATGCAAATCATATGTATGAAACATTTCAGTCTGATTATACACCATACCATTGTAGGAAGACACATAGTACTGAGTAACTGTTGAATCTGGGGTTTCTGTTGCATTTGTGCTTTTAGATGTCACTGCAGATTTTGATATAGTAGACCACAATATTCTTTTATCTCGCCTTGAAAAGGTTGTTGGCATTAGAAGCTCTGTGCTCGACTGGTTTAAATCATACCTTAATGATGGAACCTTTTCTGTTAGTATAGGCAAATTTTCATCCTTCAGGGCCAGTTTTAATTATGAAGTTTTCTCAGAGGTCCATCTTTGCCCTTATTTTATTTTCCATCTACATGCTTCATTTAGGTTTTATTTTTAAAAAGCACAGTATGTCTTTCCGCTGCTATGCTGATGACATCCAAATTTGTTTACCACTTAAAAACAACTCTGTATAGTCCATCCATCCATCCATTATCCAACCCGTTGTATCCTAACTACAGGGTCATGGGGGTCTGCTGGAGCCAATCCCAGCCAACATAGGGCGCAAGGCAGGAAACAAACCCCAGGCAGGGCGCCAGCCCACTGCAGCTGTATAGTCTTTATTGAAATGTTTGGATGACATCAAAAGCTGGATGCCCTTAAATGTTCTGTATTTTAACCAGAACAAAACTGACATTGTGATTTTTGGTCTCTCTGAGGTTTCTGGTATGACCACTAGTAGTCTTGGGGCACTGGAATAGCACTGGATATCGCTAGCTAGGAATTGGGGTGTCCTTTTTGACTGCAGTCTTAAACTGGAAAAACAGATAAATTCTGTTGTTAAAAATTGTTTTTATTCCAGTTGAGATTGTTGGCAAAGGTAAACCTTTTCTTTATTTTTCTGACTTTAAGAAGGTCATACATGCTTTATTTCATCCCACCTTGATTACTGCAATTCTCTGCATACAGGAGTCAGACAGTCCCTTCTGTCTCTCCTATAGTTCATTCAAATTACAACTGCTAGGCTTTTAACTAGAACTCAGAAGCGAGTACACATTACTCCCATACTTGCCTCCCCTCATTGGCTGCGGGTTAGCTTTAGAGCTGATTTTAAGCTTTTATTGCTTATTTGTTTTGTTTATAAGTCTCTAAATGGTTAGCACTGGTCTACCTCTATCTCCTTAACACTAGAAACCTTGAAGCCTATGAAAAAGCTCATAATCCTGGCCCACCTTAAATCCCTTCGCACCTCTCCATCAGTGTCTTTTGTTTTGTAAATGTGTCGATCAGCACAATCAGCAAGCAGCCTGCTATTCCTCCCCTGTCTCCCTTGACAGAGCTCAGCACGGGCAAAAAGTTCTCCCAGCTCAAGCCAAGATTGTGCCTGGAGTTGTATAGGGTAAATAATACAGTATACCGTTATTTGTAATACATGCATTTCATGTGTGTTCCGTATCTCCAAAGATCTGAGTAAGTGTAGGATGAAAGGAAATGCAAGGCAAGAAATGCTGAACACATACCCAAAGCAGAAGGAATTTAAGGTGGGCCGGGATTACAAGTTTCTTCATAGGCTTCAGGATTCTAGTGTTAAACCATATGCCACGTCTTGGTCTCTAAGACCTTCTGACCAGTTGTTACTGGTGATACCTCGGGCAAGGCTGAAGTATAGGGGTGATCGTGGATGCTCCCTGGCCTTGGAACAATTTGCTGCTTCAGATTAGATCAGCACCTAATTTGAGCATTTTTAAATCCAGGCTGAAATCACATCTTTTCTTCCTGGCTTTTAATTCAAGTTAAAAGGGTTGTTGGTTTGTATGTAATGCACGGGATAGCCACTGTATTTCAAACATGATGATAGTAATTAAGAAATTTTATTTTATTTACTTATTATTATTTAACTGTATAACACTTTGGTAAAAACATCTGTGTTTTCATATAAGTGCTTGATAAATAAGCTTGACTTGACTTTACTTAATCCAAATAAGGGTCAAGGACATTGAGATCAATCAGGGACCAACTCTGGATGGGTGACATCTCATTGTAGGATCCACTCACCCACACTGTGACAAGTCACACTGATAAATCAGAGACCCTGTAGAGAGCCAACCCAGACTCATGGAGAACAAGGAAATACAACACAGTCTGTGACAGGGCATGGGATTCAAATTGAGAAGGATAGATACATGAGACAAGAGCACAAACCACTGTGCCATATGTCAAGATTGAAAACATATGAAAAAAGAAAATCTGATTTTTAAAAAGAGACCAAGAGATACAGTAGTACCTAGTCACCAACATCAAAAAAAATCTATTCAAAATGAGGAGAAAAAATCAATACATCAAAGTTCTTAATGTATTGAATTGTGACAGACAGTAAAAGAAAAAATGAAAAACAACCAGAAGAAATGTGGTCAGAGAGCTGGCAAAGGTTCAAGCCAGGAAATAACCCTAAACACACAAAATTGGGCAGTTTTTGAATTACATCTGCAATCTTAGATAAGCAGAAAGTCCATGGTGCTGACCTTTATACCATCATTTCAGTGAAGTCACGTGCTGCGTAATTCTGGTCATCCCAACATAGCAATACTATGGCAACTGTAACAAAAAAGTCCTCAAAATGGTGGGGCCAACAAGAAACAATAATGGCATTACGGTTCTGTAAAATAAAAAATAATTTTAACGCCCAAAAAAATAATTCTAGGAATAGAATTGAATCCAGATTGAAAACATTTACAAAGGCCTCAAAAGAAGAACAATACGTAAAAGACAAATAACTTGTATTTGTCAATGAACATGTTGATGAAATAATTCTTGCATATACAATGATTGTGAATATTAATATGTAAGTGGATTTTTAAATAATTAAAAAAACATGATTTTATGATTTTAATTTCTTTTAATAATCCACATGAATTTAGTATAAGTAACTTTTTATGGTTTATTATACTACATGATCATCCTAAGCATACATGCCTTAATTTTGTTGATTTTTCAAACCCTAGCTTTGATAGTTTAATGTGATTTCTGGATTAATCTTTAGCTTTATCTGTTTACTGAAATGCCTACCAGTGCATTTCTTCCATGGCGGTAACCCTGAAAGAAAGACTCCAACCTTGGCACATTTAATGCTGAAATCCAGACTTTTTATTTGTTTGACGAAAAAAGTAAATTTCTTTTAAGTGATGTGCAAAGGTTACTTATGAGACCAGCACCTATTTGATGTTCTTCATATTGTGTATTAAATATTGCTGAGTACTTTGTGTCAGTGCTCTCTATCTAAGATGTGTAAGGTCTAACATGATATATGAAGGTTGTCATATGGTGCCAGAAATATCCACAAGCAAAAAAAAAGAAAAATTAATGTTACAACATTAAAGAAAGCCTTAGCTGTAGAGCTGTTTTCCTAATACAAATTAATGCTGGATGTCACAGATACAGTATATTCAAATATAGGTTGAAAATTTTAAGTTAGAACACTGAAAGATAATGGCAAGAACCTGTTAACATGTATATTATTTTTATTTTTTAATGATTTTTATTTTTTTAAGTTCTTGATGATCCATCCATCCATTATCCAACCTACTATATCCTAACTGCAGAGTCACGGGGGTCTGCTGGAGCCAATCCCAGCCAACACAGGGCGCAAGGCAGGAAACAAACTGAAGGCAGGGTGCCAGCCCACCGCAGGGCGCACACACACACACAAACATCCACACACCAAGCACACACTAGGGACAATTTAGAATCGTCAATGCACCTAACCTGCATGTCTTTGGACTGTGGAAGGAAACCAGAATACCCGGAGGAAACTTGTTGATCATTTTCATTAATATTTTATTACATTTTTGTGTCATTGTTTTAATCTGCTGTTTTTACGGGAGAGGTACATGAATAGTCAATGAAGGGGCAGGGATCAAATACTAAAAAAAAAAACTGAAACAGTAACAAGTGACAAAGCTACAAAATGCCACCTAAAAATCAAAGTCAAAACTACTCCCGAATCCTAAACAGGAAAAAAAAACACTTGAGAGCATGGTGTTTGGATGTCAGATACAGCGTGCCACCATCATAAAAAGACAGAAAAGGATGATGCAATACGGCTCATGACTCTCCAGGCACATAAACAGCAATGGGCATAGTAACTATAACTGTAATTGTATTTTCAGAATAAATTACATTAAATCATCAATCAACAAGAAATCCACAGTTCTATGAGGCCCAATCACTTCTCAATAAAGGGAGCAAACTGCTAAGGCCCCACAAGGAGGCTACAACAGCTTGTCTTTCATGCCTGGCTTTGGGCAGTTTGTGTGAACAACTGCCTACATTAACTAAACCCTAAAGAGTACAAGCCACCACAATGCAGAAACTGATTTGAAGAAGAAAAAAAAAATGGAAAGGAGCACAAAAAACACAACATACCCACAAAATAAAAAGGAAAATACTAAGCAAACCAGACGTATGGAAACATTTCATTACAATTTTCGGCAGTTTAGTGTCAAAAGAGTTTGGTCATTTTGTACAGATCACAACTGCCAACGGTGTTACCATTATACAGGCCTTCTTTTACATGGAGAAATCGTCCCATGTGACATCATAAGTTGGACCCATAAATTGTATCATAAATCCACAAAATAATGTAAGATCATCACCCAAAAACAGAAAATCAAAAGTAAAGAAAACAAATAGCAAAGCAAATGCATTATCCATCCATCCATCCATCCATCAATTATCCATCTATCCATTATCCAACCTGCTATATCCTAACTACAGGGTCACGGGGGTCTTCTGGAGCCAATCCCAGCCAACACAGGGCGCAAGGCAGGAAATAAACCCCGGGCAAGGTGCCAACCCACCGCCGCAAATGCATTATTTACTATTTAATATTTCACATTTACTTTTTATTTAATGTATTACTTATATTTCTGGATGCCACTCAGAACGTAGCCTTATAGAAGCTTTACCTCTCTCTCCCTCTCTCTTTTTTAAAGTTTATTTTTTAAGTTTTTTTAGTTTTTAACAAAGGTTTTTTAACAGTTATGAATTGTTAATGTTAATATTAGATGTGATCTGGCTTGTCACTATACATTTTTAAATGGATTTTTTAATTGAAGATATGCTGCTGTCATCGCATATTTTGACTCATGTGTCAAGCCCTCTCAACTGCCTTTTGGTCAAGCTGCGAACTTCAGAGACCTGAAAGCTGCCTACATTTGTAACATCTGAGAATATAAGAAACTGAGGATCATAAAGGTTGATATATTAACTTTTTCGGGACAGATGTTGACTTCTGTCGAAATTCAGGGGTAGAGGACTGTAACCAGCTCTAAACTGCAACAAAACTCACCATTATGTTTTAGTTCAGCTCTTTTTGCTAGAAGGAAAGTTAGCTTTGTTGATCTGACCTCAATGCATGAGTAGCGAAGAGCAAACAATCTTTAAAATGCCATCAACATCTGGTGAGTGACCAAAACTAATGCACAAAGCAAAATACTTCGTGGATGATGTTTTGTGTATTATTGCTGAAATGGACTCTGATTTGTCAGACTCTGATTTTGATGCAACTGAGCTGGAGATGGAGATTGAAAACGAAAGTGAGGTACCAGCATCAGCTGATTGGTCCTCAGCTGATCATGGCGCTGAATACGTTTTTGTAGCTGATTCGCATACAGCAACGTTCACCTGGTAGAACCGCCACTTATGATAACAAGAGGTACAAACCAGATTGTGTTTCAATGCCACTCTCACTGCCATGTGAAGACAGCCAGACAGCCAGCCAGCAGCACATTCCTGCTGGCCATCGAGCTGCCCCTGAGCAGGCAATGCTGCCAAACACTCCAAACAGGCACTGACAGCAGCCACAGCACACAGCAACAGATGTTTTGAAACCATTGCTTTGTGTGCTTTTCAGAAAATTTCTTTTTTGGAAAAAATATTCAGCCCTCAAAGAGTTAAATATATATCTCTCATTGAAATGCAATCACACTGACTAAGGATCTGTGTTGCACCGTATTGGAGGAGTAGATTATCCAAGGATAGAAAGGGCAAAGATCCAGAGTGAGGATAAAAGTAAGGTGGAAAGGTTTCAGATCTGGCCTTCCTTCCTATAATGGGGAATATTAGCCAATATGCAGCTTGTCATTTTTTGGTTTTGTGCTTCACCCTGGGTTGCTCAGCTGGCTATATGATTTCCCATTAATGACGACGAGTTGCCAATTAACGTCTTGTCCGCTCTCCATTAATGACGTGCTGGTATACACCCCTCTTGAATTAAAGGAAGAAAGCACAGGGAAAAAAATCTATCCTCATGTAAACATTAAAAAAGAATTGCAAAATTTAAGCTCCATTAGATCAAAATGAGCGTTGCTGTCGTTGTTCTAAATGTTATTCACTTGAGCATATGAAAATGCCCTGAAATCAATTCTTACAGAAAGTAATGGTGATGAAAGGTAAGCATTAGTAGTATCATATCTGAGACATAATTGTCTCTCTGTAACTAACAATCTATCATCAGGGTGAACTGGGGGCACGCCCTGGCACCATGACATATGCAAGTGAAATGTAATTCTGCCATGTTCCTTTTTCATTTCTTACATTGTGCTCTTCCACATAGCACTAGTACACAGTTTTTAGGACATTATATCATTGCCCCTTGAGCTAACGTGGGAGTGACTGCTGGTTTAAATCTCCAAAGGAGACCACCTCCTACTTGTTTTATTTTCATATGTAATGTTCATAATGTATTTATATGTGTGTGACACCCTGGGGCCTGTGTGAATCTTGATCTGGTCTTGCTGTAACTCATTTCTCAATTATGCAGATAATATAGAAGATTTGATACTTGTCATTCATTATGCATTCAGCTTTTCCTAATAACTGAATTAATCTAACAGTCACCAAAGCATGCAAAATATCTAGTCAGAGACTGGACAATATCCGTGAAGAATGTCTCATCGCAGGAGAAACTTCACAGTAGAGTATAGGCACTATATAATCCATATTGTGAAGGGTCTAATATCAGATCTAGAGAATACCTGCAAAGACACCTCTTCAACATTCTGATGGAGTACAGCATTAGAAGAAACTGCCAGCATCTTTCAGAACAAGTGGGCCAGGCTTTATTAATTAGAGATACAGTCTTTGCATCATTTTACCGAATATTAATGTATGCTGATGAGAATTTTCCCATTTCTTGTATAGTGCACTATAAATATTTCCATGCATTACTTATATTTGTCTGTGGCATTGAGTTAAAATAATTTGATTATCACCCTTTACTTCAGTCCAAATATAAATAGAAAATATTGTTTTAATGGAATACTTCTGTTTGTCCATGTCTGTAACAGTGTGTCTGATGCATGTGTAATTCATTTTGTAACATTATCTATTGGTCTAAGTTAGTATGTTAGTTCCCTTTCTCCAGTTCCAAAAAGCACACTTTAACTGTACTTAGTCTTAGTCTTGGTCCATTGTTAATTGGCAGCTCTGAGGCACACTAAACCCAAACACAGGCGCTAAACCCCAAAATTAGTTTTGTCACTGTTCTAAGTACAGGATTATAAGAACTGGCATCCCGATTGGAGTTGAGAATGACTACATGCCTGGCCGGGAGGATAAAATTGATGGAGCCCAAGATTGAAGACACAGTCTGGCTGGAATGGTTCTGTGTTTTTGTCCCAGTCGGGATGATCAAATAATGGATGGACAAGGGATGAATAGACCTTTTGTCCCCCCAGCACAAAATGTGGCAGTGGTCCGATCGCTGGAACCTAGTATTTACTGCTGCAGGGTTACCTGGGTATTGTAGTCTGGATGGGCAGTCCTATTGGAGTTCTTTGGTGCCACGGTCTCTTGTGAAGAATGGACATCACTATTTGGAAGAGTTTCCGTATGACCTGGAAGTGCTTCCGGCATGCAATGTCATGACACCAGAAGTACTCTCAGGTCTGGTATACAAGGAGCACCTCTGCCTCATCAAGGCCTGAGAATCGAGATGGAGGAAGCACTTGTGGAGGAGTAAAAAGTGATGGGAGAGGAGAATGGAGTTTATTAACAACAAATACTTTTTTGGATTGTTAAAGAAAGTTTGTAAACATGTCTCTAGGTAATAAAAAACCTTTGTTTATCCCTAGACTGTGTTTGGTGGAGTCATGTCTGGTGTTCAGGGTTCTGTTACACCCCCTTGTGGTCACAATGTAAATATAGATTAAGACCAGGCCAGCAATGGAATCATCACCAACTGATAGCACACTGAAATTAAGCCACGGTAGCTCAATAAAACACATACAAAAAAAAAAACCACATAATAATGAACATAAATAACAATATTAACATTAGCAAAGGAATCAAACATGAACAAAAAGAAATAAATAAGGAATTTGAATACCATCCAGGGAAGGAACCCTGACTGAAACATATTTTAATTAACAACTTTAATAAAAGAACAAACAAATTGCCACTGCTCTTTTATTCTTCAGACAAAATGGTTACAATGAAAGGCAGGGTTAGTATGACATGTCAAAGACATAACCTTTCACTGCTTAGTGCATGGCCTTTGTAAATGAACACGTTCATAGACTTTCTATGACGACATTACTATTTTTTTATGTGATTTCTAATCTTTCTATTTTTTCCACAATGCTGACATAATTTCTTAAACTGAAGTCTAGAAAGGGTTACAATCTTATACCATAACCTGCTTGAGGAAAATTGACAAAAGAGAATCAGCAGGACTCCAACAAAGTCCAAAAAACACACTATGGAGATCTCAAAATTTACATTAAACAAATACATACATACATTGTTTATATTATTTGTATCATCATTTAACGCTGAAATGTATTCGGTGGATTTTACAATAAGTGGATAAAGGGCATGAGTTATTTTATAAACAGATACATAAAATAATAAGTAAACTGCACAGTGATTAGTGTTGTTGTCCCGCAAATCCATTGATATTGGGTTTGAATCCCAGTCTGCTCATTGATCATGTGGGCTTGGCACATTCTTTCTTAGCTTTGTCCAGCTATTCTACTCAGCCATATGCCAGAAATATGAACATAAGGCTGACTCAAAGTTGTCATAAAATGAGTAATTCAAAGTGTGGATTGGCACCTATCCAGGGTTAGCTCTGGTATACCACAAGGATACATTTCAGGTTTCCATTATACTCACTTGGAATAAAGGGATTTACATAGTCATATTATTTTGAAATAAATAATATGTACTACATTATTATTTAAGTCAATTCTTATTTTAACAGCTTCTTCCAAAATAGTCTTGCAGGTGTGAGGATTTCATATATGGGTAGGCTGAAATTTGGCACAGGTGGGCCTAATGTTATACTGTATTTATTATCATTAAGTACACATTGATAAAAAAAACAAAGTCCAATAATACCAACATAAACTGTATCATTATTTTTCTCACGTCTGGTTTGAAAGATTTTTGTTAAAACTAATTTAAATTAAATTACAAATGGTGACAATAAATTTCATGCCTGCCTTTAGATACCAGTGGTCTCATGCATAACGCCGTGCGTAGAATTCACACTATAACATGGCGTGCAGACAAAAGCAGAAATGTGCTTACACAATCCAGATGTGGATTTAAAAAAGATTTAGATGTGGATCTAAAAAAGAAAGGGTAACCACACAGGAACAATAGCACTGCTTTGACGCTGGGTGCTGCCAGTCTGCAAAACCGAGTGCAGAACTTGCGTACACCAGGGTATGAGCTACCATGGAAATGTGCGTGGCTTTACGCCGTTTAGGTTTTATACATCGCAATTTGAACGTGGAACAGTTTTGTGCATGCACACTGTTTATACCCCAGCCCTTTAAAAGTCACACACATCCAGATTAACTGACCAGTAGAATTACATTACAGCAAACAGATGGATTTGCATTTCGCCACTCCTTTTAATTCCTTGTAATTTTTGTATACATATATGATGCATGTGTTTCTCGTCTCTGACTGTACAAGTGAGTCTGTCCTTAACTAGGTTATTACCAAAATGCTCAAACTGCATCATTTGGTATTCTGTTCTCCAGCCATGTTCTGCATCTGTTGTGCCAATAAGCCACAGAACTGTGTGAATGCCTGCAATAACAGAAGGTGGAAACTTTAGTACAGATTGAGTTGGTGGCGATGGTGGTGATAATCAGAAAAATTCAATGCGACTTCTGGCACCGACAGGGCTGGCTATGAGGATTGCGTCAGTGGTGACGGTGGTGAAAGCGGCTCCATGTTCCTTGACTTTGCAAAATTTTTGGGTACTGTTGGTTTGTCTTTGTGTCAAATGAGCGGTTACTCACGGAGTCCCAAATGAGGCACATTACCTGCATTGTGAGGGAACATCAGTTGCAACACTACAGCTATATGGTGAGATTCCTGAAAGTTATCTGGCTTACACGATCTTCACTGTTGAGTACCCATGTGGCTGGACCAGGCTAAGGGGACACCCACATAACACCTAACAGCAGTAGTTAGATGGTTATTTCCAGGAGGTGGGACTGGACCACATGTCTGCCAGGATCCTGAGCTGTTTCATCATGTGGTGGGTGCGGCAATGCACTGTGCATATTCCCTGACCTAACCTGATATCCGACACTGCAATGTTTTGCAGTTCTGTTTGTTTCCATTTGCTAATAAATCATAAAACAATTGTTTGTTGAGACATTGTGTACACTTATTTTACCTTGTTCACGTTTCCTTCCACACATCTGGTCAAGTCAGTAAGTTGCTTAGTTGAGAGCCGCCTGTTAATATCACATATTTTGAGTGGCAGTGATTGATAAAATTTAAAGTCAATCTTATTTTCTAAACCATGTTACACAGTGTCACACACGTGCGCTTGGGAGACAGTTTACAGGCTCAGATAGATGTAGTTACCCGCCGAACAGGGGGTTGCCACTGCCCTCTAACTCTTCTTTCCTTTCTCTTGGCAGAAGTAAAGAAACAACCCAGTAACATCACTTCCGGTTCCAACCCTCAAAATCACGCCTCCTCCCACACATCTCTTTGGGTTTCAAGCCTACAGATCACTCCTCTTCCTACATGTCACTTCCTACAGACCCACCTATATATACCACCCTCATTTTCTGTTGGGACAGTTCCTTTATGAACTCAGTCATTACAGATGTCAATTTCTTTGTGTGCAACAGTATATGGGGAATTTCCCCAAACCTTTGACAGTGTCTCTGTGTTTATTTTACAACAGACATACGCTTTAAAAATGCCATCCATATACTGTATATGGTTTCCAAATACATTTTAAGAGTAACTTAACTCTCATAGCAATAAAGTTGACACCAGCAATTGTGCTGTGTAAGTTTGTAATTAATTGATATTTTAATCAATGGAAATGTGTATCAAAATATATGTATGCATTATAGTGTAATTGTCATTTTAAAAAAAAGTTAAAAGACTAAGCTACAATGGGTCAATAAGAAAACTGGGTGGGCATAGGCCTTCTCAGGCCCTATACTGGGGCTGCACCTGTTGCAAGGTAATAAATAAGTTAAATATACAAGTCAACTTTATAATTCCCACTTTTGCCCTCTGTACATCACTTGTTATCTTGAATTACTGTTTATACAGCTACTGAATACAAAAGGACATAATAGAAAACAGTTAATTTTCCTATGTCACATTTTCTCTGAAACAAAGTTAATGATGCTATTACAGCAGCGATAATGCTGAAATATGTTTTTATTAAACCAAAACACCATGTGTTAAATTGTGCTCTACCTCCTAAAAAAGACAGTCTTTTAAATCAGCAAGGACACAGCACCTGACTCACTGCAACCACAAAGCACTATGAAAACATTTATTACAATGAAAGTAATTTCATTTTTTTACTTATCCACACTGCTGATCTTCAGATGTAATGAATCAAGATAGGTGGGCATCAACCTACACATTTCAAGCATGTCCGAGGAACATTCCCTTCTGATCACATTTACTTTGAATGACCTATAGTCACTCCTGAATGCAGCCTTCCGAGCATATAATGAGCTTAATGTTTTATTTACTGTGTTGGGTACAATTCTTATTTCACTGGCAGCTGACAAGCCATTCACTGACACTGTGGACCAAATGAAACTCATACCACTAAGTCTCAATTTAAAAATATACAGAACATCTAAGCACTGGAATCCCCTCTAATTAGAGGATGTGGGCCAGAACAATGCTGCTTGGTATTGCTCTTCTATCTTTCTGTCATTTTCTTTCAAAATGGAAGGATATTTGGATCTCAGATTTATCATAATAATAAAACCATCATGACCAGATAAATTTATTGATGAAAGAAAGATCTGTATGAAGTAGTAATTATTACTGAATGTAGGTGAGAGAAATTCAGTTCAGGAGAAATGAAAGCAAAGGTGAGAAAATGCAGAAGCTGTAAAATTTATCAAAACAACAAGGACAAGAGCAAAATTAGTCTTAATCTGACAAAACCTTTTATTAAATGTTTGGCCTTCTCATTAAAAGCTCAGGAAAGTTTATTAAGACCACAACTCAACTTTTAAAAATTGTTGCCTGTAATGTCACACCTCATTGTTCTAGCAAATGCATTAAAAAGGGATGGCTGCTTGACCAGCAACAGTTGCAATGGTAAGTAGGTAACATTACAGAAGCATGACACCAGACAAGCAAAATATATTCCAAAAAGGCTGAATTAAAGTTAAAAATAATAATGAGAAAATTACCAAAATTGAACAAAACATAAAACAATAGCCACATTAAGTTTGGTTTATACTTGATGTGTTTCCACTGTTCCTGAGGGAGACAAAAATAAAGTCAGATGCAGAGACGTGCCCCTTTGAGTGGTTTGCACGTGCCGGGCACATGTGGCGATGCAGACATGGCACCTTGTATCCAAAATGTCACATTTCTAGGATAGGCTAATGGTAGATGTGATCTTCACTAGGCTAAAGTGAGTGCTGGAATGATGAAGGAAGGGCTGCACATGACACAAAAGATCATAAAAGTCAAAGGAATCCATGCAAAAATATTTAAAGTGCATCTCTTCATCATGTACGCTACCTACTCACAAGAATATTATACTTGATCTCCCTGCACGGCTTTTAGTTAATGGGTCTGACATGCCACTGTTGCCTTTTTTTCTCTCAAAAAAAGTAATGAAAGGAACTGTCACTACCTGGTCTATGCTACATGCCCACTGTCATCAAAATCTTTTTATAAGGTATGCGATATTGACCAAAAATTGCCACCTACTGATTAGCAGAACATCAATGCATTGTTTGAATGGACTGTCATAAGTATTGGTTTTGGTCTCTTAAAGCATCCACCCTTTGTGGGTGGCCTAGGACTCTCTATTGTATAGCTATTTTGTGACATCTTACAGCTTTTTCCACTCTTGTCTTTTTGGACTAATGTTAAATTCTCATAAAGCACAGATACCACAACTAGATACTCTTAGTGCTGTGGAACTGGATATACTTCTGACACTCTCATAATTACTAGATGCTATAAACTCACTTTAAAGTAGAAAATCAGCTAGCCCTGATGGATACCCAGTGGAATTAAAAAAAATCAAATAAGTTAGCTCCACTATTATTAGCAATGTTTATAAAACCTAAAGTCAACAAAATTCTACCTCAAACTTTTCATCACTTTTCATTATTTATTGTCTTTCCAAAGAAATATAAGGACTTACTACAAAGTGCATCATACAGACCAATCACACTCCTGAATAATGACATTAAGATACTCTCCAAAGTTCTAGTCAGAAGCACTGAGAAACTGCTTCCTTCTGTAATATCTCAATACCATGCCAAGTTTTATTAAAGGCAAACACTTAACTTCTAATCTTCATTGTTTGTTTAAAATAATACATTCACCCATCTAACACCTCAGAAATCTTATTATCTTTAGACACAGAAATAGCATTTGATATTGTTTAAGGGACTACCTTTTCACCACATTGCACAAATTTGGTTTTGGCCCAAACATATATGCATGAATCAAACTATTTTACACCAGTCCAGATGCCTCAGTTCATACTAACATTATTTCAGACAGTTTCAAACCAGAACAAGTTACTCAACAAGGATGCCCCCTGTCACCTATGCTCTCTGCTATCACCATTGAACTATTGGCAGTATACTTTCAAAACGCTTCAGAGATAAAGGGGATTTTCAGAGAAGGACTTGAACAGAAAATATTGTTACAGTATATGTAGATGATATGGTATTCTATATATCTGACCCACAAAATGCTGTGACAGTAGTTCTAAAAGCATTAGCATATTTTTAAAAGATACCTGGACTCAAAATCAATTTGAATAAATGTGCTTTTTCTAGTGAATTCAACAGCACAGACTGGACACCTTCTCATTTATCTTAGCAGATAGCAGTTTAAATATCTAGGGATAAATATCACAAGTAAATATAAAGTTCTTTCTCAACAAACTTTGGCTCATTGCATGGAAAAAATTAAATTAAGAAAGACGTGAATAGATGGCCTACCAACCACCTTATATTAGCAGGGAGAATCAACATTATTAAGATGCTTATCCTTCCCAAGATTCTCTTTCTATTTAAGAGCAACCCCATATACATTAACAAATCATTTTTAGGAAATTAGACTTAATCATAACACTTAATCATAACCTGATTTATTTGGAATTTGAAACATCCATGCATCCAAAGGGTGACTCTATAACAACCTAAAGCAGAATTGAGTATGACACTACCTACCTTTCAGTTTTATTACTGGGTGGCAAATATACAAGCTATAAAGACCTGGGGCTTCATGTATAAATAGTGTGTATGCACAGAAATGTTGTGTAAGAACGTTTCCACATTCAAATTGCGATATATAAAACCTAAATTTGGCGTAAAGCTCTGCACATTTCCACGGTACCTCATACCCTGTCATACACAAATTGTGTGCTTGGTTTTGAAGACTGGCTTCACTCAGCGTCAAAGCAGTGCTACTGTTCCTGTGTGATTATCCTTTCTTTTTTAGATCCATATCCCTGGCACGTCTTTATAAATACACTGAAATTAACTGCATATTGTTTATTAGTTTAATGCATTTGAATGTCATTAACCAATAACAATATAATGGTCCACAGAATGGTCAAACTATGTTACTCTCACTGCACCACTCAGAGTGTTTATATCACTGTAACTGAGTGGGGAATCACAGACCTACAGAAGCTAAGAAAGAGAATAATCAGTATACAGCATCAAGCACACGCCGCCTCGGCCATGCTGTCTATTGAACTGCTTTCACACGGCAAACATTTCAAAGCCTTTCCTGTATGGATCTCACAGTTCAGAAAGAGTTTCATCCCAAGAACTATAAACGCACTCAATCAAGTGCTCCTTGTAGAACTGCTTGTACTTATAAGTAGAATTACTTCACTGTAAACTTGCACTACAGTTACAATACTGCACAACCTGAGGCACTTCATAAAGCACGTATTTACAGTACATATGATGACAAAATCATTTTTAAGATGAAATGCAGCAAAATATGTTTATTATATTATACAAATAAAACTTTAACTTTATTTAAATAATCTATATTGTCAATAATTAAATATGCCAGGACATGGTGCCGCAGCACTAGCTATTAGCTTGTGTTCTGTTCACGGATTGTTCCTGCCTCCTGCTGTATTCTTACTGGGACTGGTGTGACACTGGAAGGATGGATGGATAGAATAATTAAATATGTACTACGAAGATATTTCAATGTTACTTAAAAGTTTCAAAGATCGGCGTTCTAAGCTTACAGATGGCTTAACGTCCATTACAGAGCTGATTGTGTGGCGATTGGGTATTTGGAGAAAGAAAAGTAAGGACAGGAACTGGAGGTTATTACGTTTAAAAGAGACAGTACTTCTGAAATAAAGTATTTCATCGAAGGTCGCGCATGGCGCAGCAAGCCTCTGAGACATGAACAATCACTGCGCCACCGTGTTCCCATGTTTAATAACATGATTTAACTCCTATCATCATGAAAATGATATCACGTATACATCTCAGTATTTTAATTATTCAGAGAGCTGTAATATCACAAATGTAATGGATTCTGTGTCCTATCAAAGGAAGAGAAAGCCGGTTTAAGAAGCATGTAGTAATTCACGCATATAGGGCACATAGAAGATCAAATACAAAACAAAGCATTTAACTTGCTACTTTAGTTATGATGGGATTTGAGAAACTAATTAATTAAACTATTTTAAGATGAAGTTTATGATGTTCTACTTTAATGACAAAATAAACTACGTGATTAAAGTGGAAATTTCAAGATTAAAGTTGACATTTCGTCCTTTTTTCCCACTGTGTGCCATTTGTTTTTCTCTATACCCTAATAAGCTTTCATATGACACTCAGCTGGTGGGCTACAACTCGGCTTTTCACGGAGACTTTGATATCTGACAACTTCTTTTTTATTTCCGGCACTGTGCAACTTTGTGAACTTGAGCTTTCAAGTTTCTCCGACATGCTATGTCACTCGATCGACTTACTTTTGTTTTTTATACCACTGTTTAAACCAACAAATAGTACGTTTTTCCTTGCCTCCACTTGGTATTTGCTGAAATTCTTATATTTTACCCTGTGCTTTTCCCATTGTCTTTTCACAGGAGGCTGATCTTAATGGCTATTTATATCGATTTACACATCCAAAGAGGCATAATTTTGGGAGGAGTTGCGGCGGTACAGCAGGCGCGTGCATGAGCGTTACTTTTCACACTGACCGGGATTTATGTAGCAGAAGAACGTGGAAGCTGGCGAATGCACAGATTCCTGCATCTGGAATTTTTTGTGTGTAAACACATTTCGGCTTTTGTGCTTACGTCATGTTATAGTACGAATTCTACGCACGGCGTTATGCATGAGGCCCCTGGATATTGATACAAATTAATGAATATATATGAGCCTGGTCTAAAATAGAAATTAAATCTTGCAGTACTTCTTTATATTCTCTGCACTGCGCCCCAGCTAGTACAAATTATCGTCAATACACAAATAATCCAATTGCCCTTCTCTCCGAATATGGAACCAATATAGGAAGCACTTTAAGACAAAGAAGATTTTACCTGTTACACCTCTACCTGACAAACACCTTTTTCCACCCTTTCAAATATGTACAGTTGTTAATGTTTGGAAAATGTCTGGGATTAAAACTCTTAGAGACTTGTATATGGATAATGCCCTTGCAACCTACAAACAATTACGCTTCAAATTTAACTCCTTGCTTAAACAATTCTTCCACAACTTTCAAGTTAGAAACTTTGCTAAACAGAACTTGCCAAATTTTCTTCACCTCCCACTTAGTTTTATTCCAGAAGAAATATTGATCAATCTTGAAGACTCAAATAACATCTCTAAAAATATTTTTAAGTGCCTTCCTTTCAAAGACCCCAGAGTACCTTGGGAAAAGGATCTGACACTTACCATTTCAGAAAAGGAGAGGAAGGCAGCCATGCACAAAATACACTCTAGCTCCATTTTGTAAAGCATTCAATCATTCAACTTAAAATCTTTTATCAAGTGCATTTATCTCATTTAAAGTTATCCAAAATATTTCCAGGGCAAAATTAAACCTGTGATCATTGTAAGCAAGCTCCAGTCTTACTGTGCCAGATGCTTTGGGTGTGCACCAAATTAATATAATTTTGGACCAAAATCTTTGCATACCGATCAGACTGCCTTGGTGTCATAATCTCTCCTAACCCACTAACAGCTGTGTTTGGTGGACTCCCAGATGGGCTTAAAGTGGAGAAGGACAAACAAACTGTAATTGCCTTTACTTCACTATTGGCACATAGACTTATCTTACTCAAATGGAAGAATCCCAACCCACCACTTCAAAGTCAGTGGGTAACTGATGTTTTATACTGTTTAAAATTGGAAAAAATCTAATTCTTACTTAGAGGATCTGTTCAAAACTTTTTTAAAATATGCCAGGATCTAACCAATAGTATAGGATGAGCCAAAATGAAGTACCACATTTCTCAAGGTCATTGCGCGAGGTAGAGGCAGCCGAGTGGGCTGGGGTGGGGGTCATTTGATAGGCAATCCCTTGTAGTGTTCAGTCAGCAACTTTTTTGCTTTCACTGTCAAAGGGTTCTTGAAAAACAACAAATCCATCATCACTACGCAACACGCCTTCCAAGCGCACTTCAGCATTCCTCCTAATGGTGACGTCCCAAAACGGAAAACACGGGTACAAAATTAAATAGAAAATCTCCATGCTGTCCTCGGACTGTAGAAATGCCTGAAAACAAACAAGCTGTAAGGGCATCAATTTTGCAGTCTCCTAGACATTCAGCACGCAAACATGCTCTACCTTAAACATTTCCAACACATCTTTTAGAGAATTTTGCATGAAGACCTTAATTTCCATCCATACAAAATGATTGTAGTACAGGAACTCACTGAGAGCGACTGTGAGAGTCATAAAGAGTTGTGTCCAAACATTCTGCAAACCGTTCACCAGCGAGCCACATTTCCATTTCAATGGTTGCATAAATAAGCAAAATTTTTGCTATTGGGCTGAATCCAACCCTTAAGAACTTCATCAGAGATCCCTGCACAGTGAGCAATTTACAGCTTGGTGCACACACACCGACCTCAAAGCCTTGACACCCTCAAGGACACTATTCCCCTTGAAACGGCTGAACGAGTCATGCGAGCGTTCAGAAATCGTATCGAAGAGTGTATCGCTAATGATGGCCGCCACCTTGAAGACATAATTTTTAAAACACTATTTTGTATTTCCTTTCTTGTGTCATAATGAAATTTATTTTACGTTGAAGCATTTGTGTAGAATAAACGTTTGATATGTTGTACTTCTTTTTGGCTCACTTTGTATTTGAGAATAAGCTTCCATTTCAAGGAAAAGGATACTTCTTTCTTGTTGTTTTATAGAGTAGATTTGATTGGTGGCTCTCCTCTCTTTCCTTTGGGTGGGGATTGAATTTTGCTTTGCTTTGTTGAGTTTGACTTGATTATATTGAATGTTATATGCTTCTAAAAAGGCACTTTTCATTTCCAATGCTTATGGGCATCTTAAAAAAGTGTTGCTTTCCATGTTGTCAAGATGAAGTCTTAATTTATAATGAAAGTGCTGTGTAATAATGCAAGAGATTTCTTAAAATTTCCATCTGCCATTCTTAGTCAGTCAGTGACTGTCTGGCTGATTCAGCAGGGCACTTGTTCATGGCTAAGCTCTCGTAAGAATGCTTTCCAATCTTCTTAATCCAATTCAGGGTGACACAGAACTAGATCCTATACTGGAGTGGACATGGTCAGGGACACACTCACATTGGGCAAAATTAGAAGAACCTGCAAATCTCCTGGATCAGAGAAGAAAACTGAAATACCGGGGGGAAAAAAAGTCATACAGACATGGGGAGATCCTATAAACCCACACAGACAGCAGCAGGATGCTGGAGCCATGAGGCAGCAGTGCTAACAGTGACATTGTGTTTTGGTGCGAAGTAACCATAAAAAGATTGTTTGCTGTAGTAGGTTTTAATATTTGAGTAATTTTATAGTTTAAAAGCTGTAATCAATATTACAAAATGAGTTGTACAGTTATGGAGAAAACATACCCAATAATGTAACACTCATTTAGAACATGGTACTAAAGAGACTTGATGATATCACATAAATGAATATGCTCTGGTGGTACAAAAACTGGCACCTCTGCATACAGACCACCTATCCACCAGTGTAGTTAATGGTTGAGATAAGTACAGTATTCCTCTGTACAAATGAAAAACTATATGAGACATGCTGTATTTATAGAAAGTACTGCTGTCTTTACAGCCATAGTATAATAAATGAAGTCACCTAAAGTTTCTATAAAATGCAGAAATGTGCAATAATACAACATAAAAATGGCTGACATTGCTAGATATCTTTTATCTCTGTTTTCAAAAGGTAACATTTATCAAACACCCCACACTATGATGTAAGCCAACTTGCTTAGTAAATACAATATTTGTCAAATTAGGAACAGTTCTTTACCTTGATCTTGTAATAGTGCAACATAAATCTGTTTTACACATCCACTAATCAATTAGTCTTCATTAGAAAACAGAAAACACACACTGAAAGTACACAGTATACACAGATACAGTAGGTAGATACCTGTTCATATGAGTTTGGATAGTTACTATGAAATTTAGTCAGAGAGATGCAGAAAGTAGACAAGAGTACAAGGAGATAAGGCGCAAGGTGAAGAGAGAGGTTTCGAAGGCTAAAGAAAAGGCGTATGATGAGTTGTATGAGAGGTTGGATACTAAGGAGGGAGAAAAGGACCTGTACCAATTGGCTACACAGAGGGACCAGGCTGGGAAAGATGTGCAGCAGGTTAGGGTGATAAAGGATAAAGATGGAAACCTACTCACAAGCGAGGAGAGACTGTTGAGCAGATGGAAAGAGAACTTTGAGAGGCTGATGAATGAAGAGAATGAGAGAGAGAAGAGGTTGGATGATGTGGAGATAGTGAATCAGGAAGTGCAATGGATTAGCAAGGAGGAAATGAGGACAGCCATGAAGAGGATGAAAATTGGTAAGGTGTTTAGGAGAGATGTCAGTGTAGTTTTTAACCAGATTGTTTAATGGAATCTTGGAAAGTGAGAGGATGCCTGCGGAGTGGAGAAGAAGTATACTGGTGCTGATATTTAAGGATGAGGGGGATGTGCAGGACTGCAGTAACTACAGGGGAATAAAATTGATGAGGCACAGCATGAAGTTATGGGAAAGAGTATTGGAAGCTAGGTTAAGAAGAGAGGTGATGATTAGTGAGCAGCAGTATGGTTTCATGCCAAGAAAGAGCACCACAGATGCGATGTCTGCTCTGGGGATGCTGATATAGAAGATTATAGTACGCCAGAAGGACTTGCATTGCATTTTTGTGGACCTGGAGAAAGCAGATGACATGGTGCCTCGAGAGGAGCTGTGGTATTGTATGAGGAAGTCGGGAGTGGCAGAGGAGTATGTAAGAGTGGTACAGAATATGTACAAGGGAAGTGTGACACTGGTGATAACTGAGGTAGGAGTGACGGATGCATTCAAGTTGGAGGTGGAATTACATCAGGGATCGGCTCTGAGCCCTTTCTTATTTGCAATGGTGATGGACAGGTTGACAGACGAGATTAGACAGGAGTCCCCGTGGATGTTTGCTGATGACATTGTGATCTGCAGGGAGCAGGTTGAGGAGACCCTGGAGAGGTGGAGATATGCTCTAGAGATGAGAGGAATGAAGGTCAGTAGGAACAAGACAGAATACATAAGTGTAAATGAGAGGGATGTCAGTGGAATGGTGAGGATACAGGGAGTAGAGGTGGTGAAGGTGGATGGATTTAAATACTTGGAATCAACAGTACTAAATAATGGGGAGTGTGGAAGAGTGGTGAAAAAGAGAGTGCAGGCTGGGTAGAATGGGTGGAGTAGAGTGTCAAGAGTAATTTGTGAAAGACGGGTATCAGCAAGACTGAAAGGGAAGATCTACAGGATGGTAGTCAGACCAAATATGTTATGTGGGTTGGAGACCGTGGCACTGACCAGAAAGCAGAAGACAGAGCTGGAGGTAGCAGAGTGAAAGATACTAAGATTTGCACTAGGTGTAGCGAGGATGGATAGAATTAGAAATGAGGACATTTGAGTGTCAGCTCAAGTTGGATGGTTGGGAGACAAAGTCAGAGAGGTAAGATTGTGTTGGTTTGGACATGTGCAGAGGAGAGATACTGAGTATATTGGGAGAAGGATGCTAAGGATAGAGCTGCCAGGGAAGAGGGAAAGAGAGCATTTTGAGCTACTGTTTGTATGAAAATGTGCTATATAAATAAATGTTGTTGTTGTTGTAGAGGTGATCGGTGTAACAGAACAAGATGAAGAGGACAGAAAGATATGGAAGAAGATGATCCGCTGTGGCAACCCCTAATGGGAGCAGCCGAAAGAAGAACTATGAAATTTATGTAATGTTGTGCATCATACCTCATTTTCTTCTGTTACATTTGTAAACCTAAAAACTAATATATTACCTTCTTCCTGCCACTTTAAGCAATCCTGTATGGTTTTTAATAGCATTGGTTGTATTTATAAAAATGTACTGACAAACTTTCCAGTGCTGATTTCTTCATCCAATGCCGCCAAGACTGAATTTTGCTCCTCACAACCTTCTATTAGGCACAAATAGATATGAAAATTGATGGATGGATAGATAAATGGAATGGACTGGTCATAATACTGGACTTAAAGAATCCAGGATTCAGGTGCTTAAAGGGAATGTGAACAATGCTAAAACCCAGAACTAACCGTTTAATAATTTTCTCTCCTTCCACTACTACCTTCATCTAATGACCAGTCTCCCTACACACCATCCCTACTACATCAACTCATACTACTTGAAAATGGGAATGATCAGTGATGAGTTCACCTCTGACTATCAGTATAGGTTGTCCATAACTGAATACAAAGTGAAAATGTGGGACCATGTGGAGCTCTTAAGTACTATACTCAAGTACTTAAGGCTTGTGCTGACCAAGTTCATGGCATCCTCTGCTAACCTTTCAGTCTGTCACTAAGGCTCCAGAAAGTGCCACTGCTGCGGAAAACATGTTATGGGGAAAGCTCATGGATATGCAGGTGGATGAGCCTATGATGTCCGGGAAAATCTGTCTGGCAGACCGCAGTTTAAGAAATTTAAGGACTGTCTCTGATAGATAGATAGATAGATAGATAGATAGATAGATAGATAGATAGATAGATAGATAGATAGATAGATAGATAGATTTTACAGAATAAACATAATCAAAACAAAAAACAACCTCTCCCATAACCCCATACACCAAATAAATCTAATAATTTCTGGCTTGGATAACAGAGTGCTGCTGCTGACATACCAGGGGCCTCATGTATAAACGGTGCGTACGCATAGAAATGTTGCATAAGAACTTTTCCACGTTCAAATCAGCGATGTATAAAACCTACACTTGGCGTAAATCCACGACTTTTCCATGGTACCTCATACCTTGTCGTACGCAAGTTCTCCGCTCGGTTTTGCAGACTGGCGGCACCCAGCATCAAAGCAGTGCTACTGTTCCTGTGTGGTTACACCTTATTTTCCTGACGCGGCTTTATAAATACACTGAAACTAACCGCATATTGTTTATTAGTGTAATGCATCTGATTGTAATTAACTTGTAACAATATAATGGTAGAGGGAACAGCCATAGTATTCCAAATACCATAACTGCTTTAGTGTTGTTACGAGCGAGCGGAAGCAGAGAGCGGATCAGCGAGCGGAAGCAGAGAGCGGCGGCGTCTCCCACAGGCACGTAGCCCTTTGAAAGCACACGAGCAAGTTCACCTGAGATAAAGCCGGCAGCTGACCAGTAGAAATAACCGACAGTGAGAAATTAAAGTCGATCACTTAACGGGTGGTGGAAACTTAAAAGCGACGGTGATTCAGCTCAACGGGAAAGCGCAGAAGCACCTATAAAAACGGCAAAGATGACTTCAACATTTAATGTAAGTTCTATCTGCTCTCTGCCCATCGAGGGCACGTTTATATGTTGTGTGTCCTGCAGTATGTACAGCTCAGGTTTTCCGGCCGACAGTGCAGATAGCTTCACCTGCCAAAAATGTTTAGTTAATTTAGAGTTGGTCGGGAAAATACGCGAATTGGAGGACCGCGTTAGGAATCTGATAGCGATTAGGCAAACCGAAAATTGGATCGACTCGGTTTGTTTAGACAATTCGGCTACATCTGATTCGGCTTCAGTCTCTCCAGGTCCCACTGTAGTCAGTGTGAGGCCGAAATCAGCAGCACCAATTCAGCCACAGGGCGAGTGGGTAACAGTAAGACGGGGGTCTAAGAATCCAAAATTTAGTCCCCAGCACCCAGGTCACCAATTCGGACCCAGAACAGGTTCTCAGCTCTCCAGCGCCTGTGGAAACTGAGAATAATAAAGTGCTCATAATTGGCGATTCCATAGTGCGGAATGTTAGAATTCCAAACTATGTTAAACCAGCAGTTAATGTTAAGTGCCTTGCAGGGGCCAAGATTTCTGGCATAAAGGCCGCATTGGACCGTGTTGCCGACGATGAAGTATCTACCTTATTGCTGCATGTCGGCACTAATGATATTTATTTACAGCAATCTGAGGTATTAAAGCGAACTTCATCTCTCTATGCACCAAAGCTAAAACAAAATGTCGGAATTTAATTGTATCTGGTCCCTTACCAAGATTGTATAGAGGGGATGTGATTTATAGCAGATTGCATTCCTTTCACTGCTGGCTAGAAACCTGGTGTGCAAATAAAAGCATAGCATTTGTGAACAATTGGGATGATTTTTGGGAAAGGCCTGGATTTTTCAGAAGAGATGGTCTTCATCCTAACTGGAGGGATCTTATGTATTATCCCAAAATATGGCAGCAAAACTGCCTGGTTGACTGATTAGAGCACCATCCAGGCCGCAGTCATGTGATCTTAAATCACAGGCTGTTCTTTATCCCACCTGTTATTTTCCTGAAGCTGTTACCCATAATCCCTGTTGTGGGGCATCCAGTAAATTTAGTCTTGAAACAAACCATAAATTAATTGATAACCAAAAATAAGGTGTATAATTAGACCAAGGGATAAAACCAGACACTCCACCAGGGGCATCTGTAATAGAAATTTAATTCAAATTAAAACAAAAAATATATCAGCAGTTCAGAAAGAACCATGCAGTTTTAAATGCTGTTTATTGAACATTCGCTCTCTTGGCACTAAAGCTGTTTTGGTAAATGATATAATATTAAGTACAAAATCTGATCTGTGTCTTCTTACTGAAACCTGGCTTAGTAAATGTGACACTGTCCCCCTAGCTGAGGCGTCACCAGATGGATACTCGTTCCTTCATAAGTCTAGAGATTCTGGTCGAGGAGGAGGCCTTGGAATAATTCATTGTAACAAAATGCAAATCACTCCTAAAAATTTAGGCAACTTTACATCCTTTGAGGCATTCATTTTAAATATTAAAACAGATTCCAACACAATTATAGTGCTAGTCTACAGACCACCAGGGCCATATTCATTGTTCATGACTGAATTTAGCAACCTTCTGTCTGATTTGGCTATAAATTATGATCACGTAGTTCTGATGGGGATTTTAATGTACACATTGATGTGGAAACTGACACTTTTAGCAAATGTTTTACTTATTTGTTAAATTCAGTAGGATTTTGTCAGATTGTCAAAGGTCCAACTCATAATCATAACCATACATTAGATTTAATTATAACTTACAAAGTTGAAATTCAAAATTTAAATATTACTCCATTAAATGTAGTTATTTCCGATCACTTCTTAATTACGTTTGATTTAGTTCTGCCCATGCCAGCGCACTCGCAGATTAAAACAAAGACAGTGCGACATCTAGATTGTAATTCTGCTTCAAAATTTATAGATACCTTGAGTAAGTCGAGTGTAATTGTGGAAAACCATTTAGATCAGTTAACATCAAATGTAAACGTGGAAAACAATTTAGATCAGCTAACATCACATTATAATGTGACCTTGAGAGATGCTCTGGACACAGTGGCTCCCCTAAAACAAAAGTAATCAAAGCACATAGAAACTCTCCCTGGTTTAATGAAAACACTCGAGCTCTTAAATTAGAGTGTCGAAAACTGGAGCGCAGATGGAGAACAACAAAGCTACATGTCTTTCAAATTGCATGGACAGAGAGTGTTAATAAATATAAAAAGGCCCTCTTTAAAGCTCGCTCAGAATACTATTCTACATTAATAGATAGCAATAATAAAAATCCTAGGGTACTTTTTAGAGCAGTGGCTAAATTAACAAATGGGAATTCAGATCAACAGTGCAAAATACCAACAGATATTAGCAGTACAGACTTTATGAACTTCTTCAATGAGAAAATTAAAAATATAAGATCCCAGATCTCAGCATCACAGTACAAACCAAATACTAGCTTAGCAGACCCTGCTCACATTGCATTCAGCACTTTAATAATTTTAATCCTGTAACTGAGCAGGAAGTCTTAACTTTAATTTAAAATGAAGCCCACTACTTGTTCCCTAGATCCAGTGCCAACAAAACTAGTAAAAGTGCAATGGATGTTCTTGCACCATTCTAAACATTATCAATAGTTCATTATGCATGGCACAGTACCTGATGCACTAAAAGTGTCAGTCATTAAACCTTTACTTAAAAAGTCAGACCTAGACCCACACATACTAAATAACTATAGGCCTATTTCAAATTTACCATTTCTCTCTAAAATACTAGAAAAGTAGTCGCCAGTCAGCTTCAGTCACACCTTACGCATTACAATTTATTTGAGAAATTCCAGTCTGGCTTTCGCACTGGTCATAGTACAGAAACGGCACTAACACGGGTTGTAAATGACATTCTGATATCCTCTGATGAAGGAAATTCCACTGTAATTATGTTGTTGGACTTAAGTGCAGCATTTGACACCATTGACCATTCTATTTTACTGCACAGGCTAGAAAACGATGTTGGGCTTACAGGCCCGTGCTCGCTTGGTTCAGTTCTTATTTATCAAATCGATTCCAGTATGTACAGAAATGTGCTGACAGTACTCCATCATTATACACAGAAGTTCAATATGGTGTCCGCAGGGCTCAGTACTGGGACCTTTACTGTTTTCACTTTACATGCTTCCACTGGGATCTCTCATTAGGAAACATAATGTTAATTTTCACTCGTATGCAGATGACACCCAGTTATACCTTTCATTTAAATCAAATGAAGTTTCTCCGATGTTGTCTTTAATTAGTTGTGTTAGTGAATTAAAGGAATGGATGAATGAGAACTACTTGTCTTTAAATACAGATAAAACAGAGATGTTAATTGTTGGAGGGAATGACGCTGATCACAGC
The DNA here is from genome assembly GCF_016835505.1 of Polypterus senegalus. Taxonomy (NCBI): domain Eukaryota; kingdom Metazoa; phylum Chordata; class Cladistia; order Polypteriformes; family Polypteridae; genus Polypterus; species Polypterus senegalus. The sequence continues at coordinate 121,100,847 of NC_053163.1, read as the reverse complement.
AATATTTTGTCGTCATTTAACTCAGTTGGAATCCCAATTAATTTTACTGAATCAGCCCGCAATCTAGGAGTTATCTTTGACTCTAGCATGTCATTTAAAGCATATTACAAAGTCGTCCAAAACATGTTTTTCCATCTTAAAAATATTAGGAAATTAAGGCTTTCTAAATAAACAGGATTGTGAGAAATTAATTCATGCATTTATCTCTAGTAGGATTGACTACTGCAATGCGGTGTTCACTGGCTGTTCAAACTGTTCTCTATACAGCCTCCAGTTAATCCAAAATGCGCTGCAAGAATTATTACAAGAACAAGAAAATATGAACACATAACCCCAGTTCTTAAATCTTTACACTGGCTCCCAGTTAAGTTTAGGGCAGATTTCAAAATCCTCCTTTTAACATATAAAGCATTAAATGGCCAAGGTCCGCTTACTTGTCTGAACTTATCATGACTTACAAACCTGAGCACATTAAGATCTCAAGAATGCCGGTCTGCTTAGGATTCCAAGGATTAATAAAATAACAGTGGGAGGTCGAGCTTTTAGTTACAGGGCCCCTAAACTGTGGAATGGTCTTCCTGCTTCCATAAGAGATGCCCCTCGGTCTCAGCCTTTAAATCCCGGCTGAAGACTCACTACTTCAGTTTAGCATATCCTGACTAGAGCTGCTGATTAACTGTACATACTGCATCTCTGTTGTTAGTCATTAGCACTATAACATAAGTAACATGATAATTATATTTGAATACTAACCCTCACCTATTCTGTTTCTTTTCTCGGTACCCAAATGTGGCCATTGGTGCCACGGCCCACCTGCCAAGTTGTTTGCCTGCCTATGGTAAAGTCATCCCTGATGGAGAATCACAGGAATCATGGGAAAGAGGGTCCTTTCATCGAGCAATGTTTCAGCCGTGGCATGGCCAAATGGAGATGCAGCTAGATGGATGAGGTCTCCAGGACTCTAAAAATATCCAAACCTAATTATGTCATATCATCTACTGTTAAACCGTAATTCTAAAATTTTTATTATGCTGTCTTAAGGAATTGTTCTGTTGTGTATATTGTATTGTATTGACCCCCTACTTTTGACACCTACTGCACGCCCAACCTACCTGGAAAGGGGTCTCTCTTTGAACTGCCTTTCCGAGGTTTCTTCCATTTTCCCTACAAGGTTTTATTGGGAGTTTTTCCTTGTCTTCTCAGAGAGTCAAGGCTGGGGGGCTGTCAAAAGGCAGGGCCTGTTAAAGCCCATTGCGGCACTTCCTGTGTGATTTTGGGCTATACAAAAATAAACTGTATTGTATTGTATTGTATTGTTACTCTCACTTCTTCTTCTTCTTCTTTCAGCTCCTCTTGTTAGGAGTTGCCACAGCGGATCATCTTTTTCAATATTTTTCTCACTGCACCACTCAGAGTATTTATATCACTGTATCTGAGTGTGAATCACAGCAGCAGCTGATCGGAAAGGGAATTATCGGTATACAGCTTCAAGTACTCGCTGACTCAGCCACTGCAAAATGATTTAAAGCCTTTCCGGTACGGACCTCGCGGTTCAGAAACAGAAACAATATCATTTATAAGGTGAAATTCAGCAAAATATGTTTATTAAATTATACAGATAAACTTTAACTTCATTTAAATAATCGATATTCTTCACTGGGAGTGTCGTTAAGGATAGATTAATTAAACATGTACTACGAAGACATTTCAATGTTCTTTAAACGTTTTGAAGAATCGGCGCTAAGCTTACAGATGGCTTAACGTCTATTACAGAGCTGATTGTATGGCGATCGGTTACTTGGGGAAAGAAAAGCACTGACTGCAGTGACGGCTACGCCAATATATATTGAATATAAAACAGAAAGAGAAAATAACAACACAGCGACAAATTTCGGCAAAAGTTAAATGCTTGTGTCATGAGCACGAGGCGGCTATGCAGCCATCCACTGTGCATAAGCTACCTTACTGACGGGCGGGCGAAGTAGCCACCGATTCTTCCTCTGCCCAGTGCCACCACAAGCCTAGAGCCGCCCTGATTGTACTGCTGCAATAAATTATTTCATCGAAGTGAAACACATGTTTAATAACGTGCTTTAACTCCTATCATCATGAAAATGATATCACGTATACATCTCAGTATTTTAGTTATTCAGAGAACTGTAATATTACTAATGTAATTGATTCTGTGTCCAGTTGGAGGAAGAGAGCCGGTTTAAAAAGCAAGTAGTGATTCACACACATAGAGCACATAGAAGATCAAATACAAAACAAAGCATTTAACGTGCTACTTTAATTACGATGTGATTTGAGAAACTGGTTAATTAAGAGATTTTAAGATGAAGTTTATGATGTTCTACTTTAATGACAAAATAAACTACGTGATTAAAGTGGAAATGTCGAGATTGAAGTTGACATTTCGTGCTTTTTCCTCACTGTGTGCCTTTTTTCTCTGTACCCTAATAAGCTTTCATATGACACTCAGACAGTGGGCTTACAACTCGGCTTTTCACGGCGACTTTGATATGTGACTTCTTTTTTATTTCCGGCACTGTGCGATTTGTGAATGTGAGCTTTCAAGTTTCTCCACGCTATGTCACTCGATCAACTTCCTTGTGTTGATTATACTACGGTTTATTTGAACAAATAGTATGTTTTTACTTTGCCTCCACTTGGTATTCGCTGAAATTCTTATATTTTCCCCGTGCTTTTCCCATTGTCTTTTCACAGAAGGCTGCGCTTAAGGGTGATTTATATTGATTTGCATATTCAAATAGGCGTAATTCTGGGAGGATTTGGGACGTTACATAATGCGCGTGCACGAGCGTTAGTTTTCACGCTGATCGGGATTTATGTAGCAGAAGAACGTGGAAGTTGGAGTACGCACAGATTCCTGCATCTGGATTTTTCTGTGCGTAAGCACATTTCAGCTTTTGTGCTTACGCCATGTTATAGTGCGAGTTCTACGCACGGCGTTATACATGAGGCCCCAGGCCTTTAGGTGGCAGTAAGATGAGGCCAGAGCTGCTCATTTTACAACACAGGTTTTTATTCTGATTCTTTTTAATTCATTGATATTTGACAAGAGCATGTCCAGCTTGACCAGCAACAAATACAGATGTGAGCAACACTGGAGCACCACAAGGAACAATCCTGTCTCCTTTTCTTTTCACTCTGAACTCCTTAGACTACAAAAATAACACCAGGTCATGTCACTTGTAGAAATTCTCAGATGATTCTGCTCTAATGGAGTATATTGATAAGGGGGGATGGGTGAGATGAAGTATAGGAGTCTGGTGCAGAACTTTGTTTCTTGGTGGTGAAGAACTGTATGCAATGTAACATCAGTAAAACCAAGCAACTGGATATTGACTTTCACCACACCAAAGAGCCTCTATGTCTGGTCACCATTCTTGAAGTGGAAGTAGAGGTGATGCACTCCTACGAGTACTTGGGGACATGTTGGACTGATCTTGTAACACAGAAGAGCTATATAAAAAGGGGAAGAGCAGACTTTTTTTTTCTTTGTTTCTTCAATGTGGGAAGTGAAATCCTTTACTTGTTTTACAGCTCTGAGATGGCCAGTGTGATTTTCTGTAGTTTCTGTACTATGGTGTGCTGATCTAGTTACATAACTTCAAAGGAGGGCCACTAAATCAACAAACTGATTAAAATGACTCAGTCATTGGATGCACTTTTGGCCCACAGGAGGTCATCGTGGTGGAGAGAATGAAGACAAAACAGATGGACATTATGAACAATGTTGCACATCTGCACTCTGAAATACTAACATTGTAGGCTTTCAGACATTGAATTATTCAGTGGATATGTATAAGGAAACACTACCGGGGCTCCTTCAGCAATACACCTTTACAATGACTCACTGTGCATATGGTTGCGGTTTTTTATCTTTAGCCAATTAAAAAGATATTTTGTTAATTTAATGCTGTGTATTTTGGTTTTGTTTTTCTATAACCAGAAACAGGTGGTCCTCCCAAGATCAAGGTTCCAGCCCCTCTAGTTCAAGAGTACCAGCAGGGTGCCCCATTTCATGTGCTCGAAGCTTATGGATGCCACAGTTGTCGTTCTTCTTTTTCCTATTATTGAACTGACTTCTGCAATTTGCTTCAGCAGATGTCACTGCTCTTTTTTTCTTTCTTCCATGTCATCTTCCCAATCAGTTTCCCAAGTCAGTTTGCTGTAGAAGTAAGTTCGCAAAGATTGCTGCTAGTCACATTTGTTACTTCCCCAGCATGTACAGCTTTTGACTGAGCCCATGATCAAGGCTCTAGTTCTAGTGGTTTGCAAGTAATCACACAACAGACAGACACAACCCTTAGCATCTTATACATACATATGCAGGTGGAATCCCATTGTAATGAAATTCATGGGACCATAAAAATATTTTGCTATAATGGAAATTTTGGGTTAATGAATATGGGGAAAATATGTGCAGTATTGTGACCAGGACTGCCAGCAATTCACCATCTCTAACAGCAGTGGGGCTAGGAAACCTCTGTAACTGCTCTACTGTGCCTGGTAAACAATAAACCAAGGACAAAGTAATTGCAGGATTAGGCCTACCACATGCTCCTAGTCTGCCACAGCAGTGATTCCGAGCTGCTGGTGTTCTTCTAATCTAAAGATGGGAGCTAAAGCAGGACAATTGCCCTGTCGTGGCTCCTAACAGCTCTTATTTTGAATGAAGTCTTGAGATTGTACCTGCCTTTTCCATGCAGTAATAAAGTACCTGTATTTTCCTTGGAAACCTGAACTCCCCTTCCTGTCTCTCGTGCAACTCTGTGACCCAGGCTTGACAACACCTGTATAAAAAAAAAAACAAAAAAAACAGCGTGTCTTAAACTGCAAAAAATATTTTATTTGAAAATGAGATGTTATATGTAACTTTTTTTATATAAATACAGGTAAGGATACAGAATGAATATAATGTATTGGTGTACCAAGTGCCATGAAACTCGAATAGTAAAGTCTCCACACACAACACAAAGATCCACCTGGATGCTCGAGTGGAACATTGACTCAGAATTCGGCTATGGGTATGATTTTGAGACTACCCAAGACTGGAAATTTCACAAGACTGTCACTTTCTTTTGGTCTAACAAGAATGAGACAGCCTGTTATTATCCTCATTGGCCATTTTTGGTCAAAAAACATTTTTTAAACTGAAATTTTCATTTTCTTAAAATGAAATCCTTTGAAAATGATGTTGTATGAATGTTTGTCTGGGCCAAGAAAAAGTATTCATTATTCATAAAAATTTTGATACTTCGGTATTCAGTATAACAGGATTTTACCTATATATATGGATTATATTTATTAATTTATTTATTGATTACTCTTCTGTGAAAAGCTCAATTTATGGACAAAAAAGTGCTATCTATCTATCTATCTATCTATCATTAAATTAATTAAAATATCAATTTATATACATTTATAATAATTCTGATTCATTGTTTGATTTATCTGCCCATCTAGATAGATAGATAGATAGATAGATAGATAGATAGATAGATAGATAGATAGATAGATAGATAGATAGATAGATAGTGTGGACAGGCGGACAACAGTTTATCACCCAACACACCCATTTATTATTTACAATTATATTTACAAGTTAGTGCACAACCCAGTGCCTCCAGCACCGATCCCCCAAAGTCCAAGCCTCACAGTCCTTCATGCCTTCCTTCTGGCCGCCTCCTCTCCTCGAGCTCCGTCCTCTTCCACCCGACTCTTGCTAATGAACGGAGGGAGGCAGCCCCTTTAATCCCAACCCGGATGGGCTTCAGCTGCTTCCCAGCAATCCCCCGTGGACACACCCCTGTGTGGTGGAAGTGCCGGCTGCGCACCTGGAAGCCCTCCGGGTGTCCCCAGTCTTCTTCCCCCCAGTACTTCCTGGTGTGGCGGAAGTGCTGAGGTCCACGGGCCCCTACAGGGTTGGGCTTCCATGCCCTCTACCCATGGCCCCCAACACAACCAGGACGGTCGCCCCCTCGTGGTCTGGAGGGGCACAAGCACTCCTCCAGTCCTCCTGGGCGTCCCGGCTGGGCTCCACCCCCATCCGCATGCCACAATAGATAGATAGATAGATAGATAGCATTTATAACATAAAAAATAAGAAAGTCATCTATTAACTCTTAAACTCCCTTAATGCAATTCAGGGACATGGGGAATCAGACCCCATCATGGGTACATTTGGTGCATGCCCAGTACCCGACCTGAACAGGGGAGCGAGTGCATCTGCATTTGTTGTAAAATATGCCGTATAATATACTAGAATATATGATGTGGTAGAGCAACTGCATAATGGAGACAATGAACAAATGGATAAGTTTAGCTAATTCTTAGATGTGGATGAATGTGCTGTTTGAGGTATGTATGTCCTATCCAAGAACTGGTTTGTACCATGAACCTGATATTTCTGGATTAGGTTCTAGATTTCTGTAACTACAATGGAAAATATGAGTTCAAGAAATAAGTAAATTATAATTAGGAATAACCATTCTGAGTTTTTATTTGTGGAAACTAGCAGAGACACCTGGACCAATGGAATAAAGATGGATAAGGCACATTCAAGATAGAGTGGCGATACATTTTCACACAGACAATTAGAACACATTATGCTATATCCTTTTAAGACAGTAACTAGCTATCTGCTAGGTAGCCGCTGTGAGGCAGCAAAGCAAGCCATTATGTCACCTTGCTTTATTTATTTAAACTTTTTCATATTTCCCACTTTAAAATTATTTGGAAATAGTGAAGAAGTAATCCCTCTCTGGCTCATATACTTGAATACTTGAGTTTTAGTTAACATTCCAAATGACAGCTTTTTGTCACTTTCTTTTATATTTATTTGTGATGTATGAGTTTTTCCAAACTCCAGTCCAAATCAATAAGTTTAATTTGCTTTTGTCTTGTTGCTAAGAGCTAAACTTTCAGGTAGTTCATTCTGGGAAGTGAAGGCATACTTAGTATGCTGGAGATGGTGCAATGAGATGTTCTTTGGAGATACTGGGACTCAGTTTGACAGGAGGTACAAGCCATTGTCTTTCTTTCAGAAAGGTTCAACAGAAGTAAAGCAGCCAAGCACAAAGTCTGTTCACTCTTTACTTTACTGAAAACATTTGGCATCCATATTTTCCTTCTTATTAACTGTAGTTTCTATGAACCACTGCACCTATTAATGTATCCCATTATTAACAGAAGAGACCAGCAGTAATGAACAGCATTGACAAATAAATAAATAGTCCACTTTGTGTTTAATGTGCACGCAGCAGAAGACATCAGGATAAACGCTGACTTAATGCCATTCACATACAGACATCCATCCCTTACAGTATGTGATCCTGTTTGTTTCAATACAGGGTGAAGTGAAGCCAGGTCCCACAAGAGTCATTCTTCGCAACCTAATGTTTGTGTTATATAAACAAAGGTATTTGCATAGTTCTGATCAAAATATTTAATGTCAGAGTACTCTTACAGGGATTGATTTGAGATAGCACTGGAAGTTCAATTAAATTTTGTGCAATATTTCTGCTCCTGTTCTCAGAACACCGGTGATGTTACTTGGCACTCCTTCTTGTCCATAGACTTTCAAAGAGGAAGTGGACATCATTTGATCATGGACCACTTAAGCCAATATTACTATGATGTTCTCAGAGATTTCTGAACCAGGACCACTTTTATAAGACAAGGACTTGTTTAACAAAAAATACAAAAATACAAAGAAAATCTCAAAAGAGCAGAGAGAGCCACAAATCAATTACTTGAAAGGCAATCCTAAGAAAACAAGCCCCATGTCATAATTAAAATATCAAAATCCTGTAACTAGAACTCAATAAATTAAGAAAACCAGATGGTCCAACACAGAAAACACAATACTCACTGAAGCCCCTTTAAATGAATGCTTCCCAACTCCTGAGCCTTCTCATTCAATTTACTGTATATCTTTGCATCCACAAACAGACCTGAAGTGACAATGCAAACCTCACAATGATGGAATCTAAAAAGGGATCTGGACCACAAGGCAGCAGGGCTCAGCATTGTGCCACCATGCCATCTAACTCTGCTTATAAATCTTAATTTTAAACATTTTTATAAAAAATGGAAAAAATTAATTTTTTGTGATAATTTTCCTAGGAACAAAAAATAGTGAATATACAGTACTATAAACCCAGGTTGGATTGATGTCAATGGTAAAATAGTCTCACACATACTTATATCAAATAAACTGCCATTTCCACTAGAAGAGACAAGTAAAATTTAAAATAAAGAGGATTCCCAGCTCATCATATATTGGGTTTGTGAGGACTGCACTGTGATGTTAACTGTCAAATCTTAACTACAGCAGGGTGAGTAATGGACTGGTGGCCAGTTTTGAGTGGGCAACTACCTTTGAACCAGCCATAACCACAAACAGGGGTACACTGTAATGAAAATGGATGGATGGATGAAACACAAATAGCAAGATACATGTCAGAGCCACTCAAAAAAATGTAAACACTGTATGGATTATTAAAATAAGAAAGTATATGTGCATGCAAAGGAGAAGAAATGTTTTTCTAACAGTGGCCATGAAGTATTTAATGTGCATCATTTCATCATCTCCTATACCATCTCATATTTCAGTCAGTTTTGTTTTTATTGTAATGAGTAATTTAGCACAAATGTAAAACAAAATGGCACATTACTATTTTTTTGGGGGGGAAAGTGCTGTATATTTCTTAAACATTATAATATTCAGAATATGTATAAGTGATCTAACAAATTGCTTTTCATTTAGTATTTAACAAAAAATCAAATACAGTATGTAAATTACCTATGATTTAAGAGCCGAATGTTGAATTTAGTGCAAATAAAAACACACACTAGAACTACTCCAAATGGCTGCTTCGCTTGAGCAGTTTGTGTGCCATGCGGCTGACTGACAAGCTGACATGAAACAGGAGCTTGAGAGACACAACCTTGGAGTCTTCGGGATGACAGCCTGAAGTTGTGCAGCTAAACTGGAGCCAAGAGGAAAAAAATCTATTTATATTCGTTCGTATGTGTGTTGATCTTTTTTATTTCTTATTTTAATATACATATTATATATAGCATATATATATATATATATATATATATATATATATATATATATATATATATATATATATATACTGTATGTGTGTGTGTGTGTCTATCATTATTACAAGTGCAAGCAAAGTCTGTCTCTTCAGGGGTCTTTGCTAAAAGGGACATGAGGAGATTAAGGGTACACACCAACTTTATGACCCTTTACTTCTGTCCTCAGTCAAGAAGGCCTTAAAGGGAGAACCTGTGACGCATTCAAAAAACCACCACCACACCTGCTCTTCCAGTACATTCTAGATAAGATGACACCAAAACAGGAAGAGGACACCATTCAGAGAGCAGCTCAGATACTAGAAGTGTCAGTGTCCACAATTCCAGCAATTTTTACAACATGCTGTCCTTTTATGTCTAAAGGGCATTATTTGATATAATATATATAAATATACATCTGTTCATATTACTTGGAGTTAACTTGTTAACACAAATAGCTTGCCTCTTATAACAGATTATCATGTAGATGCAGCTCACTTTGTATAAGCTTGCAGACATGGTCAGAATGTTTAGTTGTAGTTCAACTAGATATTGGAATGGGCAAAATGTGTAATCTAAGTGACTTTGACCATAGAGTTTACAGAGAATGGTGTGATACACAAAGAATCTGGTGAGCAGTAGCTGGGTGGGTGAAAACAATTTCATATCGATGGGGTCAGGTGAGAATGTCCAGACTCATTCAAGCTGACAGAATCTCCATAAACCTTCAAATGACTGATTTTATAATCAGTGGTGTGCAGAAGGAATTCTATAAACACCCATTGCAAAACACCTTAAGAAGGTGTTATAATAATAATAAGAAGGCAGATAAGCAAAAAAACAGGTGGAGGTCCACACCTAACCTAACCCCTGCAGAAGAGTTGGCTCTCCAGCAAAATGCCCATCGCCCTGTTTTTGAGGGCATTCCAGGGGAAGTTCCTCCTCAGAACCAGTGGCAGGATGCAGTGGTCACTTCATTTCAGGTAAAGGATGGGCATTGCATATATTTGTCCGCAATGTGTCCTATAGGTATGTTCCAAATAGCCCTCTTTTTTGTTGGGTCAGTTGCAGGGAATGTCATAATTCCTAGAACCTGTGTCTGACCAACAAGATATTGACAAAAGTCAAATATTTGAAGAAGACACTGTCTGATTATTCATCAGGAGGAGAGGTACATTTTCCAAATCACGTTTGATCAAACTCCACTCTGATCAGTCCTATGTGCCCCAATCACATTTGGAAATCCTGGGTAATGAGAATGTTAGGCTGATTGTGAGATTCTTTATGGAACTGTGGGTGTTTTTGCCTGTCTATTAACTACCTGTAATGGCATGAAACGCCTCTTTTATTGTCTGCACACAAAGGTGCCCAGGAAACACTATGAAAACCCAAAGGAAATATTTCAGAGACAAACAGACTTTACAGATTGCCTGGCAAACTGCACTTTTTAGATTCTCCACATTGCCAACAGTACATAAAAAAACCTTGCAAAAAACCTCAAAGCAATGCATATTGTCTGTGTGGTTGTGGGAGCCCGACTTTGCCTAGTTTGAATATAAGGTGCTAATAAATCTTTGAGGTACAATATTCCCCCTCGGCTAAAGTCTTTCGAAAAGAATTTCCTCCGGAAGCAATAAAGGATCTTGCCGATTGCGCAAAACCATTCTCTATATGACATTCTCTTCTTATAATTTGTGCACCAATATCAATTGGTCGCTCATTCATGAACGGTGAAGCCATGACTGAATGAATTCCACGCACCATCACTGATTAAGTGTTTGAGATAATCCTTGTTTACATAGAACAGACCTGCTCCGAGCAGGTTTGAGGATTTGGATCTGCTGCTTTGACAACACATCCAGCAAGAGTTTCGAAAAACCGACAGATCCAGGATCATGTTAAATCATCAACAATTACACCCAGCTAAACGAGTAATCCACATGCGAAAAATACCCCCCTGGAGTTGTAGAGGGTAAATATTATATTGTTATTTGGAGTACATACATTTCATGTGTGTTCCGTATCTACAACAATCTATGTCAGTCTTTCCCAACCTTGGTCCTGGGGCACACTGTGGCTGCAAGTTTTTGTTCCAACCAGATTCCTAATCAGTGACAACACCTGATAACACTGATCTTGTTTAATTAGCTGCTATTATTTTTCTTTTATTCTACATTGGGAAAGGAATGATCTTTACATTTATAAGACATTTTGAAATATTTCTGCTTTTGCTATAGATTTAAATGCTTAACTCTCTTTTGTTGATTTCATTATATTTTGGCCTTTCTCTGTGCAGCTTTTCCCCTTCATTGTATCTTATTAATGACAATTAAAAATGAGCATAGCAGACACGCTGGCAAACAACACTGAATAATCAAAGGCTGCAACTATTTTAGCATCAAACCCATTATTTGGTAAATAATGGATTAATTAAACAATTAGAACAACTAGAAAAGTAGAATGAAAATATTGTTAAAAAGAAAAAAAACACTATTCCCATATAACTACTTGGTACATTTTAATATATAATTTTTTTTTTTTTTTATACCAAACTTAGTTTTCTAATTTCTATATTGTTCCCAAAACACAGAACTTAGGAAATAACAATTCACTTAATTAGCCCAGGAGTCCAATTAAAAACAGAAGCTGGTTGGAACAAAAACCTGCAGCCACAGTGTGTCCCCAGGACCGAGGCTGGGAAACACTGATCTGTGTAAACGCGTTTTTCATGTTTTAGTAATAAATGACAAAATGTAGACCCGATCTGATACTGCTCGTTTTCAAATAATATTGCATTAGTGCGATGATGCTTTCTGATTGGTACCATTCAGGTCTGATTGCACAGATTTCAATCACTAAGTACAAAGTATGATGAACTCTCATATCACCTTTTCTTAATGCTGTGTTAGATAACACCTACATTTGGAAATCAGCAACATAGCACAGAGCGCCACATAACAAACACTGTGGAGCTTTTCTACCCACTTCTCTACCAGTGCCATTCAATGTGATAATGATATTATATTTACAGTAAGAAGCATTAGACTGAAAACAAACAAATACATAATGGTGGCAACAAACCACCAGGCCCACAATGTACATGGCCAAATATGTATAATGTGAACACAAAGCTACCACTGCTGCACTATACATAACAGATAGTTCCTTTAGAGTGTGTATATACACTACTGCCAATGTAATATTGTCAAGCAGTATGTCAGAAGGTGTAATAATGCAGTAACAGAAGTTGAAACATCTGTGCAGATTGTTTGCTTCAATTTGAAAAGCTTAATTTACTTTAATTGCTGCAGAACATCTTTAGGTGGTAACCTATTAGTTGGTCCCTGAAGAAGGCCCATTTGTAATAGTCTGATATTTTCATTTTTCAGTGTTTGCGAAGCTAAATTTAAAATGTAAACCTCTACATATATATTCATATGCAAATTTTGTCCTAAAATTGGGTTTGGCCTGTAACATATACATTGGGCAAAGCCACACAATGGAGGAATTTAACATACCTGTCAGGCACGGTTCAACCAATGAGTTTCCACATTGTTATTCAACCTGAGCAGTGAACTGAATAAAAAGGCAAGTGATGAAGCTTCTGTGCCTACCTTCTACCCAATAGAGCACCATGGAGGCAATTGAGGGAGTAGAGGAGAAGGCAGAGACACGGAGCAAGAGGAAGGTCTCATTAAAGGAGACAAAGGGTCTCAAATGAGATGCAGGCAACACTAGCTTAAACATGAGAGAAGCAGGTTAACATGTGTCTTCTAATGTGTCGCATTTTACCGTGACTGGCATAATGTAATACATTGGAAATGAAGATGGGTACAGTACCTGTGGCCTCTGCAGTGCAATACTTGAGTACCTGTAGATTTAGATATGGCACATTTCACAAAAAAGACACAAAGATGGGTAAATTTGCGTTTTTCAGAAGTGCAAAAAGACTCTGAAAGGGTGAGAGGCAGCTTGTATTTAATCCATAACCAGCAGAATTAAATGTGAATATCAACAATTTCATTGCACACTGAAAAACAAAATGGATTACATTGTTTTGCATTTTCCAATCAGTCTGTAGATGGTGTTTAGAATTATCGATTCATGTGATGTTTTGATATAAAACTACCATTTTTAGAAGAGTTAGTATGGTTTTGAATGAAGTGTTTGCTTTACATGAGATGTCTGACTTGTTTTGGATTGTGTGAGTGTTTATGGGTATTGTGTATAGAGTTTGGATAAAATGAGCTGTAGTTTCAGAAATCAAGTGTAAGCAGTCAGAAAGAACTGTAAAAGAGTGTGGATCGAGCAGCACTGCAGAATAATGTTCAGAGACAGTGTACTCTATGTGTTATCATACACATGCATTTTATTCTGGAAATGATATCATTTCAATTGTAAATCTTAGCTTTTCAAATCTTGAGAAAATGTAATGACGTTACTTTAATATGCTTAGTCTGGTGATGACTGTTTGCCAACTTCTGTGGGCGCAAGAGGTGTCCAACTTAAGAACTCTTAGTGACTGCTGATTGGGTGGAGGAGTGTGGAGATAATTAAAGAGCATGCCACTTTTGTAACCATGAGATTTTGGAATCGGTTCAGTGGTGAGATTCACATAACGGGTGCACCCTTTGTGCAGTGTCCATGTTTTCCCTGTGTGGTTTTTCTTCAGGTGGTCTGATTTCCTCTCACAGTCCACAGATGAGCATTTTACTTGGATTGTTAATGCTAAATTGTCCCTTGATGTCTGTGTGGCTGGTGCCCTTTCCAGGGATTGTTTCTTGTGCACAAGACGTTCTGGGATAGACTCCAGTTTCTCTGCATTTCTATAATGGATAAGCAGGGATAAGGATTGATTTCAGGAAACATTTGTAAATTAATGACTTACCTAAAGATTACATTCATGAGGTATGGATGGTGGCATAAGAAGTGTACTGGTACCGATTTTTAAGAATAACAACAACAACAACATTTATTTATATAGCACATTTTCATACAAAAAAATGTAGCTCAAAGTGCTTTACAAAATGAAGAATAGAAAAATAAAAGACACAGTAAGAAAATAAAATAAGTCAACATTAATTAACATAAAATAAGTAAGGTCCGATGGCCAGGGTGGACAAAAAAAAACCAAAAAACTGCAGACGACTGGAGAAAAAAACCAAAATCTGCAGGGATTCCAGACCATGAGACCGCCCAGTCCCCTCTGGGCATAAGAATAAGGGGGGTGTGCAGGGCTGCAGTGACTACAGGAGGATAAAATTGATGAGCCACAGCATGAAGTTATGGGAAACAGTAGTGGAAGCTAAGTTAAGAAGTGAGGTGACGATTAGTGAGCAGCAGTATGGTTTCATGCCAGGAAAGAGCAACACAGATGCAATGTTTGCTCTGAGGGTGTTGATGGAGAAGTTTAGAGAAGGCCAGAAAGAGGTGCATTGTGTCTTTGTGGACCTGGAGAAAGCATATGACAGGGTGCCTCAAGAGGAGCTGTGGTACTGTATGAGGAAGTCGGGAGTGGCAGAGAAGTATGTAAGAGTTGTACAGGATATGTACGAGAGAAGTGTGACAGTGGTGAAGTCTGCAGTAGGAGTGACTGATGCATTCAAGATGGAGGTGGGATTACATCAGGGATCAGCTCTGAGCCCTTTCTCAATTGCAAATTGCAGACGAGATTAGACAGGAGTCCCCGTGGACTATGATGTTTGCTGATGACATTATGATCTGTAGTGAGAGTAGGGAGCAGGTTGAAGAGACCCTAGAGAGGTGAAGATATGCTCTAGAGAGGAGAGGAATGAAGGTCAATAGGAACAAGACAGAATACATGTGTGTAAATTACAGGGCGGTCAGAGGAATGGTGAGGATGCAGGGAGTAGAATTGGCGAAGGTGAATGAGTTAAAATACATGGGATCAACAGTACAGAGTAATGGGGATTGTGGAAGAGAGGTGAAGAAGAGAGTGCAGGCACAGAAGAATGGGTGGAGAAGAGTGTCAGGAGTAATTTATGACAGACGAATATCAGCAAGAGTAAAAGGGAAGATCTACAGGATGGTACTGAGACCAGCTACATTATATTGGTTGGAGATGGTGGCACTGACTAAAAAAAAGGAGACAGCTGGTGGTGGCAGAGTTAAAAATGCTAAGATTTGCATTGGGTGTGACAAAGATGGACAGGATTAGAAAGAAGTACATTAGAGGGTCTGCTCAGGTTGGACGGTTGGGAGACAAACTTAGAGAGGCGAGATTGCGTTTGTTTGGACATGTGCTGAGGAGAGATGCTGGGTATATTAAGAAAAGGATGTTAAAGATAGAGCAGTCAGGCAAGAGGAGTAGAGGAAGGCCTGAGAGAAGATTTATGGATGTGGTGACAGAGGACATGCAGGTGATGGTGTAACAGAGCAAAATGCAAAAGACAGGACGATATGAAAAAGGATCATCCGCTGTTGCAACCCCTAACGGGAGCAGCCGAAAGAGGAAGAAGAAGAAGAAGGCATGGATGGTGGCAGAGCATGGGGTCATTCAATAGGAGACAGACTGTACAGTTGTAGAAGTGACCAGAGAGAAGAGTGCATGAGAGGAAAGGCCAGAAAAGAGCAACATGTTATGAAATTTTATTCTCTTTTGAATTTGGGGAAAAATCTTACTTTATTACAACCTTAATAAGAAAAATGAAAAGCTCCTGTGTTTGTTAAATATTCATGTAGCATGCAAGAACTGAACCCTGGCCCCCGAATTAACAACTGTGCTCCCTTTCCACTGGTTTGTTTGTGAACATGGAGTTGTGAAAGTAATCACTGAAGAAATAAAAATCATGCAGAGGAGGATGGAAGAAGGTTATAAGAATTCTATTTCTTGATCAACTGCTGAAATATTGTCTTCTAATAAATGACAATTAAATAAAGCTGTAATGTTTACCAAGTTGTACTGTAATACAACATGGATTCCAGCAGCGTGACACTTAACGTCACAGGTGTTTCATCTGAACATATTGCACTTTGCTGTGCTTTTTGAACAATGAGAGATGTTGGTGATGATTTGTTCTTATAGTTTCTCAATTTGAATATCAGGAGTGTACACATAAATGTGGATTGGTGAAGCCTATAATGAGGTAATGAAGAACATATAACACATAAGCCTTGACTGGAAAAAAAAGCTTAATCAAATGAGACAAAGAAAACCTAAAAAGGAGTGTCATGGGGGAATGACAAATATGGATGAGGTTTTTTTTTTATGTTGTTTAATTTAAGGAATGAAAACGCAGGGGCCAGTCACGGATAGTTGACACAGACTGTTCAGCCAATCAGTACACAGCAGGCCCGTTGCTCCTCAGAGACCCGAGTTCGATTCCCCACTGGGGAGAAAGTGTTATTATTTTTTTCTTTTTAACCATATAAAGTGGTATGCACTGTCAGTCAGTCAGTCAGATCGTTGTATTTTCATGTGGGATGCTCCTTTTAAAATATTATTTTTAACAATTGAGACTGCAATTAACATGAACAAGTGTCTTTATAACTGTTATTTTTAAAATCCATAAAACACAGACAGACAGATCACTGCATAATAGACAGACATATAGAGAAGTCACTATAAATAAAATGTAAATAATCAGGGAAGGCACTGTATAATAGATATAAAAAAAACAGCTAAGGGGATAGATAAATAGATAGGAAGGAAAGGCACTATATGATCGGCAGATAGGGAAGCTGCTATATAATAATAAAATTACTATTACTATATACAGTAGATAGACAAGGAGTTCACTGTATAAACGACAGACAGAGAAAGCACTACTAAATGAAAAATGGTACAGCCTTTTTATTAATCAACAGATACTTTTAGGAAAGCAAGGAGATAATGAGAGTACAAGTAGATGTGAAAAGTACTAGACAGACAGATAAATATGGAAGGCACCGTATAACAGATGCAAAACTGTCAGAAAAAACAGGGTATACAGTAAATAATATACAGGCAGGGAAGCCACTAGATAGGTAGATAGACATGAAAGGCATTATATATATATATATATATATATATATATATATATGACATAGATAGGAAAGGCACTATATACAAAGCAGACAGGGAAGCCAAAAAGTAATACTATTTTTACTACATAGACAGATAGAGAAGGAATTCACAGTATAATGGGCAGCCAGCAAAGGCACTATATAAGAAAACAGAAAGAGAAAGCACCAGACAGACAGATATCAGCATTAGCAATATATTAGTTTTATTGTGCATTTATTTAATTATTTACTTCTAAAATTTATGTAAATAAAATAAATAAAAAATGCTTCAGCCTGTTTATTATTCAACAGACACTACAGGAAAGCAAGAGGACCATTAGAGTACATGTAGATCTGAAAGGCACTAGATAGACCAACAAACAAATAGGAGAGTCACTGTATAATAAATGTGGGATGCTCTTTTTAAAATATTTAAAAGTTGAAACTGCCATTAACATGAACAAGTGCCCTTATAACTGTTCTTATTTTTAAGTTATGTAAGACATTCACTGTCAGACAGCACTGAATAATACACAGACAGAGAAGCCAGTAGACAGAGATACTGGGAAGGCACTGTGTAATAGAAGATAAAACTCAGGAGAAAAAAAATAGACAGACATACAGATAAATAGATGTGAAAGGTGCTATATGATAGATAGATGTGAAAGTCACTATATGACAGATGATGCAGAAAGGCAAGCAGGCAGTAAGAGTACATTCACATGTGAAAGGCACTACATAAATAAATAGATAGGGAAGGCACTATATAATAGGCAGACAGGGAATTCACGGTATAATAGCAGACAGACAAGGCAACGGACAGATAACAGTATCACACAAATATAATTTTTTTTTAAATCTCTGCAATAATTCATCAGACGCTGCAGGTAGGCAAGCAGGCAGTGAGAGTACAGATAGATTTGAAAGACACTAGACAGACAGAGAAGGCACTGTACAACAATATTAACAGGAAAGGCACTATATAATAGGCAGACAGAGAAGGCACTAGACAGATAGATAACTCTATTAACTATATAGTAGTTTCGTTTTATATATAATGTATAAGTATTTTACAACTCGGAGAATTATGTCAAAAAGAAATACATTAAATCATATATCAATCAACACACGCTTGCACGCAGGCAAGCGGGCAGTGAGAGTGGCGATAAATGTGAAAGGCGCTAGATAGACTGTATACAACAAGCAAAAATAGCGACCACTTGTTAACAGTATTATCTATAAATAATGAAATCATGAATCAATCAACAGAAATAACCGTGCGATCTACATGTTAAACTTCACGATTTACTTAAAAAATAAAAAAAAGCCGCAGCAGCACGTTTATGAAAGCAGACACTGCAGGCAGAACGGCGAAAAGCGCAGAACAGCGCCCCCCGAAACGGAAGTGGCAGAAAATAGATTGCATCGGTAGTGCACTTCCATGGAGAATGAATGGGAAACGTTTTATGGAGATTGCCTATATTATAAATAAGTAAGGGCATGTTCTATCAGGAATTGCATATTGTCATTTGTGGAGCAAGTATGACGTTTCATCATACAAATGTAATCTTTTGGACACTAGGTAACTAAAGACTACACTTGTATCACTTGGATTTTCAATAGAATCTCTGTGATCCTGGACTGTTATAAAAATGTGACATGAAAACTGTGACATGTACTTTGTGGTTTGATGTGTGTTGTGCTTCTCTTCGAATGACATTAAATATACTTAATAGATATGGAGAAATAGTGAAAAATCATGGTGTCCAGGTCAGGTGGTGTAGAGGGAAGTGGTCATTGATTCTCAGTGATTTATGCAATCTCATCCCACAGGTTCAAGTCCAGGAGGAGTCACTTCTTGAGGTCTTGAAGAGCAGAGGAGGGTAAGCAAAGACAAGAGACTCACATACCTTTTAACTTAAAATGTGTTTCCTTTTTATGTAAACTTTACATATATTTTTTCTGGATTTATTTCCTGGATGTCTCTGCATGGCTGTAGCTTTTTCTGAACTGTTGGTTCGGATGTTGTAGTTGTTCTTATTTGCACACTCACTGGTCCTGCATATCGACACACAATTGTCAATAGTTAGAGCTCAGTGGTCTGTTTCCTAAGCCAGTAGCACAAATCCCTTAACGCACATCCAGCAGTTTGCTCTCTGCACTAATCCCTTAAACACCTCCTGCTCAACACATCATGTACTGTTTCACATCTAAGCACAATTTTCATGATCAGCTCTCATGTTATATTTTCATAATGTTAAGGTAGATAATGCTTACATTTGGAAATCAGCAAACTTAACACAGAGCTCCACTGAGGAAACACTGCAGATCTTTTCTCCACACTTCTCTACCAATGCTATCCAATGTGAAAATTGTATCATGTTTACAGTTAGAGGCATGAGACTGAATTAAAGAAAAAAAATGTTAAGGTGACGAGAGGAGGGACTGAGCCCATGACCTCCAGGCTTACAATGTACATATCGAAATATTGGCAGTGATGTGACAGCTAAGCTACCACTAGTGCACTACACACTATAGATTGTACCGTCAGAGTATGCATACATATATATGGGGGATGGATGAATTACACACACCTTTCAATGTAACCGTTCATGGGGCAACAGACGTTGAGGTTTGGTTTCTGGAACACTCAACCTTCTCTGTTGTAGACGTTCTGCCATATTCTCCCTTTCTGAACCTCATTGAGGAGTTCTTTTCCTGATATCAATCAAATACAGTAAGAGACATTAGACTGAAGTAAAAAAAAAAGATTGACCATAAGTGTCAGAAGATGGGATTGAACCCATGACCTCCAGGGTCATAATGTACATGGCCAACTATTTAGAGTAACTTGACCACTAGGCTACAGTGACTGCTGCTACAAGCCCACTATCGCAACAGGTTGTACCTTTGGAGTGTACATATACAGTACTGTTATAAGCGGAAAATGCACATAATGGATGATTTAGACACACTTGTCAATGTAACATTTTATGGGGCAGGAGACGTTGATGTTTGCTTCCTGGAACACCAAACTTTCTCTGTTGTAGACATTCCACCATATTCTCCCTTTCTGAACCTCATTGAGGAGTTATTTTCCTCATATCAATCAAATACAGTAAGAGGCATTAGACTAAAATGATAAAGGAATTAACCATCAAGTGTCAGAAGAGGGGTTTGAACCCATGACTTTCAGGGTCACAATGTGGCCAGCCATTTTTACAGTATTTTGACCACTAGGCGACAGGAACTACTGCAACAGCCCCACTATCACAACAGAGTGGATCTTGGGAGTGTACATATACAGTATAAGGAGAAAAGGCACACAATGGATGAATTAGACACGCTTGTCAGATAGGGTTCAAACAATAAGTTTCCACATTGTTACTCCACTTGAGCAGTCAATTGAATATAAAGGAAACTAAAGAGGCTTCTTTATATTTAGTTGACTGATACACAATGGAGCGCCATTGAGGCAACCAACAGTGTCGGAGAGGAGAGAGGCAGAGAGGAAAAGGAAAGGCTATTTTGGTAGCAGCAGGATTTTGAAATCCATTCAGTGGTGAGTTTCAAGTACTGGTTGTGCCCTTTGTGGAATTTGAATGTTTTCCCTGTGTCGATTTTCTCCAGATTCTTTGGTTTCTTCTCACAGTCCATAGACATGCAGGTTCCTTGAACTGTTGATGCTAAATTGTTCTGTGATGTGTGTGTCCTCATTAGGAATGGCTGGTGCCTTGTTCAGTGATTGTTCCTTGTTCCCATTACTTGTGTTGATACACTCCATCTTCTCTGAATCACGGTTTCTGGATAAGTAGGGTTAGAAGAAGGATTTCAAATTTATGACAATTAAATGACACTGTAAACCCTTTGAAGTTCTACTGTAGTACATCAATGATCCCATCAGCTTCATACTTAACATCTCAAGTACTCCATCTGCACGTATTGTGGTCTACTCTGCTTTTTGAACTATAAGAGATATTCTTGATGATTGGTTCTGGTGGCTGCTCACTGTGAATATCATGATTGTGCTGATAAATGTGGATGGTCTACTTTTGTTTTGAGCGAACGAGAATCACATTGCGATTTTGGAAGTCATTGAGCCGTGAGTGTAGAATGAGGCTTATTCAAATGATATTTACACAGCTAAGTGTGTATCATGGGAAAGAGTACCAGACTTGTTGTGGACTAATGGAAGATACATTTGTGGACATTTGTTATTAAAGAGAAATTTGTTGATCTTACATTGGAATTGAACACATGCTTCCTGGTTGATAAGCATTTATGCTAACCACTACACTACCATAGCTGGCCTGGGGGTTTTAAGTTAATACAGTATATCAGACTATCGTACTTGAATAAAGAACAAGAGATTGAAGTGGCAGCTAATTGTGTAACTTTCACCTCATATTTGAGTTCTTTCCTCACTTTTAGTCTATTTAGGTGCAGATGGAGGCCATTTTATGATTGACAAAATTTTGAAAGTTGTAAAGTTGGTGCAGTGGTAATGGGTTCAACCAATGAGTTTCCACATTGTTACTCCACATGAGTAGTCAGCTTAATATAAAGGAAACTGAAGAGGCTTCAGTGACTACCTGCTACCGTATGTAGCACCATGGAGGCAAGTGCGTTCCAGACACCCCCCCACCCCCGCGATAGGTGAAAATCCGCGAAGTAGAAACCATATGTTTGTATGGTTATTTTTATATATTTTAAGCCCTTATAAACTCTCCCACACTATTAACATTATTAGAGCCCTCTAGACATGAAATAACACCCTTTAGTCAAACGTTTAAACTGTGCTTCATTACAAGACAGTGATGGCAGTTCTTTCTCACAATTAAAAGAATGCAAACATATCTTATCTTCAAAGGAGCACCGTGAAGAGCAGATAATGTCAGAGAGAGCGCTCGCTAAGAAAAGCAAACAATCAAAAATCAATACGTGCTTTTAAGTATACAGAAGCACGGCGATAAAGCGGCATTTCGTAGAGGAGCGTCCTATCTTCTAGGCAAACAGCCACTGTGTAAACAGCCCTCTGCTCACACCCCCTCCATCAGGCAGAGAGAGTGAGAGAGACAGAGAGAAGCAAACAAAACAAGCGCCACGCGGGAAGCATATCTTATAGCATTGAGGAGTTTTAGTTAATACTGTATGTAATACATGCTCTGATTGGGTAGCTTCTAAGCCATCCGCCAATAGCATCCCTTGTATGAAATCAACTGGGCAATCAAACTGAGGAAGCATGTAACCTAAATTAAAAGACCCATTGTCCGCAGAAAGCGGCGAACCAGCGAAAAATCCGTGATATATATTTAGATGTGCTTACATTTAAAATCCGCGATAGAGTAAAGCCGCGAAAGTCGAATCACGATATAGTGAGGGATTACTGTATATATTTTTGAAATAATTTTCTTTATCTGTATTTTGGCACCTATCGTACTTGAAAAGCAAGTATAAGGTGGCAGTAGGAAAGCAATCTGTTTTGCACCCATCTTCTTTTTGAAGTGTGAGAGATGTTATTGAGACTGTTTTTTTTTTAGCATCTCACTTTGATTAGCAAGAGTTTAAATATAAAAGTTGAAAGTGTAAGTCTTTAGTGAAATAATTAGAATCACTTTGTTGTTAACAGAAGTAAAGCATATGCAGCTAAGTGTGCATCATTGAAAACCTGATGAGCAACGACAACAAGTAAAAAAAGAGTGGTAAGAGTGGGTGGTAAGAGAGAGTTGTAAGACGTGGCAAACATGGTCTGTATAGAGTTAGTTTGCATGTTATTCTCGCGTCAATGCTGGTTTTTCTCCCACATCCCAAAGACATGCATGTCAGGTTACTTGGCACTTTGAAACTAACCCCCTTTGTAAGTGTGAGATGGACAAGGACACAAAAAGAGCTGACTCCCTTTTGAGCGCAATGTTGCAAGGATAGGCATTGACTCTCAGTGACCCAGTACTGGATGAGTGGGTTAGAAAATGTGCAGCATATACAGTATATGTCAATATGTTCATTCACAGTTGATTTGTTGTGAACTATGGTGTAAAACATGCATACAGTGACAAAGGAGGGGGTCAACCAAAGTCACTGGAGCTGGAAGGCAGCTTCCGTAACCATTGAATTAGAGTGCTGCAGATCTGGAAGTCAGAGAACAAGGCTGATGTCCCTGATTACAAACCTAATAAAATATGACCCATGCACGTGATCATCTGGCTTTCTCAATTATTTCATTATCAGGGGCCATCATTAGTGTGTGTAATGGCAGGTTTGCCATATCAATCCCTTGTGTCTGACTTTAAAGCAATATTGGTATGGAGTGCTCAGCAAAGAGACAGTGATAAATAATTTTGTCTACAGGCACCAAGTTCCCTAAAATACCCTCCACACACCAGAAACACTAAACTATGTATTATGTCAGATTTATTGCTGCTGTAATACTAAATTATCAACTCCCAGCATGCTTAATCTCATAGCTCTTACAATGGAGATACACTCCTTTAGTCTGACATGTGCCATTTCTCTCACAAATCTGTTAGTGAGCCAAATGACCAAGCCAATGATCCAAGTTATAAAAACAGCACTATCTGCCTGTTTACATTTATTTATTTAGCTGACTCTGTTATTAATGTGTCAACTGCACTGTACAGCTGATTCCATATTTCAGCAAACTGAGCTCTGGGAGGTTACCTGACTTCCTCTGAGTGAGGAGTGGATGATGATAGGGCCTGAACAAGCAGCCTTGTTATTTACGGTCCACTAGGTCATCCTCAGCATGTATTCATTTGTCCATCTATGATCAAACTTTTTGGGGGCCTGACTGGGTAGCATCAGGTGCCAGACAGGAAGCAGAAATTGATGGGACACCAGTCCACCAAAAGGCATGCTTTTGAGCTTCTGTTCATTTGTGTTGCTTGGTACAGAGAAGCTCAAAGTGCCTTCTGATTGGAATTGGAGTGAAAGGAACAGCAGCCGAAGTTGGCAATCACTTATGGCTAATAAATGGTTTAAGTATAAAATTCCATTCCAAGAGACATCCGGAGGAAACTGAAAATAATGGCAATTATACTCTACTGTATTTTATTTGAAGCTTTGTCAACTTCAGTATTTCTTATTATGCCACAATGAGGGAGATTAGTAAGAAGAATTGTGAGGAAGAAAGACAGAGGTTTGATTTTTGGAGTTTGCTACAGACGGCTAGATTCTGATATTTCAGGCAATAGTAGATTATTTAATCATAAAAGACATATGTGCAAGAAAGACAATGTTGTGCTGATGGGTGATTTTAACTTTACATTGATTTGGAAAGTGCCTACCAGAAATACAGAAAAAACTGAATTGGGGCTGATGACAAATGACTGTTTTCTCACCCAGTTTGATTCCAGCCCAGTATGTGGCGATGCCTGTCTAGATCTCATCTTTTCAAGCAATAAAGAGAGAGTAGTAAAACAGAAGTTATCGGTTCTTTAAGCAACAGTGATCACAGTGAACAGTCTTTGAAAACCCCGAAATGTTTGCCAAAATAAATATTTATAATTTTGTTAAAAGCAAACTTCATGGAGATGAGGAAGAATTTAGAAAATATAAAATTGGAAATAAAAAATTAAGGAATTATAAATAATAAATAGTGTCACTATAGAGACCCTCTGATCCGGGCTCAAAATTAGTATATTCTGAAAACCAATATGAAATAGCAAACAAACTGAAGAAATAATTCACCCAAGTCTTTGTAAACAAGAAACAAATGGAATGCCCATGAAGAAGTACATACAAGGTCCAAGTTCATAGATTTTTAAAATCAAAGATTTAGATGTGATTCAAGTCTTATAATGCACCGGACATGATGGAATTTTACCCGTAGTATTGAAAAAACTGAAAGGTGTCAATAATAAACCCTTATTAGACAGTCACTTGAGAAAGAAGTACCAGAGAACTGGAAAGATGCCAGTGTGACACCAATCTTCAAGAAGGGAGACAAAAAGGACTCTAGTAATTAAAAACCAGTAAGTCTTAATTTGTGCCATGCAAAATTATGGAAACTACAGTATAATATAAAA
The DNA here is from genome assembly GCF_016835505.1 of Polypterus senegalus. Classification (NCBI taxonomy): domain Eukaryota; kingdom Metazoa; phylum Chordata; class Cladistia; order Polypteriformes; family Polypteridae; genus Polypterus; species Polypterus senegalus. Next base: position 121,075,681 of record NC_053163.1, on the reverse strand, counting down.
TAAATTAGAAACGTACCTGTATGAAAATAATATACTAAATAAGCTACCAAGGGGTTATGAGAGGAAGATCTTGCCAAAACAAGCTTTTAGATTATTTTTGAACAGAAAACTGCTGTAGCTGATTAAAGCAAAGCATGAAGCATAATTTATTTAAGACATGCAAAATGCCTTTGATACAGTTGTCCAACAACAAAGATTAATTTTAAATCTAGGAGCTGAAGGCATCAGAGGTAACCTACACATCTGGGTCTCAAGTTGGTTAACTGGCAGGAGACAAAGAGTACAGATGAGTGGAAAATGTTCCACGTGGAGTGAGCTCATCAGTGGAGTCTCTTAGGGGTCTGTCCTTGGACCATTACCTTTTCTGTTTTGCACTAATGACATTGATTCCGGTATAGTTTGTAAACCTGTGACATTTGTAGATGATATTACATATCGGAGTTCAGAAAGACTTGAACAAGCTTAAGTGCTGGGAAACAGACACAAGGAAGGTAAGTTATAAAAACAAGATTGGAGACACTATCCTAAACTAAGAAACTTCTGAAAAGAAATTGGAGGTTTTATGTGTTTTATGTGACATTTTTTTTATCACCTAAGCAATGTGCAGAAGCAAAAAATCAAAATAAAATGTTAGGTTCCTTCATTAATATTGTGAATATAAAACAAGGGGCGTTATGCTCAGAATGTATTGAGCACTTGTGAGACTACATCTGGAGTACTGTGTGCAGTTCTTGTCACCATGGTACAAGAAAGACAAGAGCAACCAAGTGAATTCCAAGACTTAACAACAACAACAACATTTATTTATATAGCACATTTTCATACAAAAAATGTAGCTCAAAGTGCTTTACATAATGAAGAATAGAAGAATAAAAGACACAGTTAGAAAATAAAAAAAGTCAACATTAATTAACATAGAATAAGAGTAAGGTCCGATGGCCAGGGTGGACAGAAAAAACAAAAAAAAAAAAACTCCAGACAGCTGGAGAAAAAAATAAAATCTGTAGGGACTCCAGACCATGAGACTGCCCAGTCCCCTCTGGGCATTCTACCTAACATAAATGAAACAGTCCTCTTTGGATTTAGGGTTCTCACGGAAGGACTTGATGATGATTGTCATGCAGACTTCTGGCTTTTAGTCCATCAATGTCGGAGCATCATGATGCTTTGAGTAGGTGGTGGCACAGGCCGCTACCACAAAAAAAATGGAAAAAGAAACAGAAGAGAGAGCAGGGGTCAGTACGGATTTTAGAGCCACTATGAATAGTTATTATGATGAACTGAACATACAGAGTATCATTTTTAAGTTAAGGTGAAGTTATGAAAAGGCCATGTTAAAGTAATGCGTTTTCAGCAGTGTTTTAAAGTGCTCTACTGTTCTTAAAGACATGTCCTACTCTAACAGACTCAGAGAATTAAACCTGTTGAGTCTTGAGCAAAGGAGACAAAGTGGGGACCTGATCCAGATTTTTTTTTTATTTTAATGATTTTACTAGGGGGCTTACCCCCTGCTCACTTGGCTCGCCACCCCCCCTGGCCTGCCCTACGTGCCAGCCACTTTGCGTCTCTGCTGCTTGTGTTGTGAACAGGGGAGTTGAACGCAGCCCAAGGAGATGCACTCGCTCCTCCAAAACCCCCTCTAAAATGATGATACAATAGGAAACAAATACAGTATTTTTTTACCTCCTCTTTGCTCGATCAGCTGCTGGCTTGCTGCTGCTGCTGGTGCTGCGGCTGTGCCACGTGATCTACATCTCATGCGGCGCTTTGAACATTTAAAAGCCTGTTCCGCAGCTGTCTTTGTCATCTACTCTTTGCCCTTTATTTCCGGCCCCAGGCATGGTTAAATGTCTTTAAAATACCAAACATACATATGTAGATTTTAAAATAAGCCCAATTCTAAGCGTGCCAAAAAACATGACATAAAATCGTTGCACTTTTAGGCTTAGGATTATATATATATATATATATATATATATATATATATATATATATATATATATATATATATATATATATATATATATATAGTAGATTAAAATCAAATGACATTCCATACAGATAACTTCAGTTTTATAAAAAAAAAAAGTTTCTTTTTTCAATCAACCCCCACCCCTGAGGAAGAGAGCTAAGCCAGCAGAGTAAAACTTTATACTAGTAAAAATAAGTAAATAGATACATTAATAAATGAATAAAGATAAATGGATTAAAAGAGAGGAGAGATCCTGCTTCCTCAATTTAAATGCTTGTTCTAAAATGTTATTGATTAGATCCTTCCAGGTTTTTAAAAAGTTTTGTACAGATCCTCTAAGTGCGAATTTGATATTTTCCAGTTTCAAATAATATACAGTATAACATCAGTTACCCACTGAGTTAGAATAAGAGAGTTAGGATTCTTCCAATTGAGCAAGATAAGTCTAAGTGCCAATAGTGTAGTAAAGGCAATTACAGTTTGTTTGTCCTCCTCCACTTTAAGCCAATCTGGGAGCCCACCAAACACAGTTGTTAGCAAATTAGGAGGGATTGTGACACCAAGGCTGTCTGAAAGGCATTTAAAGATTTTGGTCCAGAATGATGTTAATTTGGCACAGGTCTAAAACGTGACCCAGTGAGGCTGGACCTCGATTGCAGCATTCAGAGTTTGGATCTTGCCCTGAAAACATTTTGAACAATTTTAAACGAGAGAGACACGCTCAGTATATAATTTTATGTATAATAATATATAATTCTATGCTTTGCATATATGGAGCTCGAGTGAATTATGTGCATTGCTACTTTCCACTCCATTTCTGAAATATTGAGTGTGAGATCCTTTTCACACTGTTCTCTTGGATCTTTAAAAGGAAGGGACTGTAAAATGGTTTTATATATTACAAAAATGCTGTCTGAGTCTTCGAGACTGAGCAATATTTTTTCTAGCATAGAGGTAGGTGGGAGGTGAGGAAAATTGGGTAGGTTTTGTTTAACAAAGTTTCTAATCGACGGGAGTGTAATTGTTCGTAGGATGCAAAGACATTGTCTATGTACAGATCTCTAAGTGATTTGATCCCCAATGTTTTCCAGGCATTAAAATCTGCATACTGTATGTTTGAGAGGGTGGGAAAAGGTGGTTCTCGTGCAGAGGTGCCAAAGATAAAAGCTTCTCTATCTTAAAATACTTCCTACATTGGTTCCATATTCTGAGTGAGTGAAGCACAGATGGGTTGTTAGTATATTGGTCATAACTTGCATTTATTGGGGTGCAAAGCAAGGAATATAAAGAAGTACTAAAGGATTTTATTTCTATTGCGGACAATCCCTGTGCATGCTCATCTGTTTGTGTCCATGTCCATGTTTTTATAGTTTACATGTTTGCTGCCCAGTAATAAAATTGAAAGTCAGATTTTTAAATTAGGTAGAGCCTGCAGAATGCTGTCAACTTAAAGGTGAATCACATACTCAAAGATACCAGTGGAAATTAAGGGGAACTGCATTTAACACTGAAAAGCATGTAAAGAGTTGTGGAAATCTGTAACACATTACATAACCATGTAGCTGAAGCAGAAATGTTGACAACCTTGCAGAAGTATCTGGATGAGAAACTGGAACAGCTTAGGGATTAGCTAAACAAATGAGCCTAATGGAACTAAAGGTCTTCCCCTGTTTGTCAGTTTTGTTATGTTCGTATGAGAATATTCAAAGATAAATTCAGTATTCCTATACAGGTGTACTGATATTTTGGTTAGCCTGCAAATGAATTTTTAAGTCTGAATTTTCAACAGTTGGCTGGACATTAGGCCAGTGGGACTGGGTGGAAGACAGGATCCAGGCCTGAATGGGACCCCGATCTACTTCACAGCACATTCACTCAAAGTCAAATGTGTATCACTAGTCAACCTAACACACACATCTTAAGCATGTTTCATGAAGCACACAAGGACACAATAAAAATTACCAGCTCCTCATACAAATGATTTCAACCTAGGACTCTGGAGCTGTGCCACCTGGGCAAATAGAAAAAGGCTAAAAGACAAAAACAAAAGCACAATTGCACATGAGTGTCAGGCTGTACATAAGAGCCGTCAGGCCTCCCAGACTGCAGCAGCACTTCAGAGAAGCCCAGCATGTTTGATGCTCACTGTGGAGGATGCCTGCTGCTTGCTGTAAGGCTGTGATTTGATGACGTGGTTAGTAATGACCCCCACCTCCCACCACCACCACCCACATACAGTTACACAAGACATTTGATCAGACCAACAACAACCTAATTAATAATGAACACATTAATTGAAAGCCCGATCCTCTAGTGGATTAACACATTTACTTCAGCACCTAGCGCAGAATCTCATGTTAACTGGCACCACACGTTAGACGATAATGTGCAGTCTTGAAAATCCATAAAGGAAAGCACACATATACACACACACTCTGGAAGCACCATCGTTGCCTGGAGTGAAGGTTAATATTGAAAGAGCAATTCTTTTAACATATCACTTAGTATAAAATATCACAGCATTAAAACAGGCCACGATTATAAATCTTTTTTGAGGAGGCTATAACCGGCATGTCACTTTGAATCTTTTCCTCTGTCTACAGACTGTGACCACACATTAAAGGAAGGACATTAGAGGTGAAATATGTTTTCCTTCATTTTTTATGCTGCTGGTTGGTGCATATCTGATGCAAGTGTATTATTCAGTATTGACAGATCAGAAAAAAAATGTTCTACTGAGTAGGAGGGGCGCCGTCAGTGGTTTAAATAAGAAGAGCTCAATTTGGGCATGTTAGGGGGAAAGTAAACCACTTAGGAAATATGAATTGAACAAATTTAAACAGGCCATGAGTAATAACTGGAAGACTACTTTCAAAATAAATCACTTCAACAAGTGGAGCAAGAATTAAAATATAGATTAGATTTGAAACAAGTGCATCAGAGGCTGGAGAAGCTTAGTGACACAGTGGTTAGACAAGGTAGCCCCTTGTCCCAGGGTCAGAGTCTGCTCACTGTTGGTGTGCTTGATGCAAGTTGTCTGTGTGGCCTAGTAGTTAATTCACTGGTCTGATACTACAAAGTTGCCAATTTACTTTCCACCTCTGAATCTCTGTGTGACCCAGCTAAACAGATTCTACTCCAAGTGTATAAATTGTAGGTAAGCAATCATACTACTGCTTAGTATTGGGAAAATTATAAGAATGGTGTTTACTATGGTGCAATAGGGATTCATATTTGGCATTTTAATATTTATTTGTTAAATGGCATTCAAAGATGAGTCTGAATTTTTTGCTTAAAAAAAAGAAGCAGGCCAAGACGTAAGACTTTGTAATTTCCTCCCCCCCAGAGTTCTAGGTATGTGATCACTGATAAGATTTTCTATTGAGGGCTTTGGACCATCTATGATGGGGAGCTGGAGTGTGGACCAGTGTGGGAGTACAGGGACACTTTTGATCTATAAGTCCTTCCTCCCAGGAAGGAAGCCTGGAGTGAAAAGAGGGGACAGGTTCAATGTGCAAGCCTAATGTATGAGATTATAGAGTATCCATTCCCCCTCCAGGAAGCATGGGGGGAAAACAGAAGGACATTGTCTCTTTGTGTCACTGCTGTTTCATCTGTCCAGATGTTATGCTGCTGTCTCGTCTTGAGGCCATGCTGAAGAAGACCCCATGAGACCAGAGACCAAATCACCATACTTAGACAGAGAGCTACCTGGTAGTATGCATATTATTATTAAGATTGTATTGATGTAAGTTTATCAGTAATTCCTCTAATGGATTTCGTTACCCCAATAAATCCATTGGTATAATTTATTATTGAATAATACTTCTAGTTTTGAATTGGGGCATTTTAATGCTGTCATTTTGATGGAGGAATTGTTGATTACTTTTGCCAAGACCAACCCGGAATTGGCACATTATCAGAGGTCAGGGCCCTGTTAATCACAATGTGAAAGGGATAGAAGGTCATCTAAGGGTTCTGGCAGACGGCTGGGGCTCCTGCCCAGCTGTGACGCCTGGAGAATGGAAGGACAGAGAGAGGGACAATACCTCCACCAGGACACGAGAGGACAGCCACCCTGGTTTGCTTTGGGGCCATAGGATTGAAGCTTAGAAGCTCGACCCTGTTGGGGCCCGTGGCCACTGCCAGGGGGCGCCCAGATGGTTACAGAGCAATGGACTGCATCACTTCTGCCACACCAGGAAGTGCTACTGGAACAGGAACCAGGTACTGCCAGAGTGTTTCCAGGTGCCAATGCAGCACTTCCACCACACCAGGAAATGCTGCAGGAAGGTCATCAGGGAGCACCTGGAGAACATCTGGATGAACTATAAAAGGGGCCATCTCACTACATTCGCGAAGCTGAAGTCGGGAGGCAGAGGACGGAGTTTGTGAGTGGAGGAGTAAGGGCAGCAGAGAAGAAGGAAAGAAAGGAGAAGAAAAAGAGCAATAGTGCTAGTGGGTTGTGCACTGTGTGTGCTGTGCAAAGAACTGTGCATCGTGAGAAAATAATAAAACCGTGTGTTTGGACTTCTGTGTGTCCTGATGTCTGTTTGTAGTCGGGCTGAACTTCCACAGGGTATACTCTATTTGACTACACAGATTCCAAAACATTTCAGATTTTTTGAATTTTTGTCTTTGTTTTGTTTCTCTGTTTTTTAAACTCTCTACAATCCTTCTGACTTTGATTTTGTCTCACGATTTTTGGCTTTGGTTACTGATAGTTGCTCTCTTAGTTCTGACCCTCACTTCAATTTTCTAACTACATCCTTTTCTTCCAGATGACCTCTGAAATCTCATGGCTGCTGGGCATAACGCTGTCTAGTAAAGAGTCTGAAAGAGAAAATAGAGTCACCCTGGACTCCACCATGACAAAAGTATCTACATAAAATAAAGAATCTTCCACCCCCATTTTAAGAAGGCAGATTGAAAAATGGACAGATGGATTTATCAGTAAAGGAGCCTTGTGCCATGTCAATGCACTCTCTTCCATGCAAAATCCATTTTTAGTGACCCTGTGCTACCAGTTAGCTGCAAAGACGTGGCATCAGCTCTGGTCTCCCATCAGTTTGCTTGGTTTATCTCAAAGTACAACTTAACAACATCCTAAATACACATATATGAGGTGACTTTGGCATGAGTGTGTGTGTGTTTGAGTGTTAAATACTGTGTGCATTATGAAGGACTGCCATTTCATTCATTGTTAATTCCAGCATTGTGATTTATGCTACAAGAGTAGCCCATGTCTTACAGAGACCCTGTTATAGAAAAAAAAAATCAATAGCGGCCATAGCATAACATTTCAGACTTCCTTAATTAAACTTTGGGAGGCCAAAGTCTAGGTATGATGCAGCTTTTAAAATAGACAATACCAAATACCACAAATTCTGCACCAGAAACATGACTTAAAGTGAAAAATAGAACACAGAAAATAAAGAGTTTAAGATGTACTGGAATATATACATTATATTCAGTTCCTGTATTGCATCAAATGCTATCAGTTTACACCTGTGATACTTTATTGAAATAAGAGTGGTCATAAAATTAGTGAATAAATAAATGCTTATTAAGGTAAACTGGTAACATTGCTGTCTCACAGCTGCAGTGATTCGTGTTCCATTATGAATGTGTCACATCTACATGTTCTCTATGTGTTTATGTGGGATTTCTCATCCCAGAGTCATGCCATTTAAGGTAATTGGTGATTCCAAATTGACCCAATATGAATTAATGTGTACATTTGTCTGTGTTTTATGTGAGTGTGCATGGCATTCAGTTTGGGGCTTCTTCTGCCTGAATTGAACAACTCACAATTGAGGTTGTTTGAAATTGGAAGGGCTTGGAATAATGAAAAATGACACTTTCTAAATACAGGGCCAGGAAGCTATGTACTCAAAGGACATGAAATGAACTCAGTTTGCATAATTTCAGTCTCTTGGAGAAAGGAGCACCTCATGTGAGGTAAGTGCTCTCCAAAAAAAGGAGTACTTAATAGAGTAAGACAATGCAGCAAGGCAGTGGGCCAATTATATTGAATTAAGACCTAGACAGTACAAACACATTAGCCTTTAATAGGGTTTACAGATTAGGGTGTACTATTTCTACAAAGAAAAGGAAATACTGCCTTGTGACACGTAGAGAATGTAAAATGAGGAATATCTTTTACATAAATTGATAAGTATTTTTTATGTGTTTATTTGTGATGTTAAAAGAGTCACCAAGCTGGATAAATGAGATTTCTACCCCCCGAGTTTCATTGATGAGGAAAACACTTTCTGGGGCAGGTTTCTGGTTCAAGTGTTTCCTTTTTTTCTTGTTCATGTGGAACTACAGAAAATGCTAGAATCAGGGTTTGAGCTTGTATGAGCTGTTTCATTAGTTAATGTTACACCCACACTGGATGAACTGGGAAGGGGCTGTGCCCGAGCTATTCCATTGGTGAATGGCCCACAAAGGTGTGTGTTTTTCAGGATCTGCAAAGGGACAATGAAGAGAGAGGCTTACAAAGACAAACTCCCTCTTTTCATTCTTCCATTAAGAGAACACAACTCTGTCTCAGCAGCCATGTTAAGACAGGTAGACTGCCTGGGCCTAGGCAGATGATAAGCTGACTAGCAAGAATTGAATGTAACTATAAGCTATTGTACTCACATTTGCCCTTGGTCTATTATTTTTTCTATAATACATAATTAATGAGAAGCGTAACTCTCTCCTGCCTGATCTTTCACTTTATTTAGCTGTCTGAGGTTATAAATGTAGAAATGTGGGAGTGCTGAAATACAGTACCTGACCACAAATTGGTAAGTGTATGTTATTAGAGGCATTTTGGTAAATTCTACATAATAAAGTAAAAATAAGGACACCTTGGACCCATACCAAGGCAAGATATGCGTAACATAAACAATTGATGGCATTACATCATAGGGCAATAAGCATAGAGTAAATGCATGACAACCGGCATCTGTCATCTTAAATGATCCACAAGTTCAAATTGTGAAGAGGGTGCCAGTAATGGAAAAGGTGGGCACAGAATACAGATAGCAAGATGAATGGATGGGTGATTAGAGGGATGCATATGCATGGTTTCTCATCTAAAAGACTGTTACATTTGTATTAAGGTGTGTCAATAACAATAATCTGTGCATTCGATCAAGATTCCAGTGTTGGAACAGTCACTCTCTCAGTATGTTCTTCCAGCTGTGTCTTCTAAAGCTTATGTCGACAATGCTATGTTTTCATTTACAAACTGTGTTTTTAAACAAAAACAATCTCTCTTCATACTAATGTTTTCACATCATTTTTCAAAAGTATCTCCATCCACACTAAAACAACCAAAAATACATGACACAGACATTCGCCTACACCTGGCATACACACATTGGTGAAAAATCCTTTAAGGGATGGTAATGCAACAGGATTTATTGTAAAACTGTTGCGAGCAGTAAGGTATTTTCTTTTTGTGCATATATGCAATGTTCAAACAGTGTAACATATAATTTAGATGCATATAGTTAAGCAGCACAACAAGCAGCGTGGAAAGCAACTCTTCTATGTCCACTATTTTGAAATATGTTTTTCTTCCGTGATGAGTGACCAATCATGGAATGAGACATTGTAATGAGCAGAATCCAATTAGGGAAGGGCCACATAGTAAGGATGAACCAATCAGATTACGACTAGAGTCTGTTTTTTGAAATTTATGCCTTTTTGCCCATCCATACTATAACCCTGAGGCTGTATTTTTTGAAGTATACAGCTCTGGAGAGCATTTTCAAAAGTCTCTGCTTTCAGTGTGTGAAAATGCTGGGGTAGTGTGGATGAAAGGCAAAAATGGAGACCGTAACAATTTAATTTAAGTACTGCAAACATGCGTCTATCACTCATTTACTCTTGTGTAAGGCTTGTTTTGGTCTTTTTATAAAACATCAGTAGACATGTTATTCATCTCTGTGCAGCATTGCATATTGACATGATGTTAAAAATACTTGTTAATATCAAGGATTCACAAGTCTCTCTATTATATAAACAAATCTTGTAACGAGACAAGACTGTTTCATAGAGATGAGACGTGACTTTCTCAGAGACACACTTTCAAGTCCTGCGAGTTGAGACTTTGTGCAAAGAGATTTAACCACGCCCAGAGCCGGAAATTAAAGACAAAAGAGTAGATGACAAAGTAGAACTTCATAAAGAATTCAAAAATGTTATAATGGAAGTACAAAAATTCTCAAGTCTCAAAAAAATGATAGTAAAGATAGCATTAGCGCAAACAAATGGAAATTATTACTTGGTGAAATAATGAAACAGCGAAAACAGGTTACATATATTGTTCATATTTAAATTTTAAGTCGGAGACTTGTAGATCGTCTAATTTGTGTTGCCATCAGGGAAGAATAGTGTTTCTTCCCAATGAAGAGGCGTATCCACGAGAATTAAAAGATTTGTTGTTTGGTGAAAGTGAAATCCACATACACTTGGATCACAGAATTGCACAGATACACAGGAGATTTTAGAGACAGAAATGTTATTCAGACACTTCAAACAAACATAAGTCTCTTTCAGGAGTGAATCGAGCTCCGTGTGTAGTTGGAAGGGGGCAGTTGTGTTTCTCAATTAAAAGAATAGAAAATCTTCCTCTACATAGGGGCATGCCTCGAGAGCGGGACCCCCAGCAGGAGCAGAGGATGTCTTGGGGAGAAGAGAGACAAGACGGTGAGACAAAAGGGCAGCTGCTGTACAGGCTTTTAAATGTTCGAAGGGCTGTGCGAGATGCAGATCACACGACATGGCAGCAGCAGCAAGCCAGCAGCTGAGAAGTAAAAAAAGAAAAAACTGTATTTGTTTCGCATTGTATCATCATTGAAGAGGGGGTTTCGGAAGAGTGACCATGTCTTCTTGGGGTGTGTTCAGCCCCCCTCTTCACAATGCGAGTGGCAGAGACGCAAAGTGGCTGGAGTGTAGCACAGGCTGGGGTTGGCCAAGCCCCCTAGTCTTATACATCTATCTATCTATACTAAATATGTAACATCAAGACAAATGTGTCTCACTTAATTCACCTCAAGAAAAAGAGACACTTTGATGCCATCAGTGGAGATGTTAGAGATGAAAGTCAAAGCAGTGCCTTCTGAAAATGTACCCTCTTCAAAATAGGAGGCCATGTGGTGCAGAGCGTCCACCAAGCAAGTAAGCTTGCGGAGAAACAAGAGTGTGCTGATGAAGTTTTTCGCCCACTGGCTATTCAAATCTAGTAAAGGAATATGTCTGAAGTGTTTTCCTAATTTTGGAGAGTATGTTTTTAACACAGGCAGCATGGTGGAATGATGTTTAACACTGCAGCCTCACAGGTCTATTATCTCTCAGTGCCTTCATATGGGTACTCGGATGATCCTCCCATATGCAATAAGAAATGCATACTAGGTAAATTAGCAGTTGTGACTGGTCTTGTGTGTATGGGTGGGCTGATTGACAGACTGCCCCCTAGTCTATGAGGACTGACACCTACCTCAGTGCCTCAGCTTAAACATGTTAGAGAATGCCATGTTATGTATTGACCACTCTATGACCTTAAGCTGGATAGAAATTGGATTAATAGATACATTTAAACAATTGATAACCAGTACCATATATTAACTACAACATTTTGGTTTTATAAAGTCCATCAAGGGGCTCAGGCTCATTTCACTCTCCTGAAAAATGATGTAGTTAAAAGTAATGGACAGATAATTAGACAGTTAAAATCCAAATGAGTCACAGCAAGATTACAGCTCTTCATAAACCATTTATCCATGAGGTTCTTAATGACACGCTGTAGTTTTATTGATTGAATGTATTGATAATGTGGTAAAAGATTGTTGTCGATTTACTATAACAAGGGGTAGAAAGAGGCACATGCCCACAATCGAGACTTCTGCAGATCTGAGAGACGTATAAATCAAAATCTGGAGCTCATTGTGAATACAATAAATTAAACACTCAGCTAAAGAGATAAACGCTGTAATGATTCTTTGCAATACAACACTAAACACTACCAGTGTGACAGCACACGCATAATCTCTAGGGAAAAGGCAGATAATGTTCTAAAAGTCATTCAACTAAAAGGATTAGGAATAAACAGCAAAACATTCATTATGCAATTCAATTAAATAGGCAAGAAAAATGTGTGGAATGTACAATTCTGCATGAGCACCACAGAAAATAAAGTGTTTCTACATGCTACCACAGCAGCCTCAGTGACTAATTTATGTCTCTGCCTTTTTCTGTTTTCTGCTAATGCAGTTTTTTTGCTCTGCAAGGGAAAGGATCATCCAGTTGTTCAATGCTGACCCCCAGGATTTTTGCAACCATGAAAGTCCAATGGACTGGGGGAAAGTGAAGCAAACACATCATAAAGTATGAGTGCTAAAATCATGGGGAAAAAAAATTGAAAACAATAATGTATACACCATATATAAAGAAAGTTTCAGCTTACAAATATCTGAAATAAAACTGCTGTAACTGAAGATTTGCATTGTTCATATGACCCGAGACCCTTGGCTGCAGTGAGTGGGATAGCATTGATTATTCATATAGGTACGCAGTTTGGCCAGAGCATCAGACTACAAACCACAAGGCTGCATGTTGATTTCTAACCTCCAACTCAAGAAATGTCCCTCAGCAAGTGACTTGACCTGCTTATGCTTAACTTGCAAAAAATTATGAAAGCTGATTTTGTATATCAGGATGGGTTAAAGTGTCTGTCAAAGGCTTGGGTGGCATGGCGGTGCTTTACAACTGAAGAGCTCTACATTCAAATTCCAGCCTGGACACTTTCCTTTAAGAAATTTTCATGTTCACTCAGTGCACATTAGGTTAAAGGATAGGTTCAGCATTACTCAAGCCAAAGTTATTTCTTCACAATCATGGTACAGTATGTACTAATGTGCTACATGAAACTGTGTTCTAAATTGAAGCAAATTTTATACATTTTTAAAAACCAACTAGCTTGCACTTGTGTTTTATAATGGAGCTAATGAGTGCTGATGTGGGAAAAAAGCCTTAAAACCTACCAAATATGTCTACTTTGAAGAAGCAAAGGTTTTGATTTAAGGCAATATGTTTTCTGCATTTCTGTGGTGTACTTGTTACTAAAGTAACTGTAAATATTAAATTTTATTACAGGCTCCTGGCACTATTTTTTTGAAGTAAGGATAGGTTTCTTGCTTTCTTGCCTCTTATTGCTTGGATGTCATGGATGGAGTTATGACAACCAGGCCCATTACCCCCATTCCCAAATGGCAACCTTATTATTGCTTATTATCATACTTTTGCTTCTGCAATTCTATTTCTTTGGCAGCTATGTTTTGCCATAGCTTGTAACAACAGACAGATGAGTTCTCAAATCATATAATTACTTTTTCATAAATGATGCCTACTATTTGCCTAATTCTGCATTGTTTATATAGTCTACTGAGCGAAATTCATGCCGAGTTGCAACGTGGTGATGAAGAGCACACGCAAGATATTCATTGTACTTTATACACATAATAATAAATCTCAATAGAACTTATTTCACTATGTTGTATTTTTAACAAAAGTCTTAGGTTTATGAAAGAGCCAAGGTACCTGCGTGCACAATAAAAAATATACTAAAAAACTGGAAAAGGCCACAATGAAACAGATTGAACCACCACAAAATGGTTATTGAATTTTGTTAACATATTCCAACTTACTCTTGATGAGGATATGGTAATAAAAAAACTGAAGACAACATGTTTCAACTGATATTCACAGATACCAATCAGTCTATAAATACCAGAGGAAAATATGTAAACTCCACACAGACCCTGGTGTGATGAGGGTGGCATGACAGCTCTGCACTACTACAACCACCTGTGCTAAACTTCAACCTGATTTTGGAGTAAGTGTATGCCTATAAAATCTGTTCAGTTCTTGTCACTTGGTGACATGCTACACGGGTGCTCAATCTTTATTACACCAGACCATCAAAGTACACATGTGCATTATAACAGTGGCAGCAGGCAATACTTTTGCTAAATAATCAAATGAGATACCATATAGTGAAATAATGGACGCAATTGTAAATTGTGATTGTCTAGTTGTCTATAGAACAGAGACAGCAATTCATATCTGGCATATCTATCAACATTCAATAATGTGAATAACTGGGTTTGGCGCTGACTTTCGGAGGTGAAGCCACAGCCCAGCCCTGAAGGGTACACACCTTACCTTAACCAGTATGTCTTTAAAAATATGATAGGACATTAAAATACTAGAAAACCACATGGACCCACAAAAAAAAAAAAAAAAATTAGAAGTTTTACTTATTTGTTTAACTTTATTTGTGTTGGTTGCCTCTGAGTTAGCAGGTTTGGGGAATGCTATGATATTTCATTCAGCAATTGAAAGAGAACAGGACAGCAATAACCATTCTTACTTTTGGAGCTCCACATTTTTAATGACTTTTTATAATGTCTGTGGAACCCACACACTTTAATCCATGAATCCTATTCATCCATCCATTTATTCATCCCACTTCATCCATTTTGGGGTAGTGGAGGAAATGTTTATACATTTTTATTTTTCAGCAAACTTATTTTTGTAAAATGAAATGAATTAACTTGTAGAACTGAGAATTTCATGTAAAAACATGCAGAGATATGGCACAGAAAAGTGCCAACAATGCCACAGAGACAAGCTGGTAAATTGTCTTAATTTGTTATTTTCTTATAAAGTAAATGAAATGTGGAGCCAGTGTTGGGTTAATACTGATAGCTGGAAGCTCACCATCAGAAATGATAGGTGCTTTTTTAGAATGATCATGAAAGCAGGAAACATGTTACATGTATCAGTCAGTGATGTATAGTGACAAGAGAAGAGCTAAGCAGTGCACGCACATTTTTACTTATTGTATATGTTTAATGCCAAATGTATACCATGAAGTGCAAAGTGCTTATAAACTGTCACACAATGTAGGGCATTCACAGAGACAGGCAGCAGCATTGAGTTTAATTAAACACACATATTAAAACCTTTTGCAGAGTTGGATTTTCTTTTAGAAGCAAATTAATTACTAATGTTATTTACCAAAAGAAAACTTGTCATGTGAGACTGAGAAAGTGCATGCATTTTCAGTTATGCAATGCTCTGTTTGTCATGAAATTTGTTCTATGAATTAATTTTCTAAGAAAAGGGGCAAGTATCACATAATTTGGCAGTTCTGCTTTGACTGACATTCTGATACATTTGAAATGCACCATATAAGTCAGATACGACTAGATAGATACTAGATAGATAGACGTGAAAGGCACTATATACCAGATAGATAGATAGATAGATAGATAGATAGATAGATAGATAGATAGATAGATAGATAGATAGATAGATAGATAGATAGAATTCTCTAAATGCAATGCCAGCAGTTCCCTCACTTTGTTCTTCAGTGTAAACCCTCCTCTTGTGCACATACCCTGGCCGCTATCTTTTGAAAACCCTTGGCCCATCCCTTCTCTCTATAGCATCTTTTCACACACTGTGTAGATTACAAATACATACATACACTGTATATTGTTTAATGTGCTTCCCTCTTTTAGAGACTGTGTTAACAAACCCAAGGCTTTGGCTCATATACTGTATGCCTGTACATACCAGCATGCACTGGGCAGGCACCACCAGAATGTGCAGTAATAGCAGTAGAAGAATTTGCTTACTTATGCTATTATTGGCCTGATATGTTCATTCTCTGTGCTCAGATATCTTAGAGTAACAAGAACCTGAAAGGATTATCATCCAAATTATGGGTTGCCTTGCCACTATTAGGAATATCATTTCTTTTAGGTGTCCCTGGCACTTTTCTCCACATGCCATAATCCCATCCCCCATTTATTTTTTGGATACATGTATCTCATGCTTTGCCCTCTTCTCTCTCAGTTGTTATTCCTCTGTTACCTCAGAATCCCACTATTTTAAATCTATCATCCCTATGCCTTACCTCATACCAGCTGAATATTTTCTTTCTTGGCAGTCTTTCTGCCAAACTCCTTCTTGCTTCATGCTGAAAATCTCCACCACTTTTCAAAGGTGGTAACTGGTAATACAGTTTTTAAAAAGTTTTACATCTGCAGCCATCTGTGTCTCAGGCCAGCAGAACAACCATTGAGCCCATCAAGGAGAGAACTTCATGTGTTGAGTGTTTCAGAGCTTCAGATGGCTGCTATCTCTTGATGCAGCTCTTTCTGCTTTCTTTATTCTGCGTCATTTCCTTAGACGTTTTCATTCCCTAGTTGAGGTGTTGTGTTCCCACAGTTGATGAATGACAGTTATCTTAGAGCTATATTTTTAATGTGCAGGAAATAAGTAAAGCAGCTTATCAATCCACAGAGAAGTAACATCACAGGCATGTTAATGATTAACCATTTTGTATCAAAATGCTCTGCAGACATGTTACTTTCAGTTAACATCATTGCCTGTGCTTTTCAATTAAGACCACCACCTTTGTATTCTGTCACATTATTCATTGTTTAAACAAAATCAACCTAATTTTTTTTTTTAACAAAGTTGATTGCACAGAAAATAACTAAACATAGCACTATTGAGTAAACACATAAAATATGTGAATTTATTACATTGATTGATGAGATTGAGTTCTACCCTTGGGAAGTCTTTAGCCGATTATATTAGGCAGGTATTTTTTAATCAAGTCCCAAGTCCCAGTGTTTACAGCTGCTGCCTTCACTCCTTAACGGTTCTTATCATCAATTTATACGAGTGGCTAACAGCTGGGGTAATGCAGCAAATCATAATTGTAATATTGCTGTAGACGACATAATCAGAGCTGTCAGTTTATAAGCAGAATATGAGCATAAATTAACGACATTGAGGTTTATTCGGGTGGTAGTGGATGCCTGATTTCTAAGCAGGTAGTGGCGAGTCGTTAATCACACTAAGAGCTTCAAGTTCAAGGAGATGTGTCATTTACATTACGTTTACTTTGTATCAGAAAGACAAACACGGAAACATTGTGTGTAAATTTTACACTTGCATATGGTGTTTTACAATGAATTGTCCGCTACAATAAAACCACACTGTTTCTTCTTTACCAGCTAAACATCTTCATTAACAAAAAATAGAAGCTATTGATGCAATTATTTCTGTAATAAAGTAAAATGTTAACTTACAGTGTAACTTAGAAATGTGTTTTTGTAACAATAGGGAGCACAAGTGGTGCAGCGAATAGCCAGCATCCTGAGTTCAAGTTCTACTCTCTGTGTGGAGTCTGCACACTCTCCCCTTCATTGCATGGTTTTTCCTGCCTCATCTCCAAATACTGTACGTGTGATTTTGGCTGATTGTCAGTGTCGGACTGTCAGTTTTATTGCGCATGAGTGGACCCTACGATGGACTGCCTTGTCCCAAATTTAACCAGGATAGGCTCTGGCCCTCTAAGGCCCTGCAATGGATTTATAGTTTCAAAATGTTAGAGATGTCACAATCATTCTTATTGACATTTCACAAAATTAAATTAATGGTTACATTTATGTTTTGGTTTTAAAAAGAAAACATCACTTAACTGATATGTAGCAGATAATAATCAAATAGTATTAAAAAGTGAATTCAGTATATTACTGCAGTTATATAATTCACATAATAATCAACCTATTTTATTATAAACATTCCAAAATTTTTATATTTAATACAATGTTCACAATTTAAAATACAGACATAAACAATTGCTCGATCAAGCCATATCACTTATTGCGGAAGCTGCTTTTGTACATTTTAATCAAAGATACAGAAGGAAATTATAAAAAATGCATTCAAATTTTCAAACTCATTTTAGAGAAAGGCAGTCCTTCAACTGAGCTCAATAATCCTCAAATATAAACTCACATTCGCACAGGGAAATTTAAAATCTTCAGTTAGCCAAACATGTAAATACAGAAGGAAAGCCAGAGTACCTAGTCAGAGAAATTCTACTATTGGTTTTGAAAACAGACCCCTGTACCTGGTCCTTCTATATCAGGGGTGTCGAACTCCGGTCCTGGAGGGACGCAGTGGCTGCAGGTTTTCCTTCTAACCATCTTCTTCATTAGTGACCAGTTTTTGCTGCTACTTCACTTCTTTTGCTTTAGTTTTAATTAACTTGACTCAGGCCCCTTAGTTGTTTCTTTTTCCTTAATTAGCAGCCAAACAATAATGAGACACAAAACAAGCCGCCACATGACCAGCTAACCTGAAAATAAAGAAAGGTGAAGGTCTCAGTAAGGCTGATCTGCTCAGCTTAACAAAATATTTTGACAGTGTTCTTAGAAAAAAACAGAAAGTCAACAGTTTTGGAAATGTCTGCAATGGCAAAATGAGAGCAGTAAGAAGCCATGGAATTAAATAACGGGTTTAATTAACAGCAAGAATTGGCTTCTCATTAAGAAACTGTTTGGAGTGAAATTACTTGGAGTTTGAAGCCCCAATTTAGCTGGTCATCTGTTGGCTCATTTCACATTTCATTTCTGTTTGGTCGTCTTTTAATGAAGAGAAGAATCAATTCAGAGCACTGAATCCTTAAAAACAGGGCTATTAAAATTAAGGCAAAAGAAGTTAATTAGCAGTGAAAACTGACCACTAATTAGGAGAAGGGTTTTAATGAAAACCTGCAACCACTGAGGCCTGCCAAGCCAGGAGTTCAACACCCCTGTTCTATATTGTTTAAAATCCCAGGACTACACTGAAAATAATTTATATAATGTTATTGACTGACAATGTTTGTGATGCCTAAAACTGGTCATTTTCAAACCTTTATTAAAGAAATCTGCTTAAGTCTGAAGTCACCTGAATGAGGTGGAGTGGCTTCTTTTATATATGACCTGAGATCACTCCCAATGCCCACTGGAAGCATTTCACAGTCAATGGAAGTCCCTCAAAGTAGGGCTTACTGATCATGACAACTCCCTTTGTCAGCCCCTACAGAACTCAACAGGACTACACCACAGGACTACAGGTCCCAGCATGCCCTGCGGATGTCTGGACCTGCTGCTTCTGGTCCGGAAATTCTGTCCATTCTCCCGATTAGGCAAGGAATCATCCTACATCCTCTTTGGCATGCCTGTCCATCTATTGTGGCACACACAGTGATTGCAGAATTCCTAAGGAGGACTGGGCAGTCTTTTGGCTTTGGAACCCAGAGAGGTTTATTTTCTCCAAGAGACTGGAAGTTTTGTTTTATTTCTCCTCCAACCCATCTGACTACAATATTGGACTCTGATGTTTACTATTACAACTGTAGGAAGGTAAAAGTACCTTAATGTATGTATAACTTGGTTATGGACTCTTCTGTTTTTTACTTTTTATTAGTTTCCTTATTTGTATTGTCTATTTATTTGTGTGTATGTACAGTATTTATCTTTCTTTGTAATTGCAATTCCTTCTTTAACATTTTGCAAAGTACTCTGAGGGGCATTTAAGAAAATATTTTATAGAAATAAATGTTGTTTACGCAGCTAAAGTCCATATTACATTAAATGACTTTTCTGTCACAGACTTCAATGACATAATCTTAGTTGGTTGCAGGTAGCGGCAGTCATGAAGTTTGACATCACTACCAACTCAGTCCAAGCAGTCTGTGACACACTGCTCTCAAATAAAACAGGTTTGATTTTGTGTTAAGATGTAGGGATGTAGGAAAACGTGACAACCAACTTGTGTTAAACTGGAAGTACAGTGCATACAGTATAATGCAGGTATGAGTGCCATGTTTCAGCCAGGATTCTTCCTCTGGCTTCTGTTTTTTGTTCATGATCTGTCTGTTAAATATTAACACTTATGTTTATATTGTTATTTATATATTTATTATTTGTGTCATTTTTAATTTTTATAAGTTTTGATTACTAATTACTTGTCTGTATGTAAGAATATATTCTTCCTTGTTCCTTATGTTTTATGGGTATTTCTTCAAGAGGGGGAGCCACCAGTCCATCACCATTGAGGACCCACACCTATTATAAAGGCTGATGGGAAATGCAGTCCTTTGCATTACACCTTATGTGCTTGGTGTAGATGAGTTCTCCAGTTTGTGACTTTCATTAATGTATTGGGACTTGATTATTGAGGATTAACTTTTGGGGCAGCATCTTATTTCATAAGTTTTTAGACCTGTCTATACAAGCTGAGGGTTTGCAGTCACTCCTATACTTTTGGGGCTTTTGCAAGTTTGCTGAAAAATGTATATAATTTTTACAATTCTCACTGTTTAGGGCCTGTTAGGCCTATCCTGCAGAAGAGTATTGAGGAGTGGCTGGCACCTCGACTGGCAGCCCAGTTAGGACTCTAGCCTTCTCACTAACTTCTTTAAAGGTTTAGTTTATTTTGCTTCACAAGAAACTCCAATCACAACACTATGGAAAAAGCAACATATTGTGTGTAACCAATGAAAAAAAGAAAGAAAACGGCAAAGATTCCAGCTGAACTTACTATACCTGTAAAGCCATTGCATGGGCACTGGCTCTGTTATGCAGCTCTTTATTGACTGTCAGAATATGGAGTGACGTTGCGATACTTTGGAAATGTGAGGTTATGCTAGAAAGTCCACTGCACAGTCATCTAATTTGACACATTCTGCTTTTTCTATTCATGTAATCTGACATAATCTGGTGAAGAGATCAACAATTACATTCATTCAGTTTGGCATCCTCTCAAACTAGAAGTCATGTAATAAGACATAGGCTTAGGTAGATCAATTTCAGACCCACTATTCTTGTTCAGTTCCTAGAATCTTACATTAAAGTCTATTAACTGTATCAGCTTTAACTGTATCATATTTGAGTTTTATCCAATACAGGACATATTCAGATTATTACTTTTTTCGATTTAAGTGCTGACAAAATTGACCACAGTATTGTTTTCCTTTGTGCTTATCAAATCATTATCAATATGAACATAAAACCAATGATAGTACTCTATCATTCTCATTCTTTGTTGTCTGTGTTGGATAACATAATATAAAAACTGACAGTTGGTATTACTGATCTAACACTAAATTACAGCTCACTTTCTTTCCTCTCTTTCAGGCCACACCTCTTCGGAGTAGCAGCGAGCAGAAGCACAGAGCAGCGGTGTCTCCCACAGGCATGTAGCCCTTTGCAAACACTCGAATAAGTTTAACTGAAGTAAAGTTGACAGCTGACCAGGAGAAATAACCAGCAGTGAAAAATCAAAGTCGATCGCTCAGCGGGTGGTAGAAACTTAAAGTCAACAGTCTCTTAGTGATTCAGCTGAACGCGGAAAGCGGCAAAGCACCAAAGTTAGTACAAAAACGGATAAGATGATATCATCACAAAATGTAAGTTCTATCTGCTCTCTGTCCGTTGAGGGCACATTTATATGTTGTGTGTTTTGCAGCATGTACAGTTCAGGTTTTCCGGCCGACAGTGTAGACAGCTTTACCTGCCAAAAGTGTTTTGTTAATTTAGAGTTGGTCGGGAAAATACGCGAATTGGAGGATCATGTTAGGAACCTGATAACAATTAGACAAACTGAAAATTGAATCGACTCGGTTTGTTTAGACAGTTTGGCTACTTCTGATTCAGCTTCAGTCTCTCCAGGTCCCACTGTAGTCAGTGCGTGGCCGAAGTCAGCAGCACCAATTCAGCCACAGGGCGAGTGGAAAACAGTAAGACAGGGGTCTAAGAAGCCAAAATTTAGTCCTTCAGCACCCAGGTCACCAATTCGGAGCCAGAACAACACTGTAGCGCGCATGTGGAAACTGAGAATAAGAAAGTGCTCATAATTGGTGATTCCATAGTGTGGAATGTTAGAATTCCAAACTATGTTAAACCATCAGTTAATGTTAAATGCCTCACAGGGTTTTCTGACACAGAGGCCGCATTGGACAGTGTCGCCGACAATGAAGTATCTACCTTATTGCTGCATGTTGGCACTAATGATATTAAAGAGGAACGTCATCTCTCTATGCACCAAAGCTAAAAGAAAATGTCGGAATTTAGTTGTATCTGACCCCTTACCAAGATTATATAGAGGGGATGTGATTTATAGCAGATTGCATTCCCTTCACTGCTGGCTAGAAACCCTGGTGTGCAAATAAAAGCATAGCATTTGTGAACAATTGGTATGATTTTTGGGAAAGGCCTGGATTTTTCAAAAGAGATGGTCTTCATCCTAACTGGAGGGGATTTTATGTATTATCCCAAAATATGGCAGCAAAACTGCCTGGTTGACTGATTAGAGTACCATCCAAGCCGCAGTCATGTTATATTAAATCACAGACTGTTGTTTATCCCAACTGTTACTATCCTGAAGCTGTTATTCATAATCCCTGTTGTGGGGCATCCAGTAAATTTAGTCTTGATACAAACCTTAAATTACTTGATAACCAAAAAATAAGCTGTATAATTAAGCCAAGGGATAAAAACAGACAATCAACCAGGAGCATCTGTAATAGAAATTTACTTAAAATTAAAAAAAATATATATATCGCCAGTTCAGCAAGAAGCATTCAGTTTTAAATGCTGCTTATTGAACATTCGCTCTCTTGGCAGTAAAGCTGTTTTGGTAAATGATATTATATTCAGTACTAGCAAAATACCCGCGCTTCGCAGCGGTGAAGTACTGCCTTAAAATTTTTATTAAGAAGAAAATTAAATCTTTTTTGAACTGAGGGAAAATATACCAATAATTATTTGTTAAGGATCACTTTGTATACCACATTGTCAGTTTGGCCCTCCGGTTGTAATATGACCAAGCTGTGCGCTGAGCTTACTCTTGAGCATCCAACGTACAGTTGGCCATGTGAAAAGTAATCTTGTTTCAAATCTCACAGCTTGGATTGCTGCTTTCATAATCAATTTGAGTTTCATGGGTTGTTTCAATTACGACAGTATTTGCAGGACTTGTGTTGAAGTGGCATTCGGCATCTGTCAAGCGTTGTAAGCACACAACCGGTTTCATCGATAACTTCACATCCAGCTTTTGAGAGTTGAAACATTCATAAACATCAAAGTGTCCAGTACTGAAATCGTCACCTGTGAATCTAAGATGTTTAAGAGGCATAGGCAGTTGTCGAAAGGTGTAAAATATTTGGCCATTTCGGTACACTTGAAAGCGACAACCGAACAATTCAGCGGCAGCCATCAACTCACATGCAGAACCATAGGTGAAGGGCTTAAGCATTTCACTCTTATAGTGCTACCGTGTAGTATAATTATCTCCTGTACTGTCATCAGTCCACACCTTGAACCTGTCCCAGTCATTCAATACATAAGACACAATGTTCCTCTGGATATCAACAGTGAGCCTGATATGGCCGTGCAATATGTAACACAGAGAATGGAAAAGGCAGGTGCCATCTCTGGGCATGGAAACCACTCAGTAAGTGACAGTTCTTTGATCGAAGGTGATCACCTCGATAGACATGTTAATGGGGTTACAGTTGGAACGATAAAGAAAATGGGTACCTGAACAATGTAAACCAAGTCTAAAATACCTATACAATAACTATAATCGTAATAAACGAACAATAAATCAGCGGAGAAGCCGTGGATTAAATAAAAAGGCTGCAGTTATCAGCAGGGAGACGTGAATACCGTGGCAAAGCAAGTTAGGGAATGAAGAGACCGGAGCGACGGATGTCCTTATATAAGCAGGCAGCCAACAACGTGGGAGGCGTGGGGATGGGGAACCCAATGGCACCTCACACGGCAACCGAGCTGCAGGCTATGGATGTATATATGTACGTAAGTAGGATTCAGTTAGCGTTGGGAACCCACATACCAAATATCTTGAAGATGGGCCCATAGGTAAGAAAGACCGTTGGAAAGTTCAATATGGCATCATGCCACCGAAATAAGTACGTACATTAGTTTTGAATAGCGCAGGGAAGCCCCTACCAAATTTCGAGAAGATGGGGCCATAAATAAGAAAGTTCAACATGGCGGACGCTGTCGACCGTTACGCGTAGAATTTCTAAATTAAACCTGCTTAACTTTTGTAAGTAAGCTGTAAGGAATGAGCCTGCCAAATTTCAGCCTTCTACCTACACGGGAAGTTGGAGAATTAGTGATGAGTCAGTGAGTTAGTCAGTGAGTGAGTGAGTCAGTGAGGGCTTTGCCTTTTATTAGTATAGATATATATATATATATATATATGACAGCAACACTCATAAGAGTGACAAAACAATTACATTGACAATCATGTTATCCAATGGCCTTAAGGTTTCCATTGATGAAGAATGGCCCCACTATCTTTGTACCCCATATACCACACCATACCATGAATTTTTTTGTTCCAACAGCCTTGGAGGGATCTATCCAATGTGGTTTAGTGTCAGACCAATAGCGGTGGTTTTGTTTGTTAACTTCACCATTCACACAAAAGTTTGCCTCATCACTGAACAAAATCTTCTGCGTAAACTGAGGGTCCTGTTCCAATTTTTGTTTTTTCCCATTCTGCAAATTCAGTGCCGATCTGGGTCATCCTCGTTGAGATGCTGCAGTAACTGGAGTTTGTAAGGGTGCCATTTGTGAGTAGCTAATATCCGCCGAAGGGATGTTCGACTAATGCCACTCTCCAGTGACATGCGGCGAGTGCTACGCTGTGGGCTCTTGCTGAATGAAGCTAGGACAGCCACTGATGTTTCTTCATTAGTGACAGTTCTCATGCCTCCACATTTTGGCAAATCCAACACTGAACCAATTTCACGAAACTTAGCAAGCAGTTTGCTAACTGTAGCATGAGAGATGGGTGGTCTTGTAGGGTGTCTTGCATTGAAATCTGCTGCAATGACCCGGTTACTGCGTTCACCAGACATCAACACAATTTCTATCCGCTCCTCACATGTTAACCTCTGCGACATGTCAATGGCTGTAAACAAAGAGAAACTTGTAAATAACTCATGAAAGAATAAAGTTACGTTAAAACCACCATTGTTTTTCTTGTGAAATTCCCAATAAGTTTGATGTGTCACATGACCGCTTCCTATTGAAAAAACAAAAGTTGGATCCAAAATGGCCGATTTCAAAATGATGACAGCAGATTGTGAAAGCCTCTCTGCCTGGCAACAAATGATGGCTGAAATGTGATTGGTTAAATATTTTAATACGAAACTCCGCCTCCCACGGCTATCGAGCTGCATTCTATTACAGTGTATATGGACGAAAATATGTTCCAGTTATGACCGTTATGCGTAGAATTTAGAAATCAAACTTACCCAACTTTTGTAAGTAAGCTGTAAGGAATGAGCCTGCCGAATTTCAGCCTTCTACCGACACGGGAAGTTGGGGAATTAGTGATGAGTGAGTGAGTGAGGGCTTTGCATTTTATTAGTATAGATAGATAAAATCTGCTCTTTGTCTTCTCACTGAAACCCGGCATAGTAAATGTGACACTGTTCCCCTAGCTGAGGCGTCACCAGATGGATACTCATTCCTTCATAAGTCGAGAGATTCTGGTTGAGGAGGAGGCCTTGGAATAATTCATTGTAACAAAATGCAAATCATGTCTAAATATTTAGGCGACTTTACATGCTTTGAGGCATTCATTTTAAATTTTAAAACAGATTCTAACACAATTATAATGCTAGTCTACAGACCACCAGGGCCATATTCATTGTTCATGACGGAATTTAGTAACCTTTTATCTTATTTGGCTATAAACTATGATCACGTAGTAGTGATGGGGGATTTTAATGTACACATTAATGTGGAAACTGACACTTTTAGCAAATGTTTTACTTATTTGTTAAATTCAATAAGATTTTGTCTAAATGTCAAAGGTCCAACTCATAATCATAACCACACATTAGATTTAATTATAACTTACAAAGTTGAAATTCAAAATTTAAATATTACTCCATTAAATGAAGTTATTTCCGATCACTACTTAATTACATTTGATTTAGTCCTGCCCTTGCCAACGCACTCACAGATTAAAACAAAGACAGTGAGACATCTAGATTGTAATTCTGCTTCAAAATTTATAGATACTTTGAGTAAGTCGAGTGTAATTGTGGAAAACCATTTAGATCAGCTAACATCACATTATAATGTGACCTTGAGAGATGCTCTGGACACAGTGGCTCCCCTTAAAACAAAAGTGATCAAAGAACATAGAAACTCTCCGTGGTTTAATGAAAACACTTGAGCTCTTAAATTAGAGTGTCAAAAACTGGAGAGCAGATTGACAACAACAAAGCTACATGTCTTTCAAATTGCATGGACAGAGAGTGTTAAAAAATATAAAAAGCTCTCTTTAAAGCTCGCTCAGAATACTATTCTACAATAATAGATAGCAATAATACAAATCCTCAGGTACTGTTTAGAACAGTGGCTAAATTAACAAATAGTAATTCAGATCTACAGTGCAAAATACCAACAGATATTAGCAGTACAGACTTTATGAACTTCTTCAATGAGAAAATTAAAAATATAAGATCCCAGATCTCAGCATCACAGTACAAACCAAATACTAGCTTAGCAGACCCTGTCTCACATTGCATTCAGCACTTTAGTAATTTTAATCCTGTAACTGAGCAGGAAGTCTTAACTTTAATTTCTAAAATGAAGCCCACTACTTGTTCCCTAGATCCAGTGCCAACAAAACTAGTAAAAGTGCAATGGATGTTCTTGCAGCGCCTATTCTAACCATTATCAATAGTTCATTATTGCATGGCACAGTACCTGATGCACTAAAAGTGTCAGTCATTAAACCATTACTTAAAAAGTCAGACCTAGACCCACACATACTAAATAATTATAGGCCTATTTCAAATTTACCATTTCTCTCTAAAATACTAGAAAAGTAGTCACCAACCAGCTTCAGTCACACCTTACGCATTACAATTTATTTGAGAAATTCCAGTCTGGTTTCCACACTGGTCATAGTACAGAAAGCACTAACGGGTTGTAAATGACATTCTGATATCCTCTGATGAAGGAAACTCCACTGTAATTATGTTGTTAGACTTAAGTGCAGCATTTGACACCATTGACCATTCTATTTTACTGCACAGGCTAGAAAATGATGTTGGGCTTACAGGCACTGCTCGCTTGGTTTAGTTCTTATTTATCAAATCGATTCCATTATGAACAGAAATGTGCTGACAGTACTCCATCATTATACACAGAAGTTCAATATGGTGTCCTACAGGGCTCAGTACTGGGACCTTTACTGTTTTCACTTTACATGCTTCCACTGGGATCTCTCATTAGGAAACATAATGTTAATTTTCACTCGTATGCAGATGACACCCAGTTATACCTTTCATTTAGATCAAATGAAGTTTCTCCGATGTTGTCTTTAATTAGTTGTGTTAGTGAATTAAAGGAGTGGATGGATGAGAACTACTTGTCTTTAAATACAGATAAAACAGAGATGTTAATTGTTGGAGGGAATGACGCTGATCACAACAATATTTTGTCATCATTTAACTCAGTTGGAATCCCATTAATTTTACTGAATCAGCCCGCAATCTAGGAGTTATCTTTGACTCTAGCATGTCATTTAAAACGCATATTACAAAGTTGTCCAAATCATGTTTCTTCCATCTTAAAAATGTTGGGAAATTAAGGGCTTTCTAAATAAACAGGATTCTGAGAAATTAATTCATGCATTTATTTCTAGTAGGATTGACTACTGCAATGTGGTGTTCACTGGATGTTCAAACTGTTCTTTATACAGCCTCCAGTTAATCCAAAATGCTGCTGCAAGAATTATTACAAGAACAAGAAAATACAAACACATAACTCCAGTTCTTAAATCCTTACACTGGCTCCTGGTTAAGTTTAGGGCAGATTTCAAAATCCTCCTTTTAACATATAAAGCATTAAATGGCCAAGGTCCGGCTTACTTGTCTGAACTTATCATGACTTACAAACCTGAGCACATTAAGATCTCAAGATACGGGTCTGCTTATGATTCCAAGGATTAATAAAATAACAGTGGGAGGCACAGCTTTTAGTTACAGGGCCCCTAAACTGTGGAATGGTCTGCCTGCTACTATAAGAGATGCCCCTTCGGTCTCAGCTTTTAAATCCCGGCTGAAGACTCACTACTTCAGTTTAGCATATCCTGACTAGAGCTGCTGATTAACTGTACATACTGCATCTCTGTTGTTAGTCATTAGCACTAAAACATAAGTAACATGATAGTTATAATTGGATACTAACCCTCACCTATTCTGTTTCTCTTCTCGGTATTCAAATGTGGCACTTGGTGCCACAGCCCACCTGCTAAGTTGTTTTCCTGCCTAGGTAAAGTCACCCCTGATGGAGGATCGCAGGAATCATGGGAAAGAGGGGTCCTTTCATTAGATTAGTGATATTTCAGCTGTGGAATGGTCAAATGGGGGAGGCAGCTTGATGAATGAGGTCTCCAGGACTCTAAACAAATCCAAATCATATTATGTGATATCATCTACTGTTAAATTCTACTCTGTACTTCTATAATTTTGATTTTTATAATGTATTGAGGATTTGTTCTGATATGTGTTGTACTGTATTGTGTTGAGCCCCTTCTTTTTTGATACCCACTTCACGCCCAACCTGCCTGGAAAGGGGTCTCTCTTTGAACTGCCTTTCCCAAGGTTTCTTCCATTTTCCCTACAAGGGTTTTTGGGAGTTTTTCTTGTCTTCTTAGAGAGTCAAGGCTGGGGGGCTGTCAAGAGGCAGGGCCTGTTAAAGCCCATTGCGGCACTTCTTGTGTGATTTTGGGCTATACAAAAAATAAATTGTATTGTATTGTATTAGTTACAGCAGAAGAGTCAGCATCAGCAAGCTATCATTTTAATCTGTTGAACTTGTGTAAACTCTGGCTCTCCCACTACTTCCAACACAATTATACAGATTTAATGAAGGTACAATGGATGAAAAGAAGGCAATCCCCCACTGCCCTCAAAAGGAAAAATATTTGGAGAATATGTGATATGTGATGTGGTGCATCCTAGTGTGCTAAACTGAGCCAATGTAAGCATTGTAGGAACCACACAACACATGAAGAATCTTCTTTCCTTGTGATGCCATTTTTCTTAGAATGGGAGGCCTTTCAAAAGTTTAACATTCAGCCTTTCAGTATTCAAAACAAAATTAAACTCATTTAATATATTTAAGTCTATGAGTGCCTATTTAAATTACTCTGATTTTAAAGAACACTGTTACTTTTGAAAAAAAAAACTTGCAAGGTAAAATTATGAATAAACCATATAAACCAGAAGCAGCAGGTCTAGTCCATTTTCTAGAAATGCATAAATGGGTTTGCAAAGGCTTTCACATTGAAATCGTTTATTAAATGTGAAATGATCCTCCAGAGCATGGCTGATAAGTGATTTTGGATGGTCACTTCCCAAGGTGTCATCAGAGATAAATGGATTGAAGGGAAAAAATTCTTTAGAAAGTCAAATGGGAAGTAATCATGGAAACAGCCTAAATGCTTTGGAGCAGCAGGACATATGTTTTATCTTACATTTCATTTCCTCTGATTAGAGGCTAGAGGATGATTTTCCTGCAGTATTTCCATTTCAAAAGCAGACCATTTTTACTGCAATGGAATAAAGCAGTTTGGCCCTTCTTTATTGTCTGCTCATAACAAGATCAGAAAAGACATTCAGCAGAATGAAGCTATTTTAATATACTGAAAGTTATGGAAAGCTGCATATTGTGGTCTGCAGATAATGTACTGTATAAACAAAAGAAGGACTAAGGAGAAGGAAACCATTGAGGATTACGAGATTAAAAATGAGCAACCCAGAAAAATAACCTCCAAGAAAGAAAACCTACCAGTGCTTTCAAGATACTACATAAAATGCAATAATTAGCTGTGTTACAATTTTATTGCAAAGCAAAAGAAAATTTGTTAGAAAATATAAGAATGGTATAACATGTGTCCAGGGACTGTTAACTGTTTTAAAAGTTGGAATATTTTTCATTTTTTATCTATTTCATCAAAGAGAGAAATATCACATTTTAGTTTTCTAAGTATCTTTGTAACAATGAGTTACAGTATATGCAAAAATACTAGTAATTTTCAAATCTAATTACATATATTAAAAGACTACATCCAATGAATGTTTTTATAGAGCATCTTATTATTTCAGGTTATTAAAAGACAAACCTAAGCAGGACTGTGACGATTGCCATAACCTTCATAGACAGCAGATTCCAACTCAAGTGATGGAAAAAGTTGTGTTAATTGACATACTCTGGTTAGTTGTTGGTTGTGGAGCTAATTGTAGTTCATATTTCTTAATCATAAAATTCTTGAAAGTACCCAATAGACAGTTAAAATCTGTCTTGAAATTCATCCGCCAGTGTTTCAATAACTTGGATTTTTTGCTGTCAGGAACTGCTATCAGTCATATAAAAGAGGAAATTATTTTTTAAAAAGTAAGTTCATCAGAAATCAAGGCCACATGAAATGTATTCTAAGTCAGATGATTTTAAACATTTGCCACTGCTTTTGAGTTTTTACATCAAGCCCAATTCAAGATATCTCAATGAAAATGGAAATTTCCTAACAAATATCTTTGACAAATATGCACATCAAATTTCAAAAAAATCAGTCCACTGTGAGCCAAGTTGTTTCCTGCAGACAGACATGATGGCAGTAGGTGCATTCACATTTAAATAAAATAAATGGCTATTTGAAGCTTTATAAGTTAAAATTAAATATTATTTACTCCTTATAACATTACCGTTTGCTTTCAATTAAAAAAAATGTTTAGGTTATCTTTTGTAAACCAAAGGCTCTAATCCAGCTATTCTGGGTAAAAAAGAAGACTGGTTACTAAACCAGTGGTGATGATGACAACAATGATGATAATGGCATCTGTCCTTCTATTTTGTTCAGTTTGTCAGTCCAGTCTATTGATGCATCAGCTTCCTTGGTATTTCTAGTTATGACCACTGCCACAAAATCTGGTGCTTTTGCTTGTGTGGTGTGTAAGGTCCAGTATTCAAATATACAGTCTCCAAAAATAAAAATGCTACTGCCCCCAGAAAAGTCATTCTTGTTACAGTTGTAATTTGCCAGATCATTGAATAATTAGGTGAGCATCCATACCTGAATTTTGCCAGCACTGCCCAAAGCTAATGCAAGTAACCTTGGCACGGAATAAAGTTGCCAGCCCCACATGTTTTAGAGGCACATTATCCCACAAGCAAAGGAAATTCCTGAAAACTTATGAAAAATGTCTAAGGGTCTATTAAAGGATTACAAAGTAATTTCTAATACTCTGGACTCTACGAAACCACAGTTATAGTCATACTCGACCAATAAAGAGTAGTTGATTCTACCACATGTGTCAATCCTGTCAAAATCTGCTGAAGGGAAAGGGGTAAAAATTCATAAAGTCATGAAGAACCTTACAACACCAATGAATGATCTGCAGACCTTCACCACAGCCAAGGTCAGTGTTCATGATTCCTTTTGTAGGAAGGCACTGGGCCAGAATGGGATCCATGTCAGAGTAGTAACACTGTTCACTAATCAGCAAAAAGGGGCCTATCTAATGTTTGCTAAAGTTCACTCTGGGATAATGCTCAAGGGTTCTTTAAAAACATTCTGTGAACAAAAGATACCAAAGATAGGTATTTTGGCAGACATGGGCTCTGTCTGTTAGCACTGCATACTAGCAGGCATCTATGATGGTAGCGTTATCTTGGTCTCCTACAATATAGACCAGGACTAACTAGGTACTTCAGTATTTCCTTTCATAAATCAAAACTATGGGCATCAAATTTCCATGCTGTATATTCAGTCAGAATCCCTTTCATCTATTATTAAATTTCGATTTCAAATTTAATAATACTCACTCTGAAAAATGCACAGTAATGCAGAAAACCAGAAAGAGACATACACTTTTTTATAGCACTATATACACAGTCTTCAGTACCAACCCTAATTCAAGATAACCAATTCACTTCCATTACAATGTACAAATAGTCACATACTAGTATGGCTCATATGAAATTATTAGGACCTAGAAGCAGCTTCAGAATCAAAATAAAATTAGGTTGAGTCAAATACTTATAAACAAGAAAATGAAAATATCAGGTTTCACCACAAGTGCCTGCTGGCATACTCATGTGGAGCCCATTTGAAATTGACAGTTTTCAGTTACAGATGAGTGATTGAAACTCAACACAGAAGCCTCATCTACTACAATCAACAGCATAATTTGTAAAATCTCAGGCGTGCCACCCTTTGACATATCAAAATTAATTCAAATAATTCACAGTATTACTTCCTAAGATATGACATTGAAGAACTTCTGTACATGGCAGTAAACATGGTGATGCAACTGTGATTGAGGAGCATGTGCAAAAATCAATATATTACGAATTTAAAGTAAGTATGTGAGAATGAGGAGCAGCCTTACAAGAGAATTGCTTTACCTTTGTCCACTGTTTAATATGTCTTCATTTAACATCGAAGTGATAACTTTTAGATTTGTCAGCCAAATAAAAGAAACATTATTAAGACACATTTTGTAGATTTTCAAATTATGTATACTTAAAAGACCCCGACAGGTGAACCTGGGTGAGTTAGTCTTTACACTGGGTTCAATAGCCAAACATATGATTGTTGGATGAGAGTGGAAGATCACTTACATTCTAAAGCTGTATTTCTAAACCCCTGTGGTGTCCCAACCCAGTCGTACCTCTTTATGTTTATGCATGACCCACAGTTGGGGGCTGATTGGAAAGCTTGGTGAGATGAGCACTAAGTCAGTCCTCCTTGGTGAATCAATCGTGCATGTAAAATGGCGCCCCACTTAGTGAATCAATCATGAATATCAGAGGGTGTAGGAAGGTGCCGTGATGAAATGAGCGGACATGTAAAAGCATTTGAGGCAGGGTGTCCTCATTGGTTCAAGTAAAAGTGGTGGGAGTGGTTTCCATAGGTGAGACAATCATAGATAAACACAGGAATAAATACTGTGCGGCATTGTTGATTCCTTAAGCACCCCACACACACACCCCGGGCTGCGAATGAAAAGACCACCGGCTGCATTTGCTCAGGAATACACCGTCCTTCTCACGGCCCTGGAAATAGAAGTGTTAGTGTGCCAAATTCACATTATGTGAAAATAAACTCCAATCACGGCTCTGTGCAAAAAGAACTCTCATTAACTAATACTGCATTGTTTAATTCGAGATCTCTTAATGGCAAAGCATTGGTGCTGTCAGAATTCATCACTGACACCAAATTTGATATGTTGTGTTTAACGGAGACTTGGCAAAAACCGAACAAATTTACATCTCTCACGGAGGCGACGCCACCTGGATTCACTTTCCACACAGAACCCCGCAGCTCAAGACAAGGCAGTGGACTTGCAGTAATTGTCAGTAGATTTAAACATCAAACGAATCCCAATTGACTGTCCATTGTTTTTTGAGTGCCTGGCTCTTAAACTAATAACTGAATCAGGTCCTGTCTCACTCATTGTTCTTTATCGTCTTCCAAAATACAATGCATCCTTCTTATCCGATCTGATCGAATTTTTAACCCACCTAAGTTCTTATTCTCAGAGAATAATCCTTCTCGGTGATTTCAACATCTATATTGACATTACTACATCTAAACTAAGAAATGAATTACTATCCTTATTGGACTGTTTTGACTTGACACGACATGTTGATTTTCCCACCCACTCTGGTGATCATATATTGGATCTGATCTGTACTTCTGGACTGTCTGTTGCCAACATTTACAGCACTGATTTGGGACTCTCTGACCATAAAGTAGTACTTTTCACTGTCTCACTATCTCCCCCTCCTCTTACCCGTAAACGACAAATTTCTTACAGAAACCTTAAAAATATTTGTCACTCTATCCTTTCTGGATCCATTTCTGATCTTTAACTGTCTGCACCTATTCCGTCAACACTTGATAGTCTTGTTGTCACTATAACACAGCCCTTCATTCAGCATTAGATAAAACAGCTCCTTTAAAACATAAGGAGGTTTCCTTAAAGCGATCAGCTCCTTGGTATAATTCAGAATTGCGATCTATGAAAGCAGCTGCTTGATGCCTTGAGAGAATGTCACATAAGACTGCCTTCACCGTGTATATCCAGGCTTTCTCTGACCACCAAGCAGCTTACGGAGAAGCATTAACTGCTACCAAGAATACCCATTATGGCAGAATAATAGAAAGTGGCCACAATAACCCAAGGGTTTTGTTTTATGTAGTTAATAAACTAATCAAACTCGCATCTGGCCCAACTACCTCTTGTGAGGAATTCCTTAACTTTTCCGTAACAAAATTAAAGATCTAAATAATTCAACTAACATAAATAGATCATCTGGTTACATCTCTCCCTGTTTTCCCACTCCATCCAGCTCTTTCTCTAAGTTCTCATCAGTCACATCTGCATTTGTTAATAGCTTGCTTTGTAAGATGAGGTTGACTACTTGTGTACTGGACCCCATCCCAAGCACACTACTTAAATCCTGCTTTCATGCCATAATCCCGATTGTTACAACAATAACAAACTCATCCCTTGACACTGGCTTTGTGCCGATCACTTTTAAAATCACTTCTGTAACCCCAATGTTAAAAAAGTCTGGTCTTGATGCTGACAGTCTTAACAACTTTCGGCCTATTTCCCACTTACATTTCCTGTCAAAAGTTCTTGAGCGTGTTGTAGCTTCCCAACTCACCAACTACTTAACTTCTAATAATTTAATGGAACCCTTTCAGTCTGGTTCCAGAGCACATCACAGCTGTGAAACTGCCCTACTACTAGTAACCAATGATCTGATTATGGCAGCAGACTCTGGACAAACCAGCATATTAATTCTATTAGACCTCAGTGCAGCATTTGACACTGTCAGACATGACATTCTACTGTCCAGAATGGAGAACATGCTAGGTATCTCTGGCATTGCCCTCTAGTGGTTCAAGTCCTATCTGACTGATAGGCAAGAGTTTGTTAGTCTTGGCAACAGCAGATCCAGCTCAGCACCAGTCACACAAGGAGTTCCTCAGGGCTCTGTCCTCGGCCCTCTTCTTTATTTATATGCTTCCCCTTGGCCATATTATTCGTAGCTTTGGACTGGGTTATCATTTTTATGCAGATGATACTCAACTCTACTTCAATGTTAAAAGTGGAACTTCATCAGAGCTTTCTCAGCTCACAACCTGCCTTAGTGAAATTAAAACCTGGATGGAGCAGAACTCTTTAAAATTAAATTGCAACAAAACTGAACTCCTGCAAATTGGGACTAAAGTGCAACTTAATAAAATGAGCTCCTTCCCAGTCCTTCTTGGCTGATCTCATCAGACCTGCCTCTACTGCAAAGAATCTTGGTGTCATTTTTGATTCCTCCCTTTTCTTATTCCACCCACATAAATCACATTAAGAAACTTTCTTATTTTCACCTCCGTAATATATTCCGTGTTCGCTCCTTCTTCTCCTTTTCTAATGCTGAGAAACTTGTCCATGCTTTTATCACATCCCGCATCGATTATTGTAATTCCCTACTGGCAGGTGCCCCTTCTAATCTTATATCACAGCTCCAGCTTATTCAAAACTTGGCTGCAAGAGTCCTTACTCGAACCAGCAGCAGTGAGCACATAACACCCATCCTGCCCCACCTTTACTGGCTCGGCAGAATCGAATATAAAATCCTGCTAATAACCTACAAAGCCTTAAACGACCTTGCGCCAAACTACATCAGTGACCTTCTTCATCACTAAGTGCCTGTCCGCCCACTAAGGTCCTCTGATTCTGGCAATCTTGTTGTGCCCCACACTAATGTACACTTCATGGGTGACAGGGCCTTCAGCTGTATAGCGCCCAGACTCTGGAATGACCTACCGAAATTAATCAGGTCCGCTGACTCCATGAATTCTTTTAAAAAACAACTCAAAACTCATCTGTTCAGGAAGGCTTTTAGCTCTACTTCACTTTATTACCCTTCTTCCAGTTTACCTCTCTGTCAAGTTGCTCATGTAATCTATTTGTGTGTGCTACACCACCAATTATATTGTCTGTTAGGATTTTTCTCTGAATTTATTGTCTTAATCTTCTTTATTTATTTATATGGTTTGTACAATGCTCTATACTGTATACCCTGCCATTCTATCTTAAACTATGTGAAGTGCCTTGAGCATGGGAAAGGCGCTATATAAATAAAATGTATTATTATTATTATTACTAGCGACTGGGAGCCCGATTGAATAGGGCTACAAATTCTATGTTTGTGAAATCCATACAATGACGTTGTTATCACGGCACCGATTTGTGCTTAAAATAGACATTTTCGGCCGATGTAATGAAGAGCTTCCTGTTTAAATGGGGCTGTGAGACGTGAACTCAGCTCTTCGGCAAATCTCATTTGATTTTTTCCGGCAAACAAATTTTCAAAACAAACCATATTTTATGGTTTTTATAATCAGAGTCGGAGTAATAATTATGTTGGCGTGGTCATTTTAGACCTGAGATCGGCTAAAATTTAAACAATCACCGTTGTTAACACCCAGCCGTCATTACTCAGTTTGCCAATAGATGTCAGAAGGACGGATGCCCAAACGGAACTGCCCAAAAATAGATTTCAATGTACCAAACAAATGGCGATACGTTCTAAATTACTTATGGTTCCGGAGCTGTCAAAGGGTTTAAGTCAGTCGATGATGTTAGTCCTGGAAAGAACACCCCACCAAACCAACGTTCCAAAAACCAACCAAATTTACTGTTATCTGCTCGAACCAACACCGACTTACTATAGTTGGCCATCCAGCGGCGTCACTGAAGCATTCGAACATTCTTAGCCAATCATGTAATACAGCGTCCACGTTTGCCACCTTATGTTCTAACTACAGAGGCATTGCATGGTTCTAACTTGTATTGAGTCAAAGTATTGACGCAAACACCATACATATGGAGTATTGATGCGAACACCATACATACGGGGTATTGACTCGAACACCATACATATGGGGTATTGATGCGAACACCATACATACGGATAGTATCAAATTATATATAAGGATTAACAACCCACCAGGCTCAGCACGTGATCCAGTGGTTGACTTGTCAGAGTGTGATAGCTTTGTCTTAAGACTTACATCTTTTGTCCTACATTGGAAAATACTGATAAGACAAAATAAATTCAAAAGACTTGTTCACCATGCTATTACAAGTATATGAGGCTGGTCATTTCTCTTACAAATAAATGCATTATTTGCTTTAAGTGGACAGTGTCTTGACAATGTACCAGGGTGGGAAGAGAGAGGGTAAATTTCTTTGTAGCACATTCTGAGGCATTAAATGGTCTATCAGAATCTTCTTAAGATCATACAAATGTCACTGTCTATGACTTCATCAAACCGAAACCCAAACGTCCTGACTACTGCCAAGTTTTTCATTTTGGTTTACATGCTTCATCATTCCTACATTAGAGGCAGACACAGAACCTCTAAACTGGCAACCTGTAGCAGTTGGCCTCATCACTTTTTAAAAAAGAAAAACCAAGAGGCTCATATCTCTGACCAAAGGCTATCACTGCTGGACATGACACTAATGTCATCTTACAAGCACACAATTGTATTCAGTTTGAGGACAAACTTATTCAGTTTGTACTGAACACATTTGTCAATAATTTATAGAATAACTTTTCATTAGCCTTTTTAATTATGTCTGCAAAGTCCTGGTGAAGGGGAAATTTGGATTAGTAATCGATAAATAACTGATCCTTAATAAAAACAAGGACACTGAAATGCCCTATAAAAAATGTTTAACCCTTGTAATTTTTCACGTTTTATTATTACATGACATTGAATCACAGTGGATTTAATCAGGCTTGTTGACATTGACCACAGAAGGAGACTCTTTATAATGTGTCACATATGTAGTAATAGAGACCACCTGAAGGGCTCAGATAAATCTGACAATACCACCTCTGGCAGGAGGGGACGCTGACAACGTCTCCTTTCTCCTCCACAGATCGAAACGTTCTGCTGGAGAAGACACCTAGCCACACCCCCAACACACTCACAAAGCCCCACCCCCTCCAAGCTCAATACTATATAAGTAGACAGCCTGCCAGCAGAAGGTCATTATTTGGACCCATGAATGCCTTGAGAGAATTTTGACTGTTTAGTACCTGTATTATCATAGTATTTCTCTATACTTACCTTTTACCTTGGGGTAAGTATACTCATCAGATTCATTACTGGGTTGATCTACTGTTGCACCTTAAGAGTAAGACACATATACATATAGCTATATACATACACACAGATCCTAATCACAACAGTGCCCTATGAATGATAAACACACTGCTGGTTAACCTGTAGCACTTCAAGAGACTTACTTATTATCGGCACAAACAATATATGATGTTATAAAGATATCTCAGACCAAAATATTATAATACTAGCAAAATACCCGCGCTTCGCAGCGGCAAAGTACTGCATTAAAATTTTTATTAAGAAGAAAATTAAACCTTTTTAAACTGAGGGAAAATATGCCAATAATTATTTGTTAAGGATCTCTTTGTATACCATGTTGTCAGTTCGGCCCTCCGGTTGTAACATGACCAAGCTGTGCGCTGAGCTTACTCTTTAATCGGTTTCAGTTTCATGGTTTGTTTCAATTACGACAGTATTTGCAGGATTTGTTGTGTTGAAGTGACATTCGGCATCTGTCAAGCGTTGTAAGCACACAACCGGTTTCATCGATAAAATCACATCCAGCTTTTGAGAGTTTCAACATTCATAAACATCAAAGTGTCCACTACTGAAATCGTCACCTGTGAATATAAGATGTTTAAGAGGCATTGGCGGTTGTCGAAAGGTGTAAAATATTTGGCCATTTCGGTACACTTGAAAGCGACAACCGAACAATTTAGCGGCAGCCATCTTCGAAATGAAACCTGCTTAACTTTTGTAAGTAAGCTGTAAGGAATGGGCCTGCCAAATTTCAGCCTTTTACCTACACAGGAAGTTGGAGAATTAGTGACGTTTGGAAAATTCAATATGACGGCCGACAGTGGCGTCATACCACCGAAATAAGTACGTACATCGGTTTTGGTTAGCACAGGGAAGCCGCCTACCAAATTTCGTGAAGATAGGGTCAGCTTTTTACCTACACGGGAAGTTGGAAAATTGGTGACGTTGGAAAGTTTAATATGGCAGCCGACAGTGGCGTCATACCATCGAAATAAGTAAGTACATCGGTTTCAGTTAGCGCAGGGAAGCCGCCTACCAAATTTCGTGAAGATGGGGCCATAAATAAGACAGTTCAACGTGGCGGACGTTGTCGACCGTTATCGACCGTTATGACCGTTACGTGTAGAATTTTGAAATGAAACCTGCTTAACTTTTGTAAGTAAGCTGTAAGGAATAAGCCTGCCAAATTTCAGCTTTCTACCTACATGGGAAGTTGGAGAATTAGTGATGAGTCAGTGAGTGAGTCAGTCAGTCAGTCAGTGAGGGCTTTGCCTTTTATTAGTATAGATAAGTGGCAAACGTCCGGCTGCACCAGGTGCACAAAGAATCTTCCTTATTACTTCAATCACTCTAGACAATAGAAAGTTAAAAGCAGCATGGCATTTATTACAGGAATAATAATAATATCAGTGGAACAAAGAATAATAGAAAATAGGACTGATAGTAAAGTCTGGATATATATAGTCTTTAGAAAAAGCTTATTAAAAAGTAAAGTTGACAAGGATGAATTGCACAGGCAGCTTGTGATCTAGCACTCGTAGTTGTTCATTAGATGCTTTTCTGACGATCAGATGGAAATGGCCACACACTGCTGGCGCCCTCTTCTGACGTCGCTCTGTTCTCTTCTCCTGATGTCTTCATCCCTTCTTCTTCCTCCTTCCTATGTCGCTCTTCAGACGAGGCATATTTATTGAAATTCTACCGGGGTTTCACAACACGATTGTTGCATGCACCTAATTGGCTGGCTGTCAATATATGATGGATGAATTTTGCTCAAACTCTTTAATCTATCTTTTCCCAAATAATAAAGTTTTTTGATGTTGCCTGAGGTATCGGCATGTTTTCCTTTCCCAGGCTGTAAACCAAATTGTTGTCCCAGATGTCCATCCATAAAGTAATCAATAGCCTGAGGTATCGGCAAGTCTTCCTTTCCCAGGCTGTGAAACCTATTTAGCACTATGTTGTGAACAACTGTTATAAAAGTGAGGTATAAAGGAAGAGGATATGCTTTTGATATTATAATGCCTATACAAGTGTCCTGCATCTGAATTCATCTTGTTGGAATTGAGCAAAATGTAATAAAAATCTAGAGAATAATGTGTAGATTTTATATACCATAACAGTACCTCACTAAAATGTGAAGTCACTTAAAGGTCCATCGATACTTTTTTTTATTTTTTTTATTTTTGAGACTGAGCTCATTGAACGAGGTTTCATCTCCCTGGTGCACCTACCATCTGCGCCCATGTCCGTAGCTTTATCATAAACGGCAAAAAGAAAGCAGATCTCGACCAGGTGGTCTAGATTAATTACAAATATGAAACACAAAATGACTCAATGCATAACTAATCTGCCCCTTTAATATAACACACCAAAAAACATCACTGGTGCAGCAAATTATTTTTTTAAGGTCATAACATTAATTCAATGGAGATCACCTGTCTGTACTCTTGAATATCCTATAAAATGAAGACAAAATAATACTACAAAAAACTTTGTGAAAAGCATAAATCGGCGGAATGTAGAGAAGAAAATATCTAAGTTAGTGAATAGAAATTGAAAGAGTACAACACAACTGTAAATCTGCTAGAGAAGGATGTCTTCAAAAACTGAATGAATGTACAAGAAAAAGTCAAGTGAGGGAGGCTATCTAGAGGCATACGAGAGCGTATGAGATTAGAGAAACTGTTGTCTGGGTGATTCACCATTCGGAGCTTTATAAGTGGCAAAGATAAAGCCATAAACATAGACACAACATATATCAAGTTGTGCAGAATGCACATGCGAGACTATGAAGTCAGTTGGTATGATCTGATGAGACCAAAATACAGGTGAGCCAGCTCTCATATTGTTAAAGCACAAAACAATGTCTACTGAATTCATTTATTTAAGTGGGCATGCTGACAAAGCTACAGTATGAGACATAATGCTTTTCTCCACAAGAAATAATCATTGCCCAGGTAAGTGGTGACTGAGGGTGAGCAGCCAGTGTCAAAAAATGGCAGACAACATTTTGGACGCCTTATTTCTTCTTAGGGCCCTATGTGGCATATTTTTTTGTTCTCCACGGAAACACTTCCAAGATTAGTCACCCAAGGAACATATCTGATGGGCTGTTTACTAATCCAATGTCTGTTGCAAGGAACTCTTGACTTTAAAAAATGAGATGACACTAGGTAGTCTTCTCTATGCAGTATGCTGCATGCCAGCTAAATTAATAAATGTTATTGTGCTGAATCTGAAACAAGTATGACTCATCAGGAGAACCAGAGTAAAATGAGAAACAAGAGCAGTAACGCATATCAAAAATCGTAATAAATACATCTGTCTGTTTTATTTTGTGCTGCCAAGCACTCCATGAACTGAGTCATTACAGAAGGATGGCCACAATAAAATACTCAGACTTACTTGATCTGCAAAACAGGCAATCAGGTCTCTTCTCTGTAACCAACTACAGATGACTCACAGTGGAAGCTTCAGGATATTTAATGAGCAGTAAAAGATTCACAGTTTTATATTTTTCATTTATTTATTTTATCATTGAGGTTCATTACAAAGGTGGAAGCTGAAATCCAGAATGGACTGGGCTGCACACCAGTCCCAG
This sequence comes from Polypterus senegalus, assembly GCF_016835505.1. Classification (NCBI taxonomy): domain Eukaryota; kingdom Metazoa; phylum Chordata; class Cladistia; order Polypteriformes; family Polypteridae; genus Polypterus; species Polypterus senegalus. The sequence continues at coordinate 121,033,934 of NC_053163.1, read as the reverse complement.
ACATATCATACACACTAAAATAAATAAAAGTCTCCAGTTTACATCTCTTTAAAATGTGGAGGATCATGGATGCCGCCATTTGAGATATTGACTGCCGCCACTGTGGCCTTCAGTCAATACTGCTGGACCACAGTACCCACACCCAGGGTATGGTGCCTACCTTTCACTTGCTATTACAGTATATGACATTTTACACATTTCTACACATGGCACAGAAGCTACGTTGTCTAAAATGTTCATCTGTAACATATCCAGAGAAACTGGAGAATTCTGGTAAGTGGCCAGGACAGTAATTTATTCCAGGTCTCAGGAGCTCTGAGGCAGCAAGGCTAACCTCTGTGCCACTTCAGCTGAAAGCAGCACTGTGCAACACAAACATCATGAATGCGAATAAATTGACCAGACAACAGCTAAACTGTAAATGGCATGAGCAGGCAACATAAATCAACCCACAGCCTACCATAATGGAGCATACACATACAACTTAGTATCGAGGATTTCATTTCATTTAAATTCTGCACAGACACTGGCAATAGTTTCACCTTGAAAAATAGTTCTGTTGCTGTGCATTGTGCACCAACCTTGATGAACAGAATACAGACCTTTGGCAACGTCTACTATAAACCATTGGTTTCCAATTTACTGTAATGGCTTTTTTATATAGCTGTTCTTGAGAACCTAATTTACCGTGATGGAAAGCCACGAAACAATGAAGCATGCTAGATTGTGCTAAGTGATAATCGTAAGGAGCAGCTTACGATTGTTCTCTGATATTCTTGTTTCTTGATTATAAATCCACATAAGTCTGAAATTCACAATACTGTAAGAACAATAAATCATTCTTTACAGACTAAGGATAAATACAGTATGCAATATATGATGGATGGTTTGTTTTCAATAGTGGGCTTGTCTCACGGCCCATTACAGTATTACTGTCACGTTTTACGAGCCATCTCAAGACTGGAGGCCATCTGCTGTGCTGGAGTGCACTTTGCCGAAAGTCTTTTCTTCTTGAAATGTTGTTAATAAAGCAAACAGGATGAGATGTCCCATTGGTGGTCTTTGAAAGAGATTACAAGAATATTAAATGGGCACAGTAGTCTGCGTTGCTGCATCAGAGCCCCAGAAGAAAATCTGGTTCTATCTCAATGACCCTTGTGGTGTGTTTAAGTTAATTACCAAAATAAATTGACCAATTACAAGTGAGTGTGCCATTGAGTGGACTGGCACCCAATCCTGGGTATACTTGCCATGTGCCCAGCACTTCTGGAATATGATGTGAACTCTTGTGGGTAAGACTTAAAACATTATTGGATTTTGTGAAAGACATTCAGAATTAAGGTATTTTACTGGTATTTATTAGATGAGTAAATGAATAAATAACTTGTATACTTACATGCTTCTATGTACTGTATACATGTAGCGTGTATACTTAAATGCTTGTTGCACATATATTTGCATGCTTATATAACTCATTACTGAATTAAGTTATATACAGTGTCCTCCATAATATTTGAGACAAAGACACATTTTTACTTGAATCACCCCTCTGCTCCATAGTTTAAAATTACAAATCAAACGATTTAGACATGTTTAAAGTGCACATTACAGATTTCCATTTAAGGGTATTTGCATACATTTCGTTCACACCGTGTAGAAATGACACCAAAGGAGAAAGGACACCATAATATTTGTTACACGGCAACGGCAGGTCTATTAAAGCAGGTATACTGAGTACTTTGTTGCATATCATTGCATGCAATAATTGCTTGAAGTCTGTGATTCACAGACATCACAGGTGCTGAGGATCTTCTCCGGTGATGCTCTGCCAAGCCGCTAACGCAGCCATCTTCAGCTCCTGCTTCTTTTGGGAGCTTGTCCTATTAATCTCTGTTTGTTATGCATTTGCACAAAATTACAATACAATATTACGATAACTATAAACTATTACTGACCCTTCTCTGTTCTGTTTCTCCTCTAGGTCCTCTGCTGTGGTACTTGATTCAACCGCTGTACTGCCAAGATGTGTTCATGCCCATGGAAAGACCCCAGAGATACACTGAGCCACAAAATTCAAGGATGAAAGGATGTTGTCTTATTGGGATTGCCCACAACAATCTTATATAATAATGTGGGTGACCAGTTAGCCTACGTCTCCAGGACTGTGACTGGGTTTGACTTTGTGTTATAACCCAGGGTATTCAGGTTCAATCCTGGAGTCACCCTATGGCTTCAGGTTTTTATCCCAATTGATATCTTATAGCTACCTTATTAAGCAAGCGCTTAATTCCCAGTTTCTATGCTTTCGGTTATGAAATCGGTTATGCTAAATCTTTAATGGATAAAAGAAGGATTTATGTGTGTTAGATGGGGATGAATTCATTCTTTTTGTTTTGCAGTTTAATAGTTAGCTATTTTTACAAATGTTCATTTTTTAAACCATTGCTTACTAATAAGTATACAAGTGGATAAATTGCTGCTGCCCCTTATCATTCAGTGCTAATTGCATCTGTATCTACTCCGCTCATCATTAATTGTCAGTACTCAGACACAATTAAGAGAATAAACATACAAAAGTGAATTAAAACAGAGTTAAGAATTTAAAGCTGTAGCAGAAAAATAATAATTTCCTGTAATGTAAATGTACGGTAAACTTCACATTACTTCACATTTCTGAACACAAAATAATGGAAGAGAATAATCAGCTAATTAAACCATGAAATAATGGAAGAGAATAATCAGCTAATTAAACCATGTGATTAATTAAAGATAACAATAGCTGACTGATTGTGAAATTGGTTGCGATGAAAACCCACAGACAAATTTTGGTTTGCCTCGGACTGCCCTCTGCATGGTCCTCTGAGGGAATGATGGATCGATAGCTAACATAAATGCCGGGGTCCCATTTTCCCTTGTTTACTTGGAAAACCAAAACTGAACACCACTTGACGGCGCGGGTATAAACAAAACTGTTGCTATAACAAATAATGACATTGCCTATCAAGGCTTCTTTTGGGTTCTTTCATTGTGACTGTAGGAGCTCCATCTCCTCTGTTCTCCAGTCAACAAGTGACACCTCCTACTGAGCAGCTTGGTTTTTAGGGTCCTAGGACTGGAAGGGGCAGAGTCAGCTACCCTAACTGGGTAGTTTCTAGGCACTGTGGAAGGAAAAGGAAGATGACACAGTTAGAAGTGACACTCTGATGCACACTGTGTGACACCCTGTTATAATTATGACTATGAACAGGGCCTGCTCTACTATACAGTCATCTAGGGCAGCTAAGTTTTATGGGGGCTGGTGTTTTGTCAATCATTATAGATGCTGCTGTAAAATTACTCTGACTCAATATAAAACCAGCAACGACATCCGTCTTCGATCTTATACATGGGCAACATTGTGGTCAAAACTTGATGGGGGTCTTTTTCCTGCCCCCTGCTGTTTGATTTATTTAAATTATGTAACACCACTCTCGAAACTATTTATTTGTACCATCATGCTTAAAACTCCAAGGTACATTCCCCATGCTCTTTAATAGATTATTTGTGTATCACTGAACTAGAAAAACAGCAAGGATATCTCTTTTATGCTAAATATGTAAAGCTACTGCTTTCAGGATTACGTCGTTTGGGTGTGACATTTTTACCTTGGAGCTGGAGTTGGCTTATCATGGTGAGAGCCCCCAAAGGTTTATCATTTCCTAAGGATGCTGCTAACCTGAGTGTTTGTGTCTCCTCTGCTTTCAACTGGCTGCATCTCAACAATAATATTAATGGATTCTTTCATGTCAATGAGTTTGAATTGCTTGCCTTTGCTGTGTATTTAAATTCATCGTGGTTTTTATGTGTGTTGTAGGTGCCATATGGGCTGGACAGGCATCCTGGCCAGGAGGGGGAGCAGAAATGGGAGGAAGGATCGGAAAGGGTGGATGGACAGCACTTTAAAAAGAAAAGATATCACTGGGGTTTTTTTATTTCCCCAGCATGCTAGATGGCAGCCATCCTGGTAATTGGCACCTATTGGGAAGGCAGCAGGGCATGCCAGGAAATGTAGTCTGGCAGGGCATCTCTGCTGGGGTCACGGGGTACCACACAAGGGCATTGCAGGGAGACAAACTCCCTACTGTGATGGACTTTCATGTGACCCAGAAGCACTTTGATCGGGCGACTGTGCTGGCACCGGAAACATTCCCAGGTCTTAATAAAGTGCAGCGGTGAGAGAAATTAGAGTAAGGAGAGAGAAAAAAAAAACCCTATGTTTTGTGCTTTTTTGTAACTTATAAAGGAGTGTGGTGTGGTGACTATATTTCCTTCACAGTGTATATTATGTAATTTGCAAAGTTTGTATTTGTATTTTACCTGTAACCTTGTTCCAACACTCTGAATCTGTTTGTTCACAGTCTTGGAAAAAGCTTGTTTAAATTCTTATTTCACTAATTTATTTGTACCTCCATTCATCAAAACATCAATCTGTTTACTGACCCACTTAATCTATTTTTAGGTTTGCGGGGTGCCAAAGCCTATTTTGATTGTATTATATAAAAAGAAGGAACCTACCATGTAATCTTGCTTGTGAGTGATAAAATCAGACTGGGATTTAGCACAAGCCCCGGCAGGCATTTTGCATCCATGATTAATAATACTTCTTCACACATGCCCCACTGAAGATGTATAAATGTCAGCCACAGGTTTAGCCAATAAACCTTGTGCAAATAGTAAACTCATTCTTTCGTTTACTCTTTATTCAAAACCATATTGTAGTCATATGGGACAGGAGCCTACCAGATAACACCATGTATAAGGCAAAAAACAACAATGGCCAAACTACGGTACATTCTTTCATCTACTTTGGACATAACTCAGTTCCAGACAGTTGGATCTTAACTCAGCCACACTGGATGGAAGGCAGGACCCAGCACTGAAATGCCAGTTTAACGCAGGACACACTCCTACAAGTTCCTGAGTAATTATTAGTGCTGATTATTTCACTTTGTTAATCACGTACATTGCATACAATATTTATTAGTCTAAACATTCTGTCAGCTGTTCATCAATGTTAATATAGTGAGCCCACAGTGGGCAGTGCTGATCATCTGTAGCCAAACAGCTGCATGAACAAATCATCTACTGAGTGCCAAGCTGTGCCTGAATATGTGTATTATTTCAGACAAGCAGGCAGCTGGAGGGTGCCAGGCAGTAACTACTCAACCACATCATCAGGGGTGTCCAGTTGGCCTCCCCTGTGAGACATGAAAGTAAAGAGCAGATTGGTGCGCCGTCACACTGGGCAGACTGTAAATTAAGGACGTTCATCTGGGTGAGGATCCAGGTAAGGGGATAAAGTATACTTTATTAATGTCACCAGTCAAAAAAGGTCATAAAATATAAGGCATAGTACAATCAAAGATATCAAAAAGCCAAAATACTTAAAGGTGGTTGTGAAAGAAGCTACTAAGGACTAAAAGCTGACAAAGCTGTTTTGCTATAATGGCAGGTTATTCATACAGGCATCTGTCATAGGACAGGGTGCAGTAAGCTGACCTAGGACAACTTCCCTTTTTATGAAAGTGTCTGTTAGACACAGGAAAGATGATCTTTCCTTCTTTAGGTTCCCTCTGACACGTACACACAGAAACAGTTGACCGATTTGCGCAATACATGATGAGATACTTGGGTAAACGAGATTATGCTTTTTGATAAATAAGGGGAAGGGTGAGGGAGAAAGGAAAAAATAAAAAGCCAACTGAAAAAGTGGAACTTTGCTCTTCTGCCTTGCAATACATGAATCCTATGTACTTACTGGTGCCTGAATTAAGACTGATTGATTGAATTATTCCTGTCTTCCTTGAGAGTTACTTCCATATGGTCAATAAAATCAAAACACTAAAAACTAAGCAAAACAGAGCAATAGATGGGACAATGTTAGACAAAACTTCCTTGTGAGTCTCTCTGTAAGAGCCAATTTTAGAAAGTTAAAGTTTTTAGTTAAACTCACATTAATGTCTGCTTAATTTGAATAGAATATAAATTTCTTCCATAGTCATAGCTTATGGTATAGTCTTTTCCCCCTATAAGTTAGTAAGAGATAGAACTTTCTTGCTATAACTGAGATACAGTGTGATAATTGTGTCAGTTGTTATTTAGAACAGGTCCCAGTAAAGAGGGACTTCAAAGACCCATTTTCAACTCAGAAATGGGATAAGCATACACTTTTCTGACCATCGTCATTTTAAAATGGTTCAGAAATGTTAAGTAAATAGTAACGATTTGAGACGTAACGAAATTAAGCTTAGAACTGAACTTTTCTTAACATTAATTTTTTCCCTTTTTTGCTATTTTAATTTTTCTTTTTTGTGTGAACTGTTTTACTATGAAACTTAACTAAACTTTTAAAAACGAAGCTATTTTGTCTGTGGAATCATTTCTGCGCGTCAGGCTTTTGTTGAATCCCATTTTTTGAGTTAGAGCTGCTGAATTTTGGTAACTTTGGAAAAACACAGCTACACTCTCCTTTTCATTTTTCTTGCTCATGATCTTACATAACTGCAGTAACGCTAATGTTGCCATGTGAGTGACGAAAACTGACATAAATAGAGGAGCTTTGGTGGAGCCCAGGTCCCATACTGGAAGAGGTACAAGGGAAATCATCAGGCTGGCCATGACTAGCAGACACATATGTGCAAGCAAAAACTATAAAAGAAGTTTGATAGACATGGAAAAGTACAAAATAATGGCTTAAATGGGTTAATAATGAGCATGGAAAAAGTACTGCACAAATCGTCAGTTAATAAATGAGTTTCTGAAAAATGAGTGAACACACTGACAATTCCATAGTCTTGGGATGCCTCACCTGACTTTTGTCTGTGTGGAGTGAGCATAGTCTTCATGGCTTTTGCTCTAAGTAATCCAATTTTCCTCCCACTTCTCAAAGACATTAGGCTTTGGTGAATGGGCAATTCTAAGTTGGGGCTGTGTGAGTGTAGGTATGGGTATGTGAGTCTTGTGATGGACCAGTACTCTTTCCAGGGTTGGTTCCTGTCTGTTGGAAAAGACTCCACCATGACTGTAACTTGGATGAACTGGAATTATAAATGCTATTCATTACTTTATGTTTCATTTGACGGTACTTTAAATATGCACCCATGCCAATACAAATATGGTGGCTACCATGACGAAAGGACATACGGATCTGTGTATGATGACACCACTCTTTTATTCTTAACAGTCATTCAAATGCTTCTGGTTTCTTATGCTACTTTAAATATTCTTGATTAGATTTCAACAGCTCAAAATTAATATGAAAAAAATATTTTGTAGACAATAAGGATGCGGTGCGCATGTAAAAATATAGCTGAAGCACTACAATCGACTAGTAAGAACATTTATTTCATAAGATGCCTCTACTAGAACACCAGCAAGGCAAATGGGCGGACAGCAGATAGGAAGCAACAGGCAGTCAGCCTTCAGATTTTTAAAATCTATTTAGCTCTTATTTCAGCCACATACTTTGAGTTTACCACTAGGGCATGAGGTGTTACTTATGAAAGTAACAAACGCTGAAGAACGGTTGCTTAATTGTCAAAAACTCGCTCCAACTGTCAGCATCACTACCATGGCAGTGTGGTATAGAGATTGAAGAGCAAGGCATCACTGCCATCTTTGGTGTTAGAAGGGTGGTGCGCCAACTTTTCAGTGAAAAAACAAACTTACCAACACAACTAGGGCTGTCTGTAGAGTGTTCATCTTGTGCCTCAGAGACCTCTTGACCAAAGATTGTCAGAGGAACCCTATTCTCATCCCCTTGCTGAAGCATCCATGGAAATCAGCATTCTACACCACTGAGACTCAGTTGTCTGCACCTCCAGTGCCACACAATGCACTGGAAAAAGCCCACAACATATTATTTCAGTTTGTTTAGCTGTACTGAGAAAGATCCCTTATAGCTTGACCATATATTTATTTGTATAAGACAGTCTGGAGTAAGGTAGAATAGAATAATTTTTCTTGCATTTCATCCTGTAACTAAGATTGTCTAATGTCTTGAGTTTTAGGTTAGACCCAAATACACTGCTAAATGTATCTAAGACGTCAACTAGGACTGGGAAATATAACAATTGGAATATTACCTAATCACGGGGACTGCATGACTCTGATTGCTATCATAATGGAGAGAACTTCTTAATAAAATTAATCTTTAATGTCAATGAATTCTATTTTGATCTCCACTAGAAGATGGCAAAAGTATTTTTTCAACATTTGCCATTTGTACTTACTACTTCACATGTGCTTTGCTCTGATGATAATGTGAACCAAACTGAAATCATATTTTTTTAAACACAGTATGATGAATTGTTAATTAACTTAAAAAAGTGAATCCATCTATCAGAGTATTTGAAAAATATTATCTTTTCTTCTCTTGACCAAAATCAAAACACTGATTAATTTAACAATGCATCAGAGAGCTCCATGGGTGACATATTTTATGTGTTTTTCCACACTTTGAATCATCCAATTTCATGCTCACTTATTTAGTTAAAAGTCACAGGGAACTGGGCTGTATCCCAGCAGCAGCCCAGACTATCATAAGACACATTCACATAAAGGGAGGATTTAGAGGTGCCAGTAAACTGTACACCATAATGATGTGAAAGAATCCCGGAAAAAAAAACCTACACAATGTAAAAAGGAGACAAACAAAGATTGAGAGTTGGGCTACCACCCTGGTGACCACGTAAAATTGAAGGTTTACAAAAACAAAAGAAACACACAATTATTGCAGAACTGGAAGAAGGACAGCTGGATCCTGATTTATGTGGTTATGTTCAAGGTAGGGGTGGGTCCAGACGGACGGACAATGGAAGTGACATCAGCAATGGAGTGGCTGTCAATCTTCCATACTGCAGAGGGAGGAGAAGAGAAAACATTAGAGCACAGAGACAACCCCTGGTTCTGTGGGTAATTACAGTCACCAAAGCTCTTGGGCTGCCACCATGCTCACGTATGTTTCAATAGACATGGGGAACATCCATCCATCCATTTTCAAACCCGCTGAATCCGAACACAGGGTCACGGGGGTCTGCTGGAGCCAATCCCAGCCAACACAGGGCACAAGGCAGGAACCAATCCTGGGCAGGGTGCCAACCCACCGCAGGACACACACAAACACACCCACACACATTAAAATAATATTGTTTATTTATACATGTATTTTCAAGTGTGAGGATTTCAATTCTTATATAATTTTTTAAATTTTGGCTTGTACCTAAAAGGTTCATTTTCAGTAATGCCATAGTTTTCTTTATTTACACAACACCACTTTGAAGGTGCTATGATAACATAATGAAAGTTATAATATTAACAGGTTCGCAATGGTACTGACTATTCAATATCTCTCAGGGGATGCAAAATTCCAGCATTGGGATTTTGTGTTCTGGTTACAGCATTTTTCTTATTCTGATTTTTGTCTTGCCATTTGATTTTGGTTGCTTGTTCTTGCATTGGCTTTTCTAGATTTCTGATCCTTGCTGTCTCAATCATCTTTTGGTTGTTTTGATGCACACTGTGAACATCGGCACTGTGTGCGTCACAACAAACATGGAAGCTCCATACACTTGGGATTCAGACAAAGTCATCTGTAACTGTGAGGTAGCAGCAGTGCTATCCAAAATTTACTTAAAAGTATGAAAGGCATTGTTTCAAATAGATAGATATATAGATAGATAGATAGATAGATAGACAGATAGATAGATAGATAGATAGATAGATAGATAGATAGATAGATAGATAGATAGATAGATAGATAGATAGATCTATCTCCTGGTTTCCACCTCCTTGAATCCACCCCTTCTGGATATCCACCTTAAAATGCAGTCCCGACACCATCTTAGGGCAGTCTGAAGAAGACTTCTGTCTGAATGAGATCATCATCACTTCTACCTATTGATGTGCAATTTAGATTCCAATCATCTTCATTATACAAGTTTCACCTAGGTGCCTTAACACGTTATGATGTGTCCTTTGCTTCTTTTACAATAGACAGATATGAAACCTGTGATTTCACATAATCATCAGTCCACTAACTATTTGAAACTTGATGCTGCTCAAAACTAAAACAGACTGAACTACCATCCAACCATCTGTCCAGTTTGAAACCCATTTATAATATCCTGAGAGGGGCCACTGGCAACTGGAGCCCATCAGATGCAAGACAGGAATAATTCCTGGACAGGGTGGCAGTCCATCGCAAGGTGAACACCCACACATACAAACACATGCCAGGAACATTTTAGCCATCACCATTTGAACTTTTCTGCAATTAAACTTTAAAGCACGTAATATTACCTTCCTGACTGTGTGATGCTGGTGTGATACTTGCCATAAAGTGGTGACACGAAAAAAGAACAGGGAGCAGCTGTTTGTAGAAAAAATAGTGTTCTCAACTAGAGACAATAATGGCACCCAGTTAGACAATCGTTCATTTAAAGATGGGGCCGCGTAATTGAAATGTCATCTGACTAGTGGAGAGTGACTGAACACAAAGTGAATCCTTTCACCTAATACTTGTGAAAAATGGATAGCAAGTAATCCTGGTGGTAAAGAGTTCAGACAATCTGAGCACAGATGGATAAACAATTTTGCCAATTCATTGCAGGTTTCCATCCATATTGCCAGCCATTAATTTTTCAGAATCTTTTTATCCCATTTTACATGGTTATGGTTTCAGAGACAATCTCACTTGGTGGCAAAACAAAGTGAAGAATAGGGCAAAAATATTCCAGAAATGCATCCAAAGATTCACCAGATCCCTTAATACTGAATATCTTAAACCTATTTATATTTGAAGAATAATGTATATTATACAATGTATGTTAAAAAAAATAAAACTGTAGCATTTGTATGTGCCGATATTTTGCCAATCCAATGAAAATGTTTTGTTTGAATGCTAAAGGAGAAACATGACATGTGTTTGTACAATTTCCAATATTCTTATTCCATGTACAGCTGCCAGACATGTCCATGCTTAACTGGCAGCCAACTGTTCAGGGACGGGATTCAGCACTGAGCCTATCTAATGAACGTTATCACAAAACGTATCTTTAACTACTGCATTCATCCCAAACAATCATGAATGAAATTAATGCAAATGCATGGCAGGCATGAAAGCCCCCATACAGAAGGCACCCAGGCCCTCCCTGATCCAGGGTTTGAATTTATGATCTGTTGGGCAACAATGGTGATTCAAGTTAATCTAATCAAGTATCTTCTAAGTATCTTCAAATAGTTGCAGAAAATGTGAGTGTGTAAATCATTCATTTGGATTTTTTGCAGGAAGCACATCAAGACTAGGAGAAAACCCCACAGAGAAGGCAAAAAGGCCAGAAAAGGATTCAGAATCCAAGTGCTTACCACATACATTTCAGAACAGGTCAACCACCTGAAGTTAAGCATGATTGGGCCTGGCCAGTGCATGGATGGATGACAACCTAGGACAAGCTTGGGTTATTGCTGGAAGAGGTGTTGGTGAGGCCAGCAGGGGGGTGCCTACTCTGTGGTCTGAATGTGGATCTCATTGATGCAGTGCAGTGGTGGGGACAATCTGCTGTAAAATGATGCCACCCTTTGGATGAGATGTAAAACCGAGGTCCTGACTCTCTCAGGTTAATAAAGATTCCTGGGCATCATTTGTGTGGCTATTCTGCCCCCCTAATCATCCCCTCTCTCACCACTTCACCACCTAACAGCTAATGTGTGGTGAACATACTGGCAGATACTACACATTAGTGGTGATTGAAGTGGCTCCCCGCTCACTAAAGTGTTTTGAGCTGTGAGAAATGTAAAGAATTATCATTGTTATTATTAGTATTATTATAAATGTAAAGAATTATTATTACCATTACCTGCTAAATGAGTGTGCCCCTATAAATATATTCTAATAAGCAACAGTATGGGAGCAGTCAGCTTCTTCAGCATTAAAGGGACACTTTCATTTACATGTTAGGGTTGGTTTGTTAGTTTGTTTTAGTGACACTTCAGCTTTAAGGGCCTAGTCCCACCAGATGTTACCAAAAAAGTAATAAGCTTCCCTTTTGTAATTTAGCGCTATAACATGTTCATAACAACCTTCAACTTTATCTTCTTGAGCAGTTCTTACCAAATTTCCATCACCTGCTCAATGTCATTTCTCATCTACAGAAATGTTACCCTTTCTAGTTTAGAAACTGTCTTTATTTGAAAACCTGTTTCTGGCCTGGGGTGCTGAGCTCTATTTAGGCTACAGCACCTTAGGCTTATCCTTAGGTGTGAGTGTATGTGTGTGCAGCCTGAACTTTCCAGTTTAGGAATGGGGTTCAAAGGCTACAGCCCCTTGTTCTCAGCATTATAATGAGGACCGCTGTTTTGCTTGTTTTTTACTCACATATTTACACGTCTGGTTTAAGCCTTTCCTACTGAAGGCTGTGCAGCACACATCAGTGAAGAGGCACAGAAAGTCTAGTAACACTTGCTCCCTTGAAGGTAGACATGGCGGTTTGAAATTAAACCCAACGTGGATCAGTATTAAGAATGAATCAAGTACAAGAAATTTTGGGTCTGAGCAACACTTTGATCCTTACCTGCCACTGGAGAGGACTGCCTGACCAACATTAAAAAAAGACCACAGATGAAACATTACCTGTGCTCCTTCTATTCTGTGAGAAAGAAGCCAACAGGATGATGCCCCTCTTCCATATCTTTGACTGAACTTTGTGCTAAAAAGATATACCGGCTTATTAAAAAAAGATAAACATGTTTTTGGGGCTTCCCTCTTTTTTTCTTTCTGATGTACTTCTGCTATGAGATCTCACAGTTAAGGCCCATGCCTCCCCTGACATCTAGCAGCCTGCATTACTCTTGTGTTGTGCAAAGGCAGTTATTTAGCAGTCTGAACAGTCTGATCAGTTGTTAGGAGAAACATGCTGATTGCTTTGGGACACAGATCAGTTTTGGCAGAACACTCTCTTGGCAGATGGAAAAGCCTAGATAACCAACTGGTTCTTGTGTGAACTAGGGGCAGCTGCAAAACTAATCTGTAAGGATGGAAAAATGAATGCCGAGGACAAAAAGAGTAAAATACAAATTACTGTATACAACAAGCAGAAATAATACGGCCAGTAAAGAACTATAAGCTTCCCTTTCTGAAAATGTTCTTTCATTAAAATGCTAGTAAGATTTGAGAGAATTTTTTCCGGAAAAATGTTTGGTCGTAGCTTTCTTTTTATTATTTATTTTATCCAGGAAAGCTTTAAACACTCTCCTAATGCAATGGCAGTTTCTTTTGATACACAGTGTGGCTGCCTAAATGCACACCTAAAAGATTACATTTTCCTTTTTCTCTCAACTGGCAAACTGTTTTTCCTTTAAAAGGGTCACACAAAGGAGTTTATCTACTGCTGTTTTAATACTAAAGAAAATGAGCTGACACTTTTCAGTGACCATTTAACTATATTTTATGATTGGCATTGCTGACAATTTGGTTAATAGCTCTTTAAGTTCTTTTACAAGTGTAAATGTTATGTAGGCAAGCGACAAGTTGAGCAATGTGAGTTTTGCATCTCAAAAGTAAAGGTATCTGCCAAATGTATAATAAGAATAATTATAATTGTCATTAACATTTTGATCTGCTCTTGCTGCTACTAATAGACCAGGACAGGACAAAGCTGCCCTTACATGATAAATCAGTTTTTCAAGATTGAAAAACTCATTTTGAAATCTTCAAATCAAAGTGATAAAACCAATAACCTTAAAAATAATTACAATTCTTCTCAGTAAAAGATTTACATTAAGTTATTCTCTCAAAGTAAGGTTTGTTAAAGCTAGAGGGAATTTACTGTAGTTTAATGATTATTCACACTTTGTTAAATTATGATACTGCAAACCTGAGTTGAAGTGAACACTAAAAATGGCATCTTAATCAATGTGCATGGAATGACAGAATTATATGGTGCACATCTTTGCTAATAATCTTGCAAATTAATAGATAAAAATTAACAACCTTGTAATTCGTTTAGATGAATAACCAAAAAAGTAAGCAATTCTTCGGACACTTCCACCTCAGTGATTTTATTGTTTTTGTTTTAATGACAAGCAAGTTAGAAGACCATCAACTGAACAGTCAATCTACATATCCAGAACTAATGAAATACAGTACTTTACTACTTCTGCATATTGCTAATCCATTTAATAATAATAATTCTTTACATTTAAGTAGCGCTTTTCTCACTACTCAAAGTACTTCAGTGAGTGTAGAGCCATCTTAACCACCACTAATGTGTAGCATCCAAGTGGATGATGCAACAGCAGCCATTTTTAAGCCAGTATGCTCACCACACACTACCTATTATTTGGTGAAGAGATGGGAGACACAACCTGCGGCGCTTTATAAAGCACGTATTTACATATGATGACGATATCATTTTTAAGATGAAATGCAGCAAATTATGTTGATTATATTATACAGATAAAACTTTAACTTCATTTGAATAATCTGTACTGTTAATAATTAAACATGTGAGGACACAGTGCCGCAGCGCTAGCAAGTTCACGTATTGTCCCTGCCTTGCACTGTATATTTGCTGAGGCTGGCGCGACACTGGAAGGACAGATAGAATAATTAAACACGTACTATGAAGATATTTCAATGTTCCTTAAAAGTTTTGAAGAATCGTCGTTGTAAGCTTACAGATGACTTAACGTTTATTACAGAGCTGATTGTGTGGCTATTGGGTATTTGGAGAAAGAAAAGTAAGGACAGGAATTGGAGGTTATATTTGAAAGAGACAGGACTGCTGCAATAAATTATTTCATCGAAGGTCATGCATGGCGCAGCAGCATCTTGTGTGAGACATGAACAATCACTGTGCCACTGTGTTCCCATGTTTAATAACATGCTTTCATTCCAATCATCATGAAAATGACATCACGTATACATCTCAGTATTTTAGTTATTCAGAGAGCTGTAATATCACAAATGTAATGGATTCTGTGTCCTGTCAGAGAAAGAGAAAGAACGGAAGCACGTAGTGATTCACACACATAGAGCACACAGAAGATCACATACAAAACAAAGCATTTAACATGCTACTTTAGTTATGATGGGATTTGAGAAACTAGTAAATTAAATGATTTTAAGATGAAGTTTATGATGTTCTACTTTAATGACTAAATAAACTACATGATTAAAGTGGAAATTATGAGATTTTTTTCCCACTGTATGCCTATTTTTTTCTCTGTACCCTAATAAGCTTTCATATGACACTCAGACGGTGGGCTACAACTCACCTTTTCACGGCGACTTTGATATGTGACTTCTTTTTTATTTTGGCTGTGCGACTTTGTGTACTTGAGCTTTCAAGTTTCTCCAACACGCTATGTCACTCGATCAACTTCCTTTTGTTGATTATACCACTGTTTAAACCAACAAATAGTATGTTTTTCCTTTGCCTCCACTTGGTATTCGCTGAAATTCTTGTATTTTCCCCCGTGCTTTTCCCATTGTCTTTTCACAGAACGCTGAGCTTAAGGGCTATTTAAATTGATTTGCATAAAGAGGCATAATTCTGGGAGGTATTGGGGCGGGACAGCAGGCGCATGCACGCGCGTTACTTCTCACGCTGACCGGGATTTATGTAGCGGACCAACGTGGAAGTTGGAGTACACACAGATTCCTGCATCTAGATTTTTCTGTGCGTAAGCACATTTCAGCTTTTGTACTTACATCATGTTATAGTGCAAATTCTACGCACGCCGTGATACATGTGGCTCCAGGTGGAGAGACTCCTCCATTTGCCCACCTATAAAACAATAATGTCCACATTCAAACAATTCTCCCTCTCACCTTCCTCTCTCTCTATCCTCTTAATTTATGTGGAAGTAAAAAACTCCCCCAAGGAATACAGGACAAGTTCTATCAATTAGATTTTTATTCAGTCACAGATGAGTACGTGGATTCTACGTTGCAAGGCAGAAGAGCAGTTACATTTTTTTCTATTGGCTTTTTATAATTTCTTCTTTTCCTCCCCCTTCCCCTTATTTCTTAAAAATAAACATAATATTTTTTATTTAAGCACTTTGTTTTAGTACACTAATGGGACATCTGTTCTTATTTTTTTTACTGATCAGATAGACCCTAAAGAAGGAAAGGTCATCTTTCCTGTGTCAAACAGATGCGTTCCTAAGAAACTGGAAATTGTCTTTGGTCAGCTTACTGCACCCTATCTTATGACAGACGCCTGTGTGAATAACCTGCCGTTATAGCAAAACGGCTTTGTCATCTATTAATCCTTAGTAGCTTGCAAGCAGTTAATTTTTCTTTCATACTCATTAATATATTAATGATTTCACCCCAGACCAAGTTTCTTAACTTTGTATTTAATCTTCCAGTTGTCTTGTAAATATGATATTGTTAATTGTTTTTCTGTTTATATTTCACTGTGCGGTATTGATATTTATTTTGTTTCATTACTGTATTATATCAGTTGTATAGTGTCTTCTTCTCCTTGTACTGTTTTATTCTGAGCCTCAGGGGAAGGGGCCCCTCTGAGTAACACCCCTTAGCCTTTTTATTGGGCTGAGGTTGACTGTAGTTTAAATGTCTCTTATTTAGGATTTTGTTTATCAAAAGAGCCTGTGGGTTCTTTTTCTGTTATGATCTGGAGATTCCTAAAAGGTGAAATTGGTAAGACCTCCAAATCAAGCTAGGTGTTAGGCCAGAACTATACCTGGTCTGCTCAGAAGAATCTCACCAGATTTCAAGCCATGCTTCTAAGGTTCTTGTTGGCTTCTGCTGGAGCAGTTCCCAGAAATGGGTGCTGGCAAAGAACTATTAAAGGAAGGATGATTATTAACTTTCCACTTGGATGGATACATTAAACAAGAAACTTTATAAAGAGAAGCTCCATTAATAAAATACCAAAAAAAATACAAAGAGGCTGCAGAATCGAAAAGAAGAACAAAAGAGTTGCCTAAAAGGCAAGTCCCAATACCCAGTCCAGTAATCAGGATCCTAGGAAAAACAGCAAGAAATACTCAAAAAATAATAAATTCAGACAGAAAAGCAATAGTTAGAAAACTCCAAAAATCAATGCATGGTTCCCACTTCTGAGCCATCTCAGTCAGTTTAAATAGCCTAAGGGAGGGTTCAGAAATAATGACATCAGATTGGCCTTGCAAAGAACACAGAAGTACATTTAAAGACACAATACAAAAATAAACAAAAATGACAGAAATAACATAACAATATGAAAAATTATAATAAAGTAATAGTAAAGTAACAAATAATAACAAAAATATCAATTAAATATCTGAACATATCTTAATGCACAGCATTCTCTCAGTTTTTTTGTTTTTCAACATTGGCCTTTTTGAAGATTAATATTATTGGTTTGTTGATGGCCTTTGTTTTCATATTCTTTTTTGTTTTTTGCTTAAAGTGTTTGTTAATATATCTAAATAAATCCTTTAAGTCTTTGCACCTAAGGTTACATGATTCCCCCATCTTCATATTCTTTTGTTTTTGGATTTTTTTTGGGCCCAAGCAGAACTGCTTTTAGAGTTTTGGGAAGATTGTTACTTGATGTTAGGCCTAATTGGAGCCTTAAGGCCTTTTTTGTGATAAGACTTATTTTGAGATTCAAGAGGTGGCATGAATCATAACAACATCCATCCATTCATTTTTTAAACCGCTGAATCCAAATACAGGGTCACGGGGGTCTGCTGGAGCCAATCCCAGCCAACACAGGGCACAAGGCAGGAACCAATCCTGGGCAGGGTGCCAACCCACCGCAGGACACACACAAACACACCCACACTAGGGCCAATTTAGAACCGCCAATCCACCTAACCGGCATGTCATTGGACTGTGGGAGGAAACCAGAGCACCCGGAGGAAACCCACACATACACGGGGAGAACATGCAAACCCCAAGCAGGGAGGACCCGGGAAGCGAACCCGGGTCTCCTAACTGCGAGGCAGCAGTGCTACCACTGCGCCACCGTGCCGCCCTCATAACAGCATGTTCTTGGCAAATCCATTTCTACTCAAATTAACTTTCCAAATGTAATTACATAATCTTCAGCAGAAACTGGTATTTGAAATCATCCAGGGTTTAATATCTGACCCCCTTTAGGTCTGGACCAGCTCTATGAAGTTTCTGAGCCACTAAGGCTACATTGTCCTTTTGTGGGTCCTGGGACCACTGGATTTCTAACCCCTGTCCAGCCACTGAACATCCAGTCCCCCATGACTGTTGTGCAATGCTTAATCTTTTGTTTGGGTAGGGTTTTCCAGTCCTAAACTGGAACTCTCTATTATCACATGTTAATTGTAGGTTATTCTTGCCAGTTCCCTCTTATTCTGATGGATAATACATTTCTGGAAACCCATGAGCCAAAACAGGGCAGACAACCCTGTGGTGGTCCCTGCGGTGGTCCCTGCGGTGGTCCCTGCACTCTCACATCGATAAGCAGTAGTTTTATGATTTCAAACCTGTGTTTTCTTTTTCTTTGTTGTGCCCTCTTTTATACCTTTTCTCTACAAAAAGTTCTAAATCTAGAATCACCAGCTTATCTTATATATCTGTCTGATATTTTTGTAGAACACTAGGGGGCATCGCCAAACCCTGTGTTTGGTTAATCAGATATACAATTTTCATTTTTTTTTCTTTGGAATTGTTTCAATTTCATAATTTGCACTTTTATTTTAAAGCTTCATTAAAAACAATATTTTTTGGAGACACAGTGTGACAATGCAACGTATAACTGCCCATGAGTGAAAATGTTTCTGTTTCTCTAATAATAATCCAACTTTTTCTAATGTTGGTCCCTGTGATTTATTGATTGTCATATCAAAAAGTTATTCTCACAGTAAACTGTAAATGTTTTAATATGAATGGCATATCACGATCTCCTTTGGTGTGTAATGTTATTCGCGGAATATATACATTACCTTTCTTTTTGCCTGTTAAAATTTGTATTATTCAAGCATAAGGGTGTTCATATGTGCACTTGGCACCAGGACACCCTAGGCCTCAGTTCGATGATCGACTTTGTGTTTGTGTTATTGGACTTGCGGCCATATGTCTTGGACACTCGGGTGAAAAGCGGGGCGGAGCTGTCAACTGATCACCACCTGGTGGTGAGTTGGCTTCGATGGTGGGGGAAGATGCCGGTCAGGCCTGGTAGGCCCAAACGTGTTGTGAGGGTCTGCTGGGAATGACTGGCAGATTCCCCTGTCAGAAGTAGCTTCAACTCCCACCTTCGGCAGAACTTCGACAACGTACCAAAGGAGGGGGGGGACATTGAGTTCGAATGGGCCATGTTCCGTGCCTCTATTGTTGAGGCGGCTGACCGGAGCTGTGGCTGTAAGGTGGTCGGTGCCTGTCGTGGCGGCAATCCCCTAACCCGTTGGTGGACACCGGCAGTGAGGGATGCCGTCAAGCTGAAGAAGGAGTCCTATAGGACTTTTTGTCCTGTGGGTCTCTGGAGGCAGCTGATAGGTACCGGCAGGCCAAGCGGAATGCGGCTTTGGTGGTTGCTGAGGCAAAAACTCGGGCATGGGTCGAGTTTGGAGAGGCCATGGAGAACGACTTTCGGACGGCTTTGAGGAGATTCTGGTCCACTGTCCCGCGTCTCAAGAGGGGGAAGCAGTGCAGTGTCAACACCGTATATGGTGGGGATGGTGCGCTGCTGACCTCGACTTCGACGTTAGGGTCTGTGGGGGGAGTACTTCGAAGACCTCCTCAATCCCACTAACATGCCTTCCAATGAGGAAGCAGAGCCTGGGGACTCTGAGGTGGGCTCTCCCATCTCTGGGACTGAAGTCACCGAGGTGGTCAAAAAACTCCTTGGTGGCAGGGCCCCGGGGTGGATGAGATACGCCGGAGTTCCTCAAGGCTCTGGATGTTGTAGGACTGTCTTGGTTGACACGTCTCTGCAATATCGCATGGACATCGGGGACAGTGCCTCTGGATTGGCAGACCGGGGTGGTGGTCCCCCTCTTTAAAAAGGGGGACTGAAGGGTGTGTTCCAACTACAGAGGGATCACACTCCTCAGCCTCCCTGGAAAAGTCTATTCGGGGGTTCTGGAGAGGAGGGTCCGTCAGATAGTCGAACCTCATATTCAGGAGGAACAGTGTGGTTTTCGTCCTGGTCGTGGAACAGTGGACCAGCTCTACACCCTTAGCAGAATCCTGGAGGGTGCATGGGAGTTTGCCCAACCAGTCTACATGTGTTTTGTGGACTTGGAAAAGGCGTTCGACCGTGTCCCTCGGGGAATCCTGTGGGGTGCTCCGGGAGTATGGGGTACCGGACCCCCTGATAAGAGCTGTTCGGTCCCTGTACAACCGGTGTCAGAGCTTGGTCTGCATTGCCGGCAGTAAGTTGAGCCCGTTTCCAGTGAGAGTTGGACTCCGCCAGGGCTGCCCTTTGTCACCGATTCTGTTCATAACTTTTATGGACAGAATTTCTAGGCGCAGCCAGGGTGTTGAAGGGGTCTGGTTTGGTGGACTCAGGATTGGGTCACTGCTTTTTGCAGATGATGTTGTCCTGTTTGCTTCATCAGGCCGTGATCTTCAGCTCTTTCTGGATCAGTTCGCAGCTGAGTGTGAAGCGGCTGGGATGAGAATCAGCCCATCCAAATCCGAGACCATGGTCCTCAGCCGGAAAAGGGTGGAGTGCCCTCTCAGGGTTGGGGGAGAGATCCTGCCCCAAGTGGAGGAGTTCAAGTATCTCGGGGTCTTGTTCACAAGTGAGGGAAAAATGGACCGTGAGATTGACAGGAGGATCAGTGTGGCATCCGCAGTGATGCGGGCTCTTTATCGGTCTGTCATAGTGAAAAAAGAGCTGAGCCGTAAGGCAAAGCTCTCAATTTACCAGTCGATCTACATTCCTACCCTCACCTATGGTCATGAGCTATTGGTAGTGACCAAAAGAACGAGATTGCGAATACAAGCGGCTGAAATGAGTTTCCTCCGCAGGGTGTCTGGGCTTTCCCTTAAAGATAGGGTGAGAAGCTCAGTCATCCGGGAGGGGCTCAGAGTAGAGCCGCTGCTCCTCCGCATCGAGAGGAGTCAGATGAGGTGGCTCGGGCATCTGATCAGGATACCTCCTGGACGCCTCCCTGGTGAGGTGTTCCGGGCACATCCAACCGGGAGGAGGCCCCGGGGAAGACCCAGGACACGCTGGAGGGACTATGTCTCCCGGCTGGCCTGGGAACGCCTTTGGGATTCTCCCGGAAGAGCTAGAAGAAGTGGCCGGGGAGAGGGAAGTCTGGGCCTCTCTGCTTAAGCTGCTGCCCCCGCGACCCGACCAAGGATAAGCGGAAGAGGATGGATGGATGGATGGATGGATGGATGAAATTTGCATTGCTTCTCCGTGATCATAAATATACACCTGATCGAATTGTGTATTCTTTGAAATTCAACTTGTCGTTGCTTAACTGTTCCGGGACCACAAATTCTCATAGCGTATGGTCTATTATTGTGTAATTACACATTTTATGCATTGAATGATGCGAATGCGAAAAGACTTTGTTTTCTACTCTTTGCCTTCTATTTCTGACCTCGCTTTGTCCTGCTCTTTTTTTAGTTACACCTGGTTGTGATAATTAATCACCGTTTGTTTTGCGGTAATGCGATCTTTTCTATCTTTTCTTTGATACTGTAGCGATGATAAAGTGTCACAAAAGTTTTACTTGAACAATCGCTGACTTCGTAACCCCAAACACAACTTTCTAGCACCTTCTCCAACTCTTCATCCTCCAGGTCTCGCACCCCCTTTACTGCATCTATCAACACCCTGCTATCAGTCTTCCGTGCTGTACTCCGCCCTCCCTCAGTCGGACCGAACAGTCACTTAAAACCAAATAGGCTGCAACCTGGCTGGGACGCTGCAATACTTTTGAATTTTACTGGTTTCATAATCTCTTATCTGCCTTTTTTTGTCTCCAACACCTTTGGGTCTCTATTCTCCGTATTGTCCTTTTACGATTTTTATGTATTGAGAGCATAGGATCTGTGTGAACTACGTGCTTTTACACGACTAACTGTTTTTTGATGAATTTGCGCTTATATGATATCTTTTGTAAGTAGGACATGTCTTGCAAGAATCTCATGTTCCACGTCCCTGCGAGACAGCCCTGGCACAGTCTCTTGGCACCAAGCCTTATGTTTACGGTCCCCGCGTGACGCTCCGTAGCAAGTGTCTTTTGTCTTGCAGGTCTTTTAAATGTCTTTCGAGAACTCCTAAGAAGATCACGTATTGTCGCCTTGCTTTTGATTTCCAGGATTTCTTTTTACTATACAGAGACAACAAAGAAAGCTCTGTAACTTGTGCAGATATTCATGGTGTAATATTTGCCAATGCTGAAAATGTTCTATCTGTATACTTTCAGACCTAAGTGCAGTAGTGACTGTTAGATGTTGTTCTTAAGTTCTTCTATTTATGAAATCCGTTTTCTTTGGTTCAGATGACAATATTCTGTCATTCTTGTCTATAATAAAAGAAACTCTTTACATTTATATAGCGCATTTCTCACTACTCAAAGCGCTATCCATGCAGGGAGGACCCGGGATGTGAACCATTCACCTTGTTATAGTGTGGCAGCAGCACTACCACTGTGCCATTCTATGACGCTTTACAAGGCCAGTGTGACATCAAAGAGCTGTAGCAGCTAATGTAGGATGGGACAGCAAACCCACTTGGATCCAACCCCCCTCCCTGGATCATATACTGCTGATCCTAGTAGTGGGCTAAAAATGATCAGAAAATTTACAAATACATTTAAACACAAAATGTGTGCACAGAATAAAACTAGAAATGTGTCAGTGTCTTCATGTCTTAAAGCTAATGTCTTTTTGTATGGACTTGTATGTGACCTGTGTGTAACACTGAGTTGACCCCTAAAGTTTACCCAAAGTGCTGAGCAGTTAATGCAAACAGGAGGGAGTGAATAATCCATGTGCTTTAGAGTAGTGTATTTGAGCAAAAGAATCAGGGAAAAAAAATAAACTGTATATTTCATTTCAATAGAGGTGAGTACCTGCCTTTGAATCTGTGAGGGGCAAGCTTTAGTCAATTTCTACTTCCTGTCTGCAGGAATTTTTACTGTTCTGATATTTAATTCTATTAATTATATCTCAGGTTGACACAGCAGTTAGCACTGCGGTGTCACAGTACATTGTCACAATAATTGGTCCTGCATATTTGACAGACACTTCCCTAGCCATCAGGGAAATTTAAAAGACCATTGCGCTATTGTAGTTCACTCAGAACTACTGTAGTTCCGTTTCTCCTTCCTCATTGACTTCAATGCATTTTGCAGAGTTCAGCAGAGTTCCCAAACATTTCTGAGATTTCAACAAACTCAAAGCAAATCAAATTCAGTGGATTTCACTCATCACTAATCTTCAGTGTGGTGCGGAAATCCTTCAGCTCAGAAAAACTGAAAGTCAAGTGAAAATTTCAACACCATATTTTAAGCTTGAGGGTTTCAGCTTTAGCCACTTTTTATGATGCAGCAAAAATAGTGTTTTGTTATTTTCGTTTTCTTTTTTATTCTTTTTTTTATTTTGTGTGCTTCTTCAGTTTATCTGCTAAATTTTCATATGCCACCAATTTGAAATACATTGCTAGTATGTCACACACATATCATGTCATGGCTATAGTGAGTAGGGACGAGCCAGCAATGTGAGTGAAATTAAATTGTTCTTAAAACTTAGTAGTTTATTGTTTTTTTTTACTTTCAGTTCAGGAAATATATTACAGTAATGTATCCTTCAGACACAATGGCTGTCTGGCTCCTGTTTTTCCCAGCAGGTTCCTCTTTTTTGTTTTTTTTTCATTTACCACTGTGCTAATTATTTGTTTTATTTCAGTTTGTGCTCTCCAGGGTGCAATGATTCCCATAGATGCCTTGTTTCCATATTAATAGCATGTCCTGATTTGCAGGAATATTTAAGAACGTGCACACTGATTGGACAACTGAAATGTCTACCAATGCAAATTATTTACATAAGTGTAGGAGCCAGATCTTTTAACTTAAGGTTAATGATAAATTTACCTTAGTTTTTGTTTAGTTTAAATGTGAATATATTGTAGTTTTAATATATATATATATAAAAGAAGACTCGGTTCAACCCCCAATAAGTTAAAGGTAATGGAATGTTCTTAATGTTAGCGCTGTTTGACAATAGAATAGCACTTAGACTGAAGGTAGGCAGTTAGAAAGAAGCATGAGCTGTTAGACACAAATGCAAAAAGGTTACATACAGTTGAGGTCAGAAATTTCCATACACTTAGGGTGAATTCTTTAAATCTCAATTTATAACCCCTCCACAGATTTTATACTAATAAACTACATACCGTATATACTTACTATGGGAACCAGTCCAGACACAGTCAGGCAGACACCAATGGTTTACACCCAAACACACGTTTATTACACATAACTCCTATTTACAAGTGTCCCGTGCACAACCCAGTGCCCCTGCACTAATCGCCCTTAAGTCCAGGCCTCTATCACAATGCCTTTCTCTTTTCCTGACCGCCTCCACTCCTCTCCTCCAAGCTTTGTCCTCTTCCACCTGACTCCAGCTATCAAATGGAGGGAGGCAGCCCCTTTTATGATCACACGGACGTGCTCCAGGTGCCTCCCGATGAACTTCCGCCGGCACTTCCTGGTGTGGTGGAAGTGCCGGCTGAGCACCCAGAAGCTCTCTAGGTGTTCCTGGTAATCCTTCCACCAGCACCTCCATGTTTGACAGAAGTGCTGATGTCCAGGGCTCTTCAGGCATTTGGGCACCCCCTGGTGGAGACCACGGGCCCCTATAGGGTTGAGCTTCCATGCTCTGTTCCCGTGGTCCCCATACCAACCAGGATGGCTGCCCCCTTGTGGTCTCGAGGAGGCGTAATCCCACTTCCGGTCCTTTCGGGCATCTCAGCTGGGTACCACCTCCAGCCGCTTGCCACATCACGTAAAAGTCAGGTCCTGAAACCTGAAAAATCGATCATAAAATCAGACCCCAACTTATATGCCCATTCAATATTGTGACACTTACATATTTTTTTTTTTTACATCTTCTTGCCTCCTCCAATCTGACACCAGTTTCTCAGCGCAGTTACCAATTTCTTTCGCTACTTCAACGACGTTTAATTTAAAACCAGCGTCATATTTTCTTTTGATCAAACACTCCATTGTAGATAAAGGATGCTCTTACGATAAAGGTGTATGAGGGTGTGACATACAAAAAACACAAATCAGTGCCAACATTGCTTCAGAATAGTTTGGGTATTACCGTGTGGTCACGTAGGCACAATAGAGAAAGAGAGAGAGGTTAGGAGCACGCGCTGATACAGCACATTGCCACATCCACATACAAAAAAAAGGCATTGTGCTCTGTGGTTACTCTCTCAGGTGGGCGTTAGCATATCATAATCTCTTGGACCAATAGCCTGAGTTTTCTGCATTTAACTGATACAACCGACATTATAAAATACTAAAAATTATATGGTAAAATCAAGTCCCGACTTATCTGCAGGAGAACTTATCCGCCAATATATATGGTATTTAGCATATCGTTTAAGACATCTACTTTGTGCGGGGCAAAAGTAATTTTTTTCCAACAGTTTTCACAGAAAAAGTATTTCACTTTTTATTGACTACATCACAATTCCAGTGGGTCACAAGTTTACATACACTTTATTCACTGTGCCTATAAACAGCTTGGAAAATTCCAGAAAATGATGTCATGGCTCTAGGCAGTTAGACAATTAGCCTAATTGGAGTCAACGTGTGGATTGTGAATGTATGTGAAGGCCTACCATCAAACTCACTGCCTCTTTGCTTGACAAACAAAAAGAAATCAGCCAAGACCTCAAAAAGAAAAGTGTGAACCTCCACAAATCTGGTTCACCCTTGGGAACAATTTCCAAATACCCAAAGGTTACAAACAATAATGTGCAATTATAAACACCATGGGACCACACAGCCATCATACCTACATCAAACTGCAAATCAATCCCAGAACAACAGCAAAGGACTTTGTGAAGATGCTGGAGGAAAGAGGTAGACAAGTATCTATATGCATAGTAAAACGAGTCATACTGTATATTGACATAACCTGAAAGGCTGCTCTGCTCCAAAGCTGACATAATAAATCCAGACTGCAGTTTGGTGCAATGACACATGGGTACAAAGATCTTACCTTCCTGGAGAAATGTCCTCTGGTCTGAGGAATCCAAGATCAAACTCTTTGGCCATAATGACCATCGTTACGTTTGGAGGAAAAATGGTGAGGCTTGCAAGGCAAAGAATACCATTCCAACTGTTAAGCATGGTGATGGGGGCATCATTTTGTGGGAGTGTTTTGGTGCAGGAAGGACTGGTGCACTTCACAAAATAGATGTCATCATGAGGAAGGAAAATTATGTAGATAAACAGCAGCAATATCTCAAGAGCTCAGCAAGGAAGTTGAAGCTCAGTCACAAATGGGACAATGATCCCAAGCATACATTGGCAAAATTAGGGTTAATGACAACAAGGTCAAGGTAATGAATGGCCATCACAAAATCTTGACCTCAAACTGATTGAAAATTTGTGGGCAGAACCAAAAAAGTGTGTGTGGGCAAGGAAGCCTACAAACCTGCCCTAGTTTCACCAGTTCTGTCTGGCCAAAATTCCAGCAACATATTGTAAGAAGCTTGTGGAAGGCGACCAAAAATGTTTGGCTCAAGTTTAGCAACTTAAAGGTAATACTACCTAATATTAACAAAGTGTATGTAAACTTGTGGCCCACTAGAATTATGATATAGTCAATAAAAAGTGAAAGACTATGTCTGTGGACATTGTTGGAAAAAATTACTTTTGCCATGCACAAAGTAGATATCTTGAATGATTTGTCAAATGTATAGTTTGTTAGTATAAAATCTGTGAAGGGGTTATAAAGTGGGTTTTAAAGAACTCACCCTAAGTGTATGGAAACTTCTGACTTCAACTGTAATTTTCTGATTGTTATGTGCATAGTCCTAGTATTGTGATAATAGATAGAAACCTTCAGAAATGTAACATAGGTACTTAGGCCTCACACGGAATGCCATAGAAAAGAAGTTTCCCTGTTTTACTTTTTTATGTGTATTATCAACTTTTTTCCTTATTTTGTGTGAACTGTTTGCTTTGAATTTCACTGAAATGTTTTAAAGAAGACACTTGGACAACAAGTCCTACTACTGCTGGAATGCCTTTCTGGTGGCTGCATTTGAACTATTTTGAACTATTTTGAAACTCACGACAAAAACAGCTACACTAAGTTAACACTGTATGACATTCTCATGCACAAGTGATCTGGGAAAGCAGCACGAGGTTCAAGACAGAAACCAACCCTGCATGGGGTGCTAACAGGACCCAGTTAATATACTCATCTGGTTATGAAATGTAACTCACTCTAACCTGCACGTCTTTGGCATGGAGAGGAAAACCAGAATATCATCAGAAAAAGCATCCAGACAACGGGAACAGTCCTTTAATCCACACAGCCAATAACCAGGTATAAGATCTGAGCCAGGGGTGTTGGGCCAAAGAAGCAGCAACTATCCATGCAACTGCAGGGTTAGCTACTTAGCCCTATCAATACAGTTTCCCAGTCCAACACTATTCAAAGAAAAAAATCGTTTTAACTTGAGCAAATGAGAAAAATGAAAACATTGACCAGCATGTACAACAAAAAGGTCATAAATATGCCCAATGATTATGACAGTGGCATCTTAAAAATGTTTTGGGTTTTGCTCAAAAGTCCTCTGACTATGATTGTGAGAGTGACATTTATGTAAGGTGCGTTTATTTAAGGAAACCGAAATGAATCAATGCAGCAGTGATGGAAGAAACTAGAAAAGTAGTTAGCAGCCTGGCCAAACTGGCCCTAGACAAGACACCACCCTCTATCCCCATTAAGAAATTGGTACCTGTCTTGAACAAAAAAAAGATATGTGAAGACCAAAACAAGAGATTCCCAAATACTTGTTTAAAATATTATTTTTATTAAAATACAAGAACCAATATTTTAAAGAAAAACATTTAACAACACTTAAAATAATAAGCTATTACTTGGCAACAACACCTCTTAATAAGATATAACCCTGACACATTCAAAAATTAAAATAAAAGATCAGAGAACAACAAAGCCCATTTGGACCAGTAAGTGAAGGAACAGCCCAGCCTTGACCCCATTAAGGATAAGAAAAGGAAAGGATTAGGACCATAACTGTTAGGCCGTATCATATCAGTCCATTTAATGATGCAAAAGCCAGATGCTTCACTGATCCTCATTGCCGAGAGTTTCAGAAAGGTAAAATTTAAAAGAAGCTTTCCAGATGAAAAGAAAAAAGGATTTCCAATGAGAGGCAAAGGCAACGTTTGCTGTAGTTGTTTATAAAACAATTAGCCCCATGCTGGACAACATCTAAATGAAGTAAAAGAAATTCTAGAAGTAGAAAAATGTGGGGATGTTAATAAAGAGAACACCAGACTAGAAGCAGAACACAGAAGGTCAGTGCCAAAACATATTCACATACATGCCTGGTGTGTTCAACTAACAGAGGTGACAGTTGGGGTCAGAGGACAATCCCCAGCCATATCATTTACGTGCCATGGAATATAACTGGGTTTGTTAATAGCTAGGATTCCTTGAAACAGGAGATGTTTTTATAAATTTAAATTCCATTAAAAAGAAGGACTAGAGTAAAGATCTCTGTGCCAAAATTTGTTAACTGCTAATCACCAATTGAATGCCTTACAACTCATCGTGTATAAGGTTGTTACTAGTTTCTGGCAAGGGGACTGTATACAAAGGAAAGGAAGCAAGGACACACGAGTCCGAAAGCCTGCAAGCTTTACAAACAGATCTAATTTGAAAGTGAAAGAAAAAGGA
Organism: Polypterus senegalus; assembly: GCF_016835505.1. Taxonomy (NCBI): domain Eukaryota; kingdom Metazoa; phylum Chordata; class Cladistia; order Polypteriformes; family Polypteridae; genus Polypterus; species Polypterus senegalus. The sequence goes on along the minus strand of NC_053163.1, from coordinate 121,004,986 downwards.
AGAGGTTCGGAGAGATTCTCAGATACTTTTGACTGACTAGAATTGTTTCACTTACATAATGATTCAAGTACTCACTGGTGGAAATTAAGGGAGTTTGGCGGCATTTAGTCTAGAATTCAGGAATAGCTTCTTTACAAAATGGGCTTGATTGGTTAATGTGTTTTTAAATAGAAATTAACCAAAATACCAAGGCAAATTTGTTATTGGTTAACCAAGTGCACTTAATAGACTGAGCACTTTCCTTTCATTTATAAAATTTGTTCTATCATCAAGTTCTAGAATTAAATAAAAAAAAGCAGCTACATAGATTATAGTTAGTCCTTAAGTGCTTTAGGCTGCCTGGCAGTAAAATATTGATTTTTCTGAGTTTATTTATTTATTTATTTTTTCCACACCGACTCTCATCATATGCTTTCCTTTTTCATTTCAACCATATAAGCCCAGTGTGACCTGACTTGAGTGACTTTTGATCCATTTACTGTCTGCAGCTAAAATGAGCATCACTTATTGGGTTTCAATCTCAGCGGCAGGTAAGAAGGACATTACAATGCAAGGAGCTGGGGGGAAGGATGAAATGTGATTACATGTCAGAGTAATCTTTCTTATCAAAACCATGTCTGTATTCACGTTCTACCCCGGGTTATGTGACCTTAAATGAGAATAGAGATAATGAGCTTGTAGATGTGCGACACCATACAACAACTTTAGCTTCCCCACAATGGCTCTGTGCAGACTGTCGGTGTGGCATGTGGTATACAGGCCTGCCCAAATTCACACATGGCTCGTCATTTCATGCAGCTCTGACTCAATAGGTCTTTTTCATCACTGGATCAATATGGTTTGCTCCAGGCAAACTGTTTTACAGTCACAGGTTGCATTTCTCCTGTGTGACAAGCTTCTGGCCTTTACAAGGAAAAGAATGCTTTGAGAAAACACAAGTCTATGTGGACATCAGGTTTGGAGCAATTCATATCTTACTTTTTTCTCTCTTTCTCCGATTTGTATTATACAGTCGATGTGAAGTGGACATGCTTTACTAAGTCTTTTGTGAATTACATTTTCAGAAGCATCAATAAACTGAGCAATAACAAAGTGCTTGGGAACTCTAGGGCACATCTTGACTCAGTGGGTCTCCATGGATGTTTCTGATTTAGGAAGGAAAGTTAAAAACCATTAATTCTGTAGGTCTGCCTTCAGTTTAGGGATGTTGTGACTCAAAATGATAAATGTTAATGGGGAGCTCTAGAATGGCTGTTGCAAAGGTAATTAAACACAAACTCGAGCAAAGCAGCATCTTACCTCCCTCAGTGCATGTCTCCTGTCCGCCCATTATGTGAATGATGCACCATAAGACACTGTTTAGTGGAACCAGAGGAAGAAGGAAGGCTAAAGGATGAACGGCAGCCCCAGGACAATACCGACACTCTTTAATTACAGGAAACTGTGGCTATGTTTACACTATCAAATTTTCATTTAAAAACTGCATTTTCAAACAAAACCAATCTTCATTTATACTAGCATTTTCACATTGTTTATGAACGTGTCTCCTGTCCACACTAAAAGAGCTCAAAGGCTTTCTTTATGAAGAATTCAAACTGTTCAAAATACAATTTAGGTGTATTCAGGCAAGCAACACAACAAGTGCCATGGAAAGCAACATTGGAATATGGATTTCCTTCTGTGAAGGGTGACCAATCAGGCAATGAGGTTTTCAGTGAGTAGGATCCAATCAGGGAATGGCAATGTAATAAGAACATACAAATCAGAGCACGAGTAGAGTCTGCGTTTTCAGCTGTCCCACTACAGTGCTGAATTAGCATTTTCAGAAGTATACGGCACTGGACCAGAACAGCAGGTTTGTCCTAACAGGACTGGGTAAGGCAGGAGCCAACACTGGACAGGACACCATCACAAGTCTGCTGACACCAAGCCTTGGCTTAATGTTTTACTATTTTATAATCCATCTCTTGTCAGAACCTGCTTATTGAAATTCAGGGTTGCAGTATTGACAACATTAATGAACCAAATCTTATGAGAAAGTTAGTCCACCACATGTCATCCTCACACTCGTTTACACATTGACATATTTCTTACTATTACTTATATTAGACAATACCATACTCTTAATATATTGATATTTTGTGATTTATTGCATTATGGGTTCTTCTCAGATGTAATTTTCATAATTGTAAATATGTATGAGTAGTACAAAGTGCAATGATCTATGCTGCTAACGCTACCCTGTAGCTCCTGTGTCTCACATTCAGCTCTTAGCTTGGCCACTGTTGGTGTGGACTTTACACATTCTCTCCATGACTTTCTATTTTTTTTCGGTGGGTGCTCTGGCCCTCACTTACTGTATTGTGACACAAAGTTGGACCTTTATGAGTAAATGCAGGGGTGTGCCTGATTGTACCTACAAAAGACATGCTTGTGCTTGATACTCCCAAGTTAGGCACCAACTTTCTATGTCTCAGAACAAGACTGAGGGGTTCGTGACTGATTATGTGGATGTACAAAGAGCTTTCAGGTTCTTAATGAAAGTATATTATGTCAAAATAATATGAACTGAAGTCTTTAAGACATGAATGTGATTTAAACCAGAATCAATAAAACTCATATAAACAAGTGGACAAGCAAACTCTGTGCAGTGACCTGGCCTGAGTAGTGGAGCAGTGATGCCACAGTGCTAACCGATGGACTGTCAGGCCACTCCAGCATCTGACCTGTAATTATTAAAAAAAGGATTTCACAATGTAGAATATTCCAAAATCTTTACTTCTGTACTGTAAATAGAATCTGTGAACTTACTTGAAAAATCTAAAACAAGACTGCTTTCTGCCTAGAAATTAATCTGAAGGGAAAAGTCAGCAACCGTTTCCTTCTGATGGAGATATCCATTCACCGTGTCTCATTTAAAAAATGGCCAAGCATTGAGCACAATTAGAAAATGAGCTCTACTTTTTATGTTCCGTAAAGCAGCAAAGGCCAAGCAATCAGGGTGATTGAAGTAATTGGAAACGTCACTCTGATGTTCAGGCGCACAGCAATGTGTATCACGCGAGGCAAAAAAAAAAAAAAATCACCAGATTAGTGACGAGGCCAGGACTTTGCTCTCGCTACAAAGACTCTCTCTCTGGCATTTATTATTCAGAACTGGCAACTTCCTTCAAATATGCTGCTTAATTAAAGCATTCATAGCCGGTCACTTCAAGAGTGGAAGTATGTAGGCTCTTCTGCTATTTGGTTGGGATTTCTCCAGCTAACCAACCCCAATCCAAACATACCATTGACAAAGGACACAGTTACACTACAGATAGTGAAAACATGAAAGCTCTCTGGCACAAATAAATGTGACCATTAGAACAAATCAGACTCAGGTGGCAGTCTGTCTTTCACGGCAAGCACTCTAAGTGACAATCAAAAGCAAATTATTTAATGATTGAATGGTTTGTTGCAGCTCTGTTCTAATCACGTTGCCTCATTGGGTTTGCCCCCTCAGCTTCATTCCAAATTATTGAGTTTGTACACCCCTGGTGTCTGTGCTGGTGTCATTTTGCTCTGTTGACTTCAGATTCATTCCACGCTACACAAACACTATGTCTGCTGGATTGGAAAATTCCACCATGAAGTACAAAGAGCACAAAAGAACATGAGGTAACAGATTTGGGCTCTCACTCCAGTGACCTGAAGATAATCAACTACATTCCTCAGTAGGATGTTTTTATTCAAATAGATATATTTGATGGGCCATCTCTGTAACTCTGTTTTACTTATTCTGGGTAGAAAAGCTGTGCTGGCATCCTCAGTTTGTGCCATTATGCACCACTAACTGACTTAAAGTTGATGTTTTGTGCACAGTGCATTGCTGCTATCAATGATTCTTTACACTTTATATATATATATAGTGAGAGAAACTTTAATTTCCCTTGGTGGTGGACTGTTTTATTTTTTTTTTTGTTTTCTATCTAGACACAGAGTTCAGTCAAGCGTTGAAATAGTAAGAAGTTGACAGGGTGAGAGTAGACTGAGGTTTTGTGCTCAATGCAGTGTTGCTAGATATCAGCAAGGAGTTTATTCAGTATGTATTAGAAACAGTTAAAGTAAAAAGAACTCAAATCATGACTGTGGAATTTGAGGAGTTCACAGCCACTTTGGAGTGTAAAATGTACCTAACTGATGGGGGAAAATGTGGAGCCTTGACACTACATTTGGAAATCTTTCAGTGAAATGTTGATGTTTTCAAATTTGTAACAAACTTGAAAGTATTGTGGCCAAATCAGCTGTTAACATCATACACCACCACATCATTATAATACAGTATCAGAAATACAGATTCATTTGTTTTTTGAATACATTCATCTACTTATTTTCTTAACGTATGTAATCCAACATGAGTAGCACGGGGCATTCTGCAAAGATACTATTTCAATACAAGGTCATGCAGGGCCTAGTTTGCTTTGTCAGCACCTGTGTAAATCAAGAGCAAACCCTGCATGGAAATGGGCCTATTTGTTGGAACTGCCAGTCAACATAACCAGGGCCGTCATATGGAATGGACACAATGGGCACTGAATGAGGTCCCTAAAGCATAGGGGCCCATGATGTTTCTAATGCCTATGAATGTTTCTGGTTTGCTGTCAAAACAGAGGCCCCAGCACACTACTCTGCCCCGGGGGCCTATGATGCTGTTAAGACGGCCCCAAACAAAGCCTCAATGAATTTGGGACGTGGGAGAAAACTAAAGTACAAAGAGAAAACCAGGCACAAACTGTGTCACTAAAACATGTTCTCAAACTGGTTTATTTCAATTCTGAATTTCAAAGGACTGCGGTGGGCTGGCGTCTTGCCTGGGGTTTGTTTCCTGCCTTGCACCCTGTGTTGGCTGGGATTGGCTCCAGTAGACCCCCATGACCCTATAGTTAGGACATAGCGGGTTGGATAATGGATGGATGGATTACAAAGGACCTGAGCCTGATCCTCATCTGGAAACATCATCTGTAAGGCAGCAGCCCCACCTAAACAGGACATACACACTGACTCGTAAAAACCTAAGATGAACCTGAAAAAAAAATAAACAGACACAGTGTCACTAAAATGGTCAGCAATATATCCATATCTAAGTCTGGAGAAAGCACTGGGCATAAGGCAGAAAGACGTTGCCACTCCATTGCAATGTGCACAGTTACATTCACTGATATTGGGGCAGTTTGGGGTTACACATTGGACATTGTTGGAAGGTGGCTTGAAATACGGAATATCTAGTGTGGAGGACACCCAGGAGGACCGGAGGAGGGCTTGTACCTCCTCCAGACCGCGAGGGGGCGACCGCCCTGGTTACGTTGGGGGCCACGGGTAAAGGGCTTGGAAGCCCAGCCCTGTAGGGACCCGTGGCCACCGCCAGGCGGCGCCCCAGTGCTTGAAGGAACCTGGAGCCCAGCACTTCCGCCACACCAGGAAGTGCTGGGGGGAAGAAGACAGGGGACACCCGGAGGGCTTCCGGGTGCGCAGCCGGCACTTCCGCCACACTGGAGCGTGTCTGCGGAGGAATGCCAGGAAGCAGCTGGGTTCCTATATAAGGGGCCGCCTCCCTTCATTCAGTAGCAGAAGTCGGGTGGAAGAGAGACGGAGCTGGAGAGAGGACTGGAGGTGGCCAGGAGAAGGAAGGCATTGAGAGACTGTGAGGCGTGGACCTTAGGGAATCGGTGCAGGAGATTCATGCAGATATGGTGCTAACCTGCAAACTTCAATCAGACAAGTGACCTGGAGGGATTTTGAAGCTGTGAAACAGACACCCTAACAACTGTGCCATCCTCATCAAAACAGTGAGAGTTGTGTTTATTTGTGACATAGCATTACACCATGTATTGGATGGGAGTGCAACCTATATATCCTGCAATCATTTCTAACAGTGAATTCAGTCCTAATAATAACTATATACCGTATATACTCGCGGTATTTGATTTTGCAGTATAATTTCTGGTATTTTATAATGTCGGTCGTATAAGTCGAATGTGAAAAACTCACACTATTAGTCCAAGAGATTATGATATGCTAATGCCCCACCTGAGAGAGTAACCACAGAGCACATTGCCTTTTTTTTCTATGTGGGTATGGTAATGCACTGTATCAGCATGTGCTTCTAACCTCTCTCTGTCTCTATTGTGCCTACGTGACCACACAGTAATACCCAGACTATTCTGAAGCAATGTTTGCTCTGACTTGTATTTTTTTTTATCTCAAACCCTCATACGCCTTTATCGTAAGAGCATCCCTTTTCTGCGATGGAGCGTTTGATCAGAAGAAAATATGAAACTGTATTAAAATTAAAAGAGGTTGAAGTAGTGAAAGAAATTAGTAACTGTGCTGCTGCAACAAAATTCGATGCATCTGAGAAAGTGGTACAAGATTGGAGGAGGCAAGAAGATATATATATATATATATATATATATACATATACAGTATATATATAAAAAAGTGTCGCATTTTTGAATGGGTGTATAAGTCGGGGTCTGATTTTATGATCAATTTTTCGGGTTTCAAGAACCGACTTATACGTGAGCATATATGATAAGCGTAGAAATGCAGGCCTACAGTACAATTGTTCACACAATGGTATATGCATCACATTTAAGCTCACAAAGATTAGTTGAAAATTCATTGTTACATAGTTTGTCACTGATGAATACTAAATAGAAAGTATTAGCATTTGTGGGCTAATGCCTTTCACATTAAGCTGCACTGTCTAAAGATTTTGATGGAGTAAAGCATACATAGTGAGTACTGATGTATGTCATCCATCCATCCATTTTCTTCACCTGCTTATTATTGTAGGAAATTATACTGGGTGGTTTCATTTAAATTATTCAGCCTGAAATATGGCTATTTATATAATAAAAGACATTCATCAACACCAAGAACGAGGAAGTAAGAATGAAAGTGTGCAGACCAGAGGCAAACAAGTGTCAAAGAGCCACCAGCTATAGCAATGGCATATCTGAATTCTGTTTGACGGGTTATTAAATAAAGCATTCACCACTGAGGCAGGTTTAGTTTAACCATCCTGTCAATGACCACTCCCAGAAACTACAGGGAAGGACACTTAAGGCAGATTACAAGTGCACTCTAGCGCAAGGTAAATTATTCATTAATTATCTAAACCAATTTTCCAATTAAGAGTAATGGGGAAACTAAGGCATATTGGCTAATTCAGGGCTATCAGTTAAATTAAAATGGATATCTTTGGAATGTGAGTAGAACAGCTCAGGCAGACACAGGGAGAACATGCAATCTCCACACAGACAGTGATTAAGGCAGGGATATGAGCCCAGCTTCAAAAAACAGTGCATCAGTGTGCCATCTTAGGGCAGTATATTTAGAAATGCACTGCCACTACAACAAATCATCCCAGCAGAGTCAGCATCAACATGGTTATTACATTATGAAAAGGCTGACTAAATATAAATAGAGATGATGTGGACCTTCAGGTAACGACAAGAGCAAAGATCATTTTGGGCCTATTGATCTGTTTAAATAAGAATACTTTCAGGCTCTGAAACCGATGATATTCTCATTCATTACATGGTGATTTACATAATGTAAGCTATAAGATTTAGCATTAATAAAATATTCATTACAGGCCACTGAATTGCAAGGAATTCTCACACTTACTTTGTCATTGAACCATCTTTCAGTAAAAGCACTGTGCACACTGCTAACGGCTCTTCTTTTCAATGTGGAAAAGAAATACAGATTTAAATATTCTCGTTCTGTATAGCAATGTTAAGAGCTTCTACATATAATTCATAGCACAACATATTAATCTTTAAATGCATAAACATTCTGGAATTTTGGAATATATTTCAATTCTGTGATTTTGTTTAAAATAATTGAATATTTTTGTGTATTGTGGAAGATACAAGAGCTTAAGCTGTCCCTGAAACCAGAAAAATTTTAAGGGGGCAAAAATAACAACAAAGTTATGAAAGTTATTAGGTAAATAATTACGAGATAAGAAAACTAATAGAACAAAATAAACACCAGGAGCCATTCTGGGCCTTGTTAAAGCTCTGATGACATGTCAACTTACGCTCATCTACATGCTGTACCCTCTCTCATTCTACGTCCTGTCCCTTTTTTTTCTTCTCTGCTGTCTGTCCATGTAAGCATTCTTACTTTCACTCCTGCTGGACCCCACAACCTTGCCCAACACCCAGTCCATACAAGCATTGATCAGAGTAGGAGCAAGAACACACCCCTGATGAACCCCAGAATCAACCTGGAAAAATGCAGATGTCCTGCCTCCACTCTGCACAGCACTCATAGTACCAGTGTACAGGCCGGTCATGATATCCAGTGACCTCGAGGGGTTCCAGCAAACCCTCAGGATGTCCCACAGGGCAGCTCGATCAACTGAGTCGAACGCTTTATAAAAATTGACAAAGGCAGCAAAGAAGCTGGCAATATTCTCGTTTATGCTCCATGAGAAACCACAGTGCCAGGATGCGGTCAATGGTAGACTTCTTAGGCGTAAAACCAGACTGTTCCGGTCGCTGGTAGGTGAGCAAGTGATCATGGATCCTATTGAGGATGACCCTAGCAAGGACCTTGCCCGGCACCGAGAGCAGATCCCCCTGTAGTTGCTGCAATCCAGGCAATAGCCCTTGCCTTTCCAGATAGGGACGACAAGTCCCATTTTCCAGTCAGTTGGGATGATGCCAGTCTCCCAAATGGAAGCAAAGATTGCTTGCAATGCCAGGAGGACAGCCTTACCACCACCCTGGAGAAGTTCACCCCAGACACCACAGATCCCTGCAGCCTTCACCCCCCCCTACACCCACTTAGCTGTTTCACCACCTGTGCAATCTCAGCGAGATTGGGTGGTTCACAGCTAATTGGAGGGTCAGCCTCAAGTACCATGGACCCAGAGATATCCAACGTCCTAGCCAGAGGATCAGCTTTGAACAACTGCTCAAAGTAGCCAGCCCAGTGGGTCACAACTGCAGTGTCATCCGTAAGGACCGTTCCATCAGCTGCCCTGACTCCAACTCTCCGAGGAACAGATTCAGATGTGCGTAAAGCTTAGATTCCTCTGTAAGCAGGATGTGGGCTGCTAGACCACAGATGGTGTGTCATTTGCTCACAGATTCCTCTAACAAACGTCTCGTTATCTGCCCTCACAGCCCTTGCAGCCGTCTTCTCAGTTCCTGGTACAGACCAGAGTTGCCATTCATCCGTGTACTGCAACTCCTCTCAATGATATCCAAGGTGCCCTGCGAGATGAAACACCTCCTTCTGGGAACACCGGTAACACCAACACATCCCTCAGCAACCTTCAGGGTCTTGTCACGGAAGGTCTCCCACATCACATTAGGATCGGCAGTCGTACCCAAATCGGCAAGTTTCTCACACAAACTACATGCAAACTCATTAGAAACAGCCTGATCTTGGAGTCTGGCCAAGTCCAGGCTCATTTTCCTAGTAGGTGGTAACCTACTGTACCTAAGATGGATCCTAAGAATAGCAACAACAAGTCTGTGGTCAGAATTCACAAACTGGGCACTTCTGTAGACTCTGCCGTTTTGCAAGAGCCTCCAGTGTCTGCCCACGAGGATGTGATCGATCTCCTTCACTGCACCACCAGTATTGGAGTACCAAGTCCAACGATGCGGTTCAGGGCGCTGGAACCAGGATCCAGCGATTCGCAGCCCCCAACCTTTTGCAAAGTCAAGGAACATGGAGCCACTTTCACCACTGTCACCAGACCCATGGGGACGGGGACAGGGACAATCCTCGTAGCCAGCCCTGTCAGTGCCAGTGGTTGCAATGAAGTCACCCATGACCAGAGGAGTGTCACTTTGGCTGCGAATAAAATGTCTCCCTCGCTGAGACATCACTCACAATGGTCGGAGCATACACCGAGACAAGAGACAAGGCACCCAGGGAGTGCCGTAATCTGAGTCCTATAATACGCTTGTTGAAAGTAGAGACATTGGACACCATCGGAAGAAGCCAATCCGCTACAGCATCAGCTACTCCCCGAGTATGACAGCCATCAGACCAATAAAAGGTGTATCTACCTACAGAGATCTGGCCAGTCTCTGGTCTGCGCACCTCAGAGAGTGCCGCCACTGAAATGCGGAGTTTACGCAGCTCCTCTAACAGAAGAGGAAGATGATCATCTTGCCGGAGAGACAAGATGTTACATGCGCCCACCCATATGGGCCGCCTCAAATTGGGACCCGAGTGCTGCCGTACAACAGGCGATTCCTCAGCACCACACCAGTTCCGATCCCAAACAGACCTGACCCTATTGGCTCTCCAACGGTTTTGACTTCTCCGGGGATGGAGATCCCGAGGGCTTTCCCCCATCCCCTTCATGATGCGAGCAGCCTTCCTATGGGCAGCTGCAGCAGAGCTACTCCTGCGGAGAGCAAAAGGGAGTCCTTTCTGCCCGTCTTAGAGCTTTGTGAAGTTTTTTTACGGTGGCTGGAGTGCTAATCCTGCCACCAACCCCCATGATTTCCCTGCAAGTTGGAAGACCTGATTGCAGGGCTGGATGCAGGTTAACGTCATACCCAAGACAGAGCATTTGCAGGTAGTAGGGAGTGTCAGGCAATCCTGGTCAATGCTGGTATTGTTTGCCCTCTAGCGTTCTAGGGGAACATTCCATGTTCCCCCCCAGATGTGTTTCTTTGATGGTGCCCCTGCCTGTAGCTCTTACAGGCACCTCATCCACTCACAAGCTCCAACACTCCAGGCTCTGTGCCATATTGTATGGGCATAGACAATTTTGTTGCCAGTGCCAGCATGCAGATATTAAGATTGTGTCCCTATCTTGGATCTGTTCAAAAATGTGCAGTCCTGGTACTCACTGGATTCTTCTTTACAATATACAAATTACTTGGACAGCTTAATATATTAAAAATAGTTACACAACATCATCCAGCTGGAGGCAATGTTTATTAATATTTTTTTTTATATTTAAAACTGTTAAAGCAGCCCTGTAAAGTTTCAGAATCCCATTTCACTCATACAACTTGAGAAATTCCCATGTGAACAATTCCAGAAATTTTCTCATTCATACATACTAGAGCAATGCGGCAATTTCCCAGGGCGACGGCATTCATGCATGAAAGACTCATCCTAGGTAAGGGAGGCAGCAATCTTAAGATCATGAGGGTTAACAAAAATTTTTAACATATAGCAAACAAAAAAAAATGTTTTTGTTTAACAAGAAATATGGTGGTATCCAACAGTGGTTGAGTGCAGCATTTATTCATTATTTTTTATATTGTGCATCATTTTTGCATTAGGTACTTGAATAATAAATCACATTTCAGATGTAATAATACTTGAAGAATTGAAAATCCACAGAGCCAATGAAAAGCAGTAATGTTGCAAAGGAAAAAGCTTCTGCATTTTTACTGATGTTAAAAGCTCAACAAATCTCATTTTCCTTCAGACAAGTGCAATGGTGCAAAACAGCAGCTGTAAAGTGTATGGCATATTTAGTGGTAACTGGACTCAACAATTTTCTCCATGGCTTAGAGTGAGAATAACTCTCTTATTTCACATCCCACATAATAACTAGACCATTTTAAAGCAGCTGATCTTAAGAAGCAAATGAAATATTGCAAAGTAATCATAGCTAGCCATACATGTTCATGTGTTGTTCCTTGAGTCTTATATGTGGATACCATGGCCCAGAAACTTTCAGGCTTTGATCACCTTAACAAAAGGATAAGCATCTGTGTGTCTGTGTAACTGAGTGTCTGTCACTGTCATTCTAACAGCAGCTGCTGTTTCACAAACATTAGCAGTCATAAAACGCACTCCATTTGTCATTCCAACAGATGGTGCATCACAATCATGTACCACTCCTTGGGACCCTTTTCCTACCCTGGGACCGCACAGTTATAAAATGCACTACCGATCCCTAGGGTGGCAGCAAAAAGAAGACAATAAATAAAATAAGTGATCTGGAATGCAAGTGGCCAATAAATGCTTCCCTACTAACCACACAACAAGCACAAAGCACACCAACAGAACCAGAATGATGACCAAAATCAAATTATTATTGTAAATAAATCAACTATTTACACAAATCCTGTGCGCAGCACACCCCAACACTAATGGTTTACAATGCAAGACATTTCACTAATAAAATACGAATAGCCAAATTACAATTATCATAAAGGATTAAATAACAGTGAAAAAAGGTCCTTTGGTAGAAATATTGTTTTTTTAATGTCTGTTAATGTGACGATTTTCCCAGGGCACACATACGGGGAAATTTATATCCCACACCGCCTCCTCACACAGGCAAGTCAGGAGCTCTCTCCCATGTTTTCAATAAAAAGGGAAAATGATCCTCTATGTTGCCAAGACCTCTTGCCCTCCATGAATAAACCTAGGCTCAACTAACTCCTCCTGTAGGCAGCGTAGTCTTTTTCTCTGACATTGTTCCTTGTCTCTCTTCATCCCTCTCCCTTGCTATCTCTTCTTCTTAGGTATGGTAAGCCCCCCATACCCCCATTTTAGATTTTATTGGCACTCTGTGTCAGGTGCTCCTTTCCAGGTAATTCACAGGTTTCTAATACTTCTTCAGATTCTTTACAGTAATGATGATAAGGTACCACCAGACAATGTAACTAAACACAAATGACAATTAATACAAACATTAACACTGCTTTTACAAATCCCATATCAAATGGCATATAACACAGACATAGGAATTGCATTTTCCATTCTGACAGATGGCGCATCAACCAAACATTTGTAGTAATGCATTTTTTGTTTAAAGATGTTTGAGATGCACCATCTGTTGGAATGACAAATTTTATTACTACATGGTGCACTGCAAACATTAACACTGAGGTCTATATTGATTATTTAGATTTCAGTTCATTTTAGATGGGTAGCACAGCTAGTACTGTATAAGCTGATGTAACAAGAATGTAAGTTTAATGTCACTGTGTTCTGTACATGAAACTATTTTATAAATCCATTCGCATGTACAGGCCAGGCCAAAAGGGGCTGTCAGCATTTAGAAACTGCTAGTCTAGCATTTGGAGAGAGAAGGGGACAACTGCAAAAATAGGCATTGTACTATTTCTGTATGTTAGGGATGAAATTGAATCATTTCCTTTTCTTGTTTGGAACCTAAGTGGGGGCCTGTATGTGAAGGAACTAGTATAAAAGGCTTGGACAGCAGCCAAATACTTCGAAGCCAACAGACGGACAGATGGGTGATATCTTTATCCATCCTGAAAAATGGCAGACTGTATAGATCAAGATCCCACCTTGGTATTGTCTTGCTATTATGGCTTCCCGTCTGTAATGCTGCGTAACTCGTCAGTAAAGAAAGCTAAGTTATTTTCTTTTATGTGATTTTTACCACTGTATCACTATGGGAGGGATATCGCCCTTTAATATCATATCTCTATATTTTTTGGTTACTTAAAACGCTGCAATTATGAAAGAACTTATTCCAATTAGAGAGCTATATTGTACCCTAAAAAGGAAACAGCTGATAAGGGAGATTAATTGAAATAATGCTTGGTTTTGATGTGGAAAATTGTCAGGTCAAGATTTTTACTCAGCCTTGTTCACTCATGCTTTTGACCTGCATGTTTCAATGGGGGCTAGAAGTAGGAAAAAACAAATGCAGAAATTAAAAAATGATACTGCATATCACAGCTGGCCAAGGCTTGGGGAGATTCTTTGGGGTACTAGCAGTGCTTTCCACCGAGTGAAGGAAATGTTAATCTATACTAATAAACGGCAAAGCCCTCCCTCCCTCACTCACTCACTCACTCACTCACTCACTCACTCACTCACTCACTCATCACTAATTCTCCAACTTCCCGTGTGGGTGGAAGTCTGAAATTTGGCAGGTCATTCCTTACAGCTTCCTTACAAAAGTTGGGCAGGTTTCATTTCGAAACTCTACGCGTAATGGTCATAACTGGAAGCTGTTTTTCTCCATTTACTGTAATGGAGATGAGCTTGAAACCCGTGAGGGCGGAGTTTTGTGTGACATCATCACGCCTTCCACGTAATCACGCAGTACATAGAAAACCAGGAAGAGGCCCAAAAAGCGCTGAAGAAAACATGCATTATATAATTGAGAAGGCAGCGAAACAATAAGAAGCGAAAGTGACATATACAACCATATTCATGAGTTCTGCTACTTGAAAACAAAGCATGATGTAAACCTAAACTTTAAATTAAGTTCATAGACAGGCTGCCGCTGGCGTTTGTAATTTAGTGCCTGCCCATATAAGGCCGTCCGTCAGCGGCAATCCAATAGCAAACTCCCACTAAATATTCACGGGTGAAGGACTGTGCTTATGCAGAGGAAGATGAGATGGTCAGGGTGGTGTTTGGCACAAACTCAGCGAAACTGCGAGAGAAAGTTTTAAGTGCCGGGACTTCGGTAACATTAGATACAGCTATGGACATAGCACGAGATGGCACCAGCACAGCTGGGAACCTTCGATGCATGTACACCGAGCGGCTCACGTGAACTGACGCAGTGCACAGCCAAAAAGCAACAGTTCCAAAGAGCGCTGAACAAAAACCGAATTACACAATTGAAAAGGCAGCAAAAAATATGAAGCGTCTGATACTTACAAGCATATTCATAAATGCAGCTACTGTGGAAACAAAGCACACGGTGGAAAAAGTCAATGTCCCGCTAAAGGAAGACAGTGTAAAAAAAACAGTGCATGCAGTGTGTCAGGTCTCAGATAAAGAAGAAGGCGAGCTGTTTATTGATGCAGTAAGAAACGAATCGATGAATGAAACCTGTCATCTTTACAACGATTGACAAACACGGAATGTAACTTGAACACAACACATCCTACAAATACGAACCTGATTGAAAGAAATAATGATAATCAAATCCTTGATGACAGCAACACTCAGTAACACTCACAAAACAATTACTGTATATTGACAGTCATGTTACGTTATTTTTAAAATGTTCCCTTTTCTTTTTCATAGCTTCTTTAACACACTACGTTTCTGCTGCGATACGCGGGTATATATATATATGTATATATATACCCCGATCTACATACTCGAATAATGGATACTTTATTCGCCATCAATGATTGTTTTGGTAAAGCCATACTCAGTGTATTCATTAGATGAACGGTAAAAAAGTAAAAGCGAGGGGAGGATGACTTATTGAGGCATGCAGGCAAAACCACAATAGCACGCGGGCTCGATGTACGAAAAAATATATCTTTTGAAGTTCTATTTACTTCATATGTGTCAAACTCAAGGCCCGCAGGCAACATCCAGCCTGGCGTATAATTATATCCAGCCGCGAGATCATTTTATATACTGTATTATTGTTATTAATGGCCCGGGGATATGAAGCGCTGGTAACACAATAAACTACAGATCCCATAATGCAGGGCTTCAGCTGCCTTGCCGAACACTTACCACGTTCCCGCGGTCTCTTCAGTCGTTTCCTTACTTTGCGAAGGAAGCAGCTTTCTCACAGCTTCTGCACTGTTTTAAAAACGAACGACATATAAGAAAGTCCTTTTTCCTTGCTTCGCCAATGAAGCAGCCTTTTTATTTAATCCACGGGTTCTCCGCTGTTTCATTGTTCATTTATTACGATTTTTATAGTTATTGTGTAGGTTTTATTTAATCTACGGGTATTTCACCACTGCGAAGCGCGGGTATTTTGCTAGTTTACATTATTTACTTAGCAGATGCTTCTGTCCAAAGTGACTTTTCAAAGAGGTCAAACATAATCAGGTAACATCAGGTCAGCCCACAGACTGTTTTGAAACAACAGAGTAAGGTTACAAAACTGATCATCATAAGTGAAGAGCTTTAAACCAAGACTAATTACTCCTATCTTAGCTACTAAGTACCTAGCATCAAAACTACTACCAATTTGAAACATTTTCACTGAAGAAGCAAGTCTTCAAATGTTTCTTAAATATATTTGCAGTAACTATCTTGAACAGGCATTATGTCTAGCCAGGGCCCTGGACCCATGGTATAAGAACATTGGAAGTAAGTCTTTAAATCTGATCTGAGGAATGTACAGTGAAAGGCTTTGCTTTGCCCCACTCATTTAAGGCTTGACAGTATGGGAGAAAACAAGTAAACACAAAACTTCAAAACCTCCTATGCACAAGTACATACCTGCATGGGAGAGGATTACTTTCTAACAGTGGGCACATTTGGACCATCCTACCCAAAATGTTTGTTCTTCATTTTCACTTCCAGTCTTCTTCAGATTGCAGTTGTCCAGGCTGGGAAACTTAAATTTCTATTCTGTCAAAACTTATCTTCATAGGTGTTTCTGGAAGGTGGGTAACTACCAGGCTATGTCAGAATATGCAAAATATACAAATAAATGACACAAATTTATATTTTCTGATTTAAAAATGAGACTTTTATTGTACCTAATTTTGTATAATTAAATGAGTCTGAATAAACACACAGTCCACACAGATTCCATCTGCACCTTGTCCACTCCAACATTGTACTATACTGCTCAGGTAAACGTCCAGAGCAGTATACAGCATGTGCAGCAAAAAGAGACCAGAATTAGGTATCTCTATAAAAATAAAAAATATTACAGCATAATTTCACAAGTGTATAAATAGTATAATTGTATAAATTAGTCCTAGAATTGGGCCACTGTGCTGCTCTTTAAACACAGGAGCTGTGGTTTACCAAGGTCAGACTGTTGCCTTAATTCATATTTTGATTAAATGTGCAGTTCATTTGGCATTATCATATAAAAAATAAACAATTTTTTTCAGTTTCCCAGAAATGACCCAAATATGGTCAAGTGACGAAGAGTCCAATCAACACTGAATGGAAAATGCAGCATTCTGTAAATGAAAAGTAGATACAATAACAGCGCAGAATACCAAAAAACATTAGAATCACAAAAAGAATGTGTGGGATAAACAAAATTACATTGAAAACCCCAGAGCTCAGCATGAATAATTTCATGAAGAAATCAAAATCTGCCAAAATAGCTAGGCCAAGAGAATTATCCCTTCTCCAAGTGGTTTGCCTTTCATTTCCTGAAATATCAATTTGTTTCTTCAGAAGAAAATTTCCTCTGGGGAAATCCCACTACCTGTGTCACAGTTCAGTTCATCTCCCGGTGCACACCGAAACCACAAGGAAAGAGCCGAGAACTCTCAATGTCTCTGAGTTTGTATCAAGAGGTGACTGGAAGAGCACCAGATAAGTGAAAACCAGGAAGGCCACTAGTGAAGCCTGGAGGGCAAAGCATTCCAATTTGAGCAGAAAAGTAAAGAGAGGGACTGTCCCTTCTAGTCACCCTCATGCCATCTCTAGCCAGTATGGGAAATGACTGATGTAGGGGCAGTTCACGTATAAATGTTGCTGTGGAGAAGTCCACGTTTTAGGCAACAGACAATTTATAAGAAGTTCCTGACATGGAGAACTGAGTATGGACAAGCAACTGGACACAGACTGTATCCTGATAACTTGTGGTGAACTAATAAAAATATTGTTTGAACGTTTGGGATAAAAACTATATTGCTGTGGTCGGGGGTGTCATACAGAATGTTTTAGCGGGTTTAATTTATTAGTGTCTTAGATTTGTACTTGGCGTGCTAGTTAATCGATGCAAGAATGTATGTGCACTCCTCACCTTTATGAGGTAATTGAAGTTTAGTGGCAGGGCGAGTACATGGTGTCAGCTGAGGTTGTTGGCAGAGATTATGAAAAGGAGAGGGGCAAGTAAGGAGGCAGATCGAAAAAAGAGAAGAGAAGAGAAGTGGAGTGAGTGAGTGAACAAACACAAGCTCAAAAGAGAGGTGAGAGTGGAACAGGATGGTGTAAACTCTATTCTGGTTACTGTGTAGGGGAGAGAGTGCAATCCAGCTTAAAGGAGAAGTTTAGATATGCTGATCATTTCTAAAGTAGCAGTGAAGGCCCAAGGAGGCTGGCAAGTGGAAAAGGAACAGTCCAGAGAAAGGCATGTAAGGTGGGGTTGTGTGTAAAGCCAAGTAGAGCTGCTGCCCTGCTTGGTTCAATGGTGGCCATAGGCAAGTTGCCAAACAAAGGTGGAACTGTGTGAAGCCGAAAGGTTCTGCTGCTGCTGTTTGTGGGGCTTGGGGCTATGGTGGCAAAGGGCAAGTGACCTGGGGTGTGAGCCAAACTCCCAGCAGGGGCTGAATTTAGTATGATGCTCCAGGTCAGATCTTTATTATGCTTTATGGATTAGTAGCTTCTTTTAAATTATTTTTCAACACACTGATTTTAATTAATTTTCTTTCAAATGGACTCTTTTATGTTGCTCTTGTGCTTTTAATGGAATCATTTTATTTCTGTTAATTCATCCAAAGACACTATGTTTATTGCAGCAATGTGGACACTTTCATTGCTCACTTATTACTGATCCGTCCTCTGTCTACAAACTACTAGATGCCCCACCAAGGGACAATGCCATGGGCCACTGGCAGTGGGCATCACAAATACATGGTCTTGGCTAAAAGGGAGCTGCCCACCAGTAAATAGCATCATAATCTTTGGGTTGGGCATGTTTATTACCATTTCTGAAATTTGATTCAATATTTTTTTCCTCTGCGGTGGGATTTGTTCCTGCCTTGCGCCTTGTGCTGCCTGGGATTGGCTCCAGCAGACCCCCATGACCCTGTGTTAGGACATAGAGGGCTGGATAATGACTGACTGACTATTTTTTTAATTTTATTATTATTTTTAATTATTTTGCTGATGATGTTATAGGTGTGATTGCCCAGTGTTAACAAGTTTTTGGCCATATAGTGCAGACTAACAAATAATAAAATAAAAACATAAACAGAATACAAGCTGTATTTACAAAATTATAATTGAAACACCACAAAAGCATAACATCAAAAGAGACATGAGCTAGGGATGAATCCCTGGCAATAGTATCACATATACTGTATATGTTAAAGGTAAAGTTTCTCTGTAGAATACTCCTCCTGCCATGGGTAACACTGGCTGTCACTGTAGTTTTTGCACAAAAATCTACAATGTGTAAGGTCGTAATATTGGAGCTATAATTCTATCATAAAAAATGTCACTTTCTGCTGTTCAGACTTTTCAGAGTTTTAACACTGCTTAAATAGTGCCATAAATTGTTGTCTATGACAATACATCAAAGAAAAAGATGGCAGGCATTCTTTTTATTTCCTTGCAAGTTAACGACATATACATGTTGACACAAAACATGGCAAATAACAAAATCATGTATCATTTTCAAGAAAAGATTGTTTACCAAGTGTTGGTTATTTACATTGGCTGTCTGAAAAACAATTCCTTTACCATTGACTGAGCTTGTAGAAGAATAAAACTCTTTGCTTCCTGAACCTTTTCTGTTGGCATGTTGAAATGATGCCCTTGGTCTGCTTCTTGTTACAGTGCTGTGAGCCTCTCCTATTATCTTCATGACCATTCCAGACGGGAGCCTTTTGAATTTTAAAATAATGCAAATATTACAGGAAATGCCTGCATGTGGAGAATACTAGTCTTGGGTTCAGGTTAAGCAAGTCTTCCCTTTTTTTGAGTTAAATATTGCAGTCTCTTGATGAATTTGATTTGTACTTGTAAGGTTATGGGTAGGGTTATAGCTAATCAATGTATCTGCTGTGTAGAAACTGGAAACTACAAAGGGAAATGGCAAATGTGAGCTTTGAATAAGTATTAAAACAGTAAGGTAATAGTAAAGATGAGTCTTACAAAGGAAGATTGATCACAATGGATACCAGGAGTCTAGTTCTCAGTGTGCAGGCACTGCAGAAGACACTAAAGGAACACGCCATACAGTATGGAGAGAACCGTCTTGAACAACAAGATCACAGACCCTGTTGTGATGCTGATTAATGTTATTCTTTTTTAGTTTCATTAAATCACTAAATCAGCCTCATACCTTTAATGAATCACAGATCATCACAGTAAAAGTGTTCTCTATCGCTCAAGCTCTCTGCACATAATTGTTATTTGGACAGATTTTATTATGATGGTCACAATACCAAGTGTTTTATGACACCCATTGAACATCCCACCAGTCCAATACCATTGCTGTTTTCAAAGTGTTGTTATGATGTTATTTTAGTGTATTTAATCATAATTATAAAAGAATGAATAAAACTGGTACTCTGAGATGCCAAATGACTAAATTATTATTATTAAACACAACCACTCTTTTAATTAAATAAATGCAGCCAAGTGCATCTTGGGACCAAATGGACTTTCCCATGACAGGATATTGAAAGAATTAACACTTTAGAGTCCTGAGCAAAAACTATTACAAGAAAGTCTAACCCTGGTTTTCCAAATTCTTAAAATCATCAATAAAGATGACCCAGCATACTTCCTTTACTTCAGTCTTTAATTACTTGAGTCACTAAACGAAAAATGTAGCTGAAAACAACCATTGCAAAGCCTTCACAAATCCTTGCCTTAATTGTTGTAGTTGAGTCACGTGGACTTGGGAAGGTGGTCATGCTTTGCCAAAAGGGGCAGACCTATCCTGGGAAGTTAGCCATTAAAAGAGCCCTTACAGAGGGGATGTGTGTGTGTGTGTGTGTGTGTGTGTATAAGGGAGAATAAGAAAACACAGAGAAAGATGATCAAGCTCTTAAAAGGCAGCACCAAAAAAAACCTGTTCATTTGTTCAAATCTACTGGTCTGGGCATATGTCCCCTACCACATATCCAAAGGATATGCATTGGCGCATGGAGTTTTTAGCACATTAGAGCATTAGCACAGTCTAGATGAGAACAGCTCATTTAGTTCAACAAAGCTCACCAGTCCTATCTGGAAAATTCTTCTAAAAAAACACCAAATCGAGTTCTGAAAGTCCTAAAGTCTTACTGTTTACCACACTACTTGATAGCTTATTCCAAGTGTCTATGGTTCTCTGTGTAAAGACAAACCCCCTAATGTTTGTGTGAAATTGTTCATGAACTTGTTTTAAAATAACAGTCTTGATCTACTGGACTAAATCCCTTCATAATTTTAAGACACTTCAATCATGTCTCCTCTTAATCTTCTTTTACTTAAACTGTATAGGCTCAGCTCTTTTAATCTTTCCTCATAATTCAACCCCTGTAGCCGTGGAATCAGCCTAGTCCTTCTTCTCTGGACATTTTTTAGCGCTGCTATGTCCTTTTTGTAGCCTGGAGAGTAAAACTGCACACAGTACTCCAGATGAGGCCTCATCAGTGCATTATAAAGCCTGAGCAGAATCTCCTTGGACTTGTACTCCACACATTGTGCTATATAACCTAACATGCTGTTTGCCTTCTTAATGGCTTCTGAACACTGTCAGGAAGTTGATAGCATAGAGTCCACTCCAGTTCAGTAAATGAAGTGCAGATAGTGTTATTTCTGGCCACAAATGTACAGTAGGAGGCAGAGCCAGCAGAAAAAAACGTGATTGGAGCCACATGGAAGAGGGTGTGAAAGACTGGAGCGGTGGTAGGAGCATTGAGGTGGTAGAGGAGAGAGATGGTGGTATTGAGACGTTTATCCCCAGGTATTACTGTGAGATGAGAATGGAAAACCAGGAGTTGCAAACATATTGAGGGACAGAAAAGGGATCAAAGGCAGAATAATCAGAGAGACCAAGTAAAAAAGACACAAGGGTGTGGCAGAGAATCGAAAGTCACTGGCACAAAAGGAATTCAAAAACCAAAACAAAAACCAGCACTTGGCCCACTTGTTCAGAAACTAACACTAAAGTCTTTGTTTGTTTATTCAACAAAGAGGTACTAAAACAGGAAGGCCTCTGTCTCTATTACATTATTACCCCTTTCGTCAGGAGTGTGATGATCGCTGCAATGTGTTGTGAAAACAAAGAGCAGGATGAAGAAAAATGTAAAGAAATACTTTAAATGGATATAAACCTACATAAATATATTTTACAATCGAAAAAATAAAAAATCATAAATGCATGCAACCCTATGTGCCATTATAAGAAACCTTGCATGAGGGATCATTGCATTTGTTAGGCAACTAGCAACAGTGATGATAAAATGTCAGCCAAATAATGGCATAAAAAAATAAAAATGAAAATGTAATAACATATTGTCTAACAAGTCCAACAGCCAAAGGACAGCGTTTCAAGTTGTCACATCATTACCATTATTTTTATTATTGTTCATTATTTTCTCAAAACTGAAAGCAGAAATGAATACTCCTACATTTTTAATTTGTGTTCAATGGGCAAAGTGCTAACATGTATTGTATATAAATAAGTAAGTGGTGCAATTCAAGATAATGATGACTACTCAGAAAACAGCAAACTGTACAAGTTCACATACCTCCAAATTGTGTCACAAAAACTGAACCAATGGGTTCTTGAATGGCTCCGGCCTTCAAGATCTAAGGTGGAACTGAAAAGTTCAGGCTTCACATGCGCCCACTTGAATGGCTAGAATGCTGCAGGTTCAAAGGGCCTGCCAGGCTAACAGCACCAAGAACAAAGAACATTTCACATATGCCAAAATGAGACATTATTCTAGATAAGAGAATACATTGAGCTTGTCATGGAAAATTGGAAACAAAAAAGACAACTAAGTTGAGTTTGTTATAAACATTTGAACAATACATTTAATTGTTGAGGTGAACTTACTTTTTGCTGTCTGCTAAAAAATGGTGGCAGTGCAGCACCTGCCTTTAATACAGAGAGACCACTGTCCATAACTAACTCTAATCTTACTTGTTTGTTTTAATTATAGGATGCAATGTCTGGATGTCATTATTTCTATGCCAACATCTAAAAGGGTGAAGCACCATGGTATTATATATTGTGACAGATAGAGGGCGCTATCGTCCTCTTGAACTCTCAGACAATACATCAGACACCAGGTAAAAGTCCAATAGTTGACTTTATTAATAAACAACAGTGCACAAAGCACCCTCCTCTCCACAATACTCATATAATAATTCAATAATACACAATAAACCAATCCTCCTTCTCCCAGATGCATTGCCACCCTTCCACCCAGCTCAGCTCAACGCTCTAGTGTTTTTCCCAGTCTTTTATAGTCCCTGACCCGGAAGTGTTTCCCATCCTTCAGTGCACGTGACTCCTTATCACTTCTGGGTCAGATAAAAAGTCCTCTTCTTCATCTCGGAAGTACATCATCTCCCGTGTCTCTGTGACTAAGACGCACTTCTGAGTTATAGGGCACAAACGACTCTCTGGGTCTCCCTGCAGCATCCTCTGTTAGCCTCCTATGGTATCCAGCAGGGCTGTAAAGGAAAACTCCATCGTCCATGATTCCCTGCTGGTATCCGGGGCACCTCCATGCTGCAGGGAGAGCTCCATCAGGCAGTCTGGGGGTATTGGCCTGGTTGACAAGCTGGCCATAGACCATAATATCAACTTGTCACATTGCCAGCAACAAACACAGCATCTTTCCACAATATGGCTGCAGTGTGATAGAGTAACAGCTGTTGCAGTATCACAAAACAAAATGTTATCACCAGAATAATAATAAAAATGTTAAAGAATAGGAAAAGCAAATTTAAAAAGTCCAAATATAAAGTGAAAATAAGGTCTCAAAAACTCAGATTCAATACAGAGGATAGGCCTACTGGAGGAAATGAAGTGGAACTAGATTTAATTGAAGTTATTTCTTTCCACAAAGGATCATGGGAATCTGGAACAAACTAGCAAGTCATGTAGTTGAAGCAGAAACACTGTGAACTTTTAGAAAGTATTTGGATATTAGTACAACTTATGTATGGTTTCCTTTCATTTGTCAAACTTCTTATGTTGATATGTTCTTGTGTTCGGAAATGGATATAAATTTTTGTTACAAACACATTTGATCCTAAAAAAGAGGTCACAGCAAACGTGTCAAAGATATTCAGTCAAGCTAATTTTAATTTCACTTATAGATCTTCAAAATTATTTCAGCGGCTTTGCCAATCAATATACAAATGAATTCATTCTGATTTTATGATAGACAATGGGAGAACCCATTCAACCCCTTGAAGTAACCATTCCAGTTATTTAGATCACATCCTTCAGATAAAGGTCCTGCCATCTTTTAACAAACAAGACACAATACGCCACTTGGATCAGTTTGCTACAAGATAAAGAAGTGAGGTGAAGTAGTATGAGTGGCTAGCACAGGTACAGTATGTATTATTTTTTCTTTTCACATGTCAAAAACGTGTATGAAAGTTGACTGTCTCATCATTGAATAGAAGTTTACTTTTTCAAGAAAAAAAACTCTGCTTTGAATTGTAATTAGCATATTTGGGTTAAATTTAAATGCAAAAAAGAACATTCTTATGAATAAAGAAGACATGTCACAAATGGGGTATAACAGTAGAAAGTGTGGATGCCTAATCACACAACTACACATAACAAAACTAAAACTAAATTCCCCCTTGGGACATAATGTACTGCCTGTCTATCTTTCTACCATTATGGAAGTAATTAACCAAAAATATCTTTGCTGGTCTGCTGAACAACTCATCAAATTCAGATGTATGTGCCTTATATGTGGAGTTTGAATCTCTTGAATCTCTTTTTAAATTTTGTGGC
The DNA here is from genome assembly GCF_016835505.1 of Polypterus senegalus. Classification (NCBI taxonomy): domain Eukaryota; kingdom Metazoa; phylum Chordata; class Cladistia; order Polypteriformes; family Polypteridae; genus Polypterus; species Polypterus senegalus. Next base: position 120,980,412 of record NC_053163.1, on the reverse strand, counting down.
ATTACATTCAAATGCCGACTCGTCTTTCCCTTGTGCCTGTTTCTAACAGCCCCTTTATGATTCAGAACCGGATAATTACATGTTATAAAAAGAATTGATTTATATGAAATGATCAACGCAGATCCTGGCTATTCCAAATGCACGGAGGCAGTCTGTCCCAGTGGCACTAGTTTCATGAAAGAGAGCAAACCCTGGAAAATGTCTGTAGCTCATAATGGGAGACAATCAAATGTGTATTGTTTAGAATCTGATGAATGAACCTAACAATGAACCTAAATACATATATATATATCTATACTAATAAAAGGCAAAGCCCTCACTCACTCACTCACTCACTCACTGACTCACTGACTCACTGACTCACTCACTGACTTATCACTAATTCTCCAACTTCCCGTGTAGGTAGAAGGCTGAAATTTGGCAGGCTCATTCCTTACAGCTTACTTACAAAAGTTGGGCAGGTTTCATTTCGAAATTCTACGCCTAATGGTCATAACTGGAAGGTATTTTTCTCCATTAACTGTAATGGAGTTGAGCTGGAATGACGTGGGGGGAGTTTCGTGACATCATCACGCCGCACGTAATCACGTGAACTGATTGTCAACGCAGTGCGTAGAAAATCAGGAAGACCTCCAAAAAGCGCTTAAGAAAACATGCATTATATAATTGAGAAGGCAGCGAAAAACAATAAGAAGCGAGCGAGTGACATATACTACCATATTCATGAGTGCTGCTGCCTCGGAAAGAAAGAAAGGTGTAAACCTAAACTTTAAATTAAGTTCATAGACAGGCTACCGCTGGCATTTCACATGCCCACAGGTAATGCGGGATACAAGTTTAATGAGAGGGCGAGGATATAAACGAGAGTTTTGATCACTTTGTAACTAAGTTAAAATTGTAGGTGAAGGGGTGTGCTTATGCAAATTCCGAGAGACTGTGTTTGTGGGGGATTGACAGTTAAGGCGGGTGGGGGAGTCACATCATCATCTCCCCTCCCATTCATCTAATTTCGGTCTGAGCTGAGCTCCGCGGCTAATGCCTTCTTTCGAAGCAACTTAGTCAGACTGCCACCAAATACTCACAGAAAAATCCACAAGTTAATACACACGCTGTCTCTAGAGTTTCTACACACTGAATCCTCCAGGCACTACTTACAAAAGGTCACATTGACAATCGTGTTACGTTATTTTTAAAATCTTTCCTTTTCTTAGCACAAGCACAGCTGAGAAGCTTGATGCATGTGCTCCATAAGCGTTAAAAATAATGCATTTAATCACAATTTGCATTACAAGCAAAGGGGAGCTTTTGTCAATGCATGATTTCCTGGTACACGGATTACATTGATCAGCGCATCCCGATTCATTTTATCCCTCGCACCACCTTAGTTTGAGAAGAAGTCTGAAAAAATATGAGGTTAACACAGAAAAACATCACCAATTCAAGCTTTATGAATAATCGATTAAGCCATCAATAATTGTTTTGGTAAAGCCATCCTCCTTCCATTTTATAATTTTTCCACCAATAGCCATGATTAAATGAACGGTAAATAAAGTAAGAGACTTATTTAGGCAGGCATATATATGACAGCAACACTCATGACAATGTCAATCATGTTACGTTATTATTAAAATGTTTCCTTTTCTTTTTCATTACTTCTTTAACACACTACTTCTCCGCTGCGAGGCGCGGGGATTTTGCTATATATATAATACAGTATATGAATGACCTCCAAAGAGCTGAGACTTTTGATATCATGCAGCGTGTCTGCAAAACTGTGGTCTCCTGCCCAGCAAAAGTCGAGCAGCCAGCGCGCATAGCTGTGCCGCCTTTGAGGCGCTGACTGCGCTTCTGCCTTAAGTCAAAGTGAGCACTTTTAATTTTTTTCATCCTCCCCCTGCGCTATAGCCCAGACAAGTGCAAACACGGGACCCCTTTTCTACACCGCGGCAAACTAATATTAAGGCGATTCATCTCTCTATACTATATAAAAGAAAAAGGCAACTTTCCTTTCTTTACACCTTTTATCCCAAACCAATGCCTTTCTCTCTTAACAGTGCAGAGGACACAAAACTAATTTTCTTTAAATGCCGGTAAGGCACATTACCAGAGGCACAAATTTGAGCGTTCACATAGAAAATGTAATTTCTATACCACAGCCGTCGTGTAGCGCCTTTCAAAAGGGATCTACTACCGAGAGATGATCCATATATATTTTAGCTGCTGTTAGTTACTTACCTGTTGTGTTACACAGTCTTTAAAATGTAGTTTACCCGCAACCACTCCAGTAGTGCTCAATGTACCTGTACTTCTTAAAAACGTTAATGTTTTACTGTTTAATAACTTATAGACTATATTTTATTATTTTTCCCTTGCACTCAGTGACCAAAGCTATACACACACATATAGACACATACAAACATACACACAAGTATACAGTATATATATATATATATATACACACACACACACACACACACATACATACATACACACATATATATAATTTGTGTGTGTGTATGTATGTATGTGTGTGTATATATGATGTAGATAGGTATTTATATATATATATGTGTATATGTAGATATGTAGATATGAAGATATGTATGTGTATATATGTATATATATATATATGTATGTATGTGTGTGTGTGTGTGTGTGTGTGTATATATGACAGCAGCAATCCAAGCTGTGAGAAAACAGTAAAAAGGAGGCGTGTCAGACGTCGTGGTACATTTTCTGATGCAGCTACCGAAAACAACTTTGTGACGCTGCCACCAAATACACAAAACAATTACTTTGACAATCATGTTACATTATTTTTAAAATGTTTCCTTTTCTTTTTCATAACTTCTTTAACACACTACTTCTCCTGGCCTTGGTATTCTGCTAGTATATATATATATACTGCTCAAAAGAATTAAAGGAACACTTTTTAATCAGAGTATAGCATAAAGTCAATGAAACTTATGGGATATTAATCTGGTCAGTAAAGTAGCAGAGGGGGTTGTTAATCAGTTTCAGCTGCTGTGGTGTTAATGAAATTAACAACAGATGCACTAGAGGGGCAACAATGAGATGACCCCCAAAACAGGAATGGTTTAACAGGTGGAGGCCACTGACATTTTCCCTCCTCTTCTTTTCTGACTGTTTCTTCACTAGTTTTGCATTTGGCTACAGTCAGTGTCACTACTGATAGCATGAGGTGATACCTGGACCCTACAGAGGTTGCACAGGTAGTCCAACTTCTCCAGGATGGCACATCAATACGTGTCATTGCCAGAAGGTTTGCTGTGTCTTCCTGCACAGTCTCAAGGGCATGGAGGAGATTCTAGGAGACAAGCAGTTACTCTAGGAGATCTGGAAAGGGCCATAGAAGGTCCATAACCCATCAGCAGGACCAGTATCTGCTCCTTTGGGCAAGGAGGAATAGGATGAGCACTGCCAGAGCCCTACAAAATGACCTCCAGCAGGCCACTGGTGTGAATGTCTCTGACCAAACAACCAGAAAGACTTCATGAGGGTGACCCAAGGGCCCCATGTCCTCTAATGGGCCCTGAGCTCACAGCCCAGCAGCATGCAGCTCGATTGGCATTCGCCATAGAATACCAGAATTGGCAGATGCACCACTGGTGCCCTGTGCTTTTACAGATGAGAGCAGGTTCACCCTGAGCACGTGACAGAAGTGAAAGGGTCTGGAGAAGCCATGGAGAACATTATGCTGCCTGTAACATCATTCAGCATGAGCAGTTTGGTGGTGGGTTAATGATTGTCTGGGGAGGCATATCCATGGAGGGTCACACAGACCGCTACAGGCTTGACAAAGGCACCTTGGCTGCCATTAGGTATCAGGATGAAATCCTTGGACCCATTGTCAGACCCTATGCTGGTACAGTGGCTCCTGGTGCACGACAATTCCTGGCCTCATGTGGTGAGAGTATGCAGGCAGTTCCTGGAGGATGAAGGAATTGATACCATTGACTGGCCACCACACTTTCCTGACCTAAATCCAATAGAACACCTCTGGGACATTATGTTTTGGTCCATCCAATGCCACCAGGTTGCACCTCAGACTGTCCAGGACCTCAGTGATGCCCTGGTCCAGATCTGGGAGGAGATCCCCCACAACACCATCTGTCATCTCATTAGAAGCATGCACCGATGTTGTCAGGCATGTATACAAGAACACAGGGGCCATACAAAGTGCTGCGTACAATTTTGAGTTGCTGCAATTAAATTTTGGCAAAATGGACTAGCCTGCCACATAATTTTTCACTCTGATTTTTGGGGCGTCTTTGAATTCAGGGCTCTGTAGGTTGATCATTTTCATTTCCATCAAACGATGTGGCATCCTTTCGTTCCTAACACATTACCCAGTCTATATCAGTATAGATATCCAGGAGGGTTTCTTTTTCCCATTGAGATCTGATGTGTTTTCAAAGTGTTCCTTTAATTTTTTTGAGCAGTTTATATATATATATATATACTCTCTCTCTCTCTATATATATATATATTCTCTTTATATATATATTGTGGTAGCTGGCCCGGACACAGACAGGCGGACACGTCAATGTCACCCAAAACACATTTATTTAAGTCCATTATTTACAGTGCAGCAACCCCAAAAGTCCCCCAAAGTCCTGGCCACAAAACACTGCCTTCCTTTCTTCAGGCCGCCTCTTTGCCTCCTCCTAAGACCTCATCCTGTACACTCCTGACTCCAGCCATCAAATAGAAGGAGTTGGCCCCTTTTAAAGTCACCCGGATGTGTTTCAGGTGCTTACTGGCACTCCCCAGTGTGGCAGAAGTGCCGAGGTCCAAGGCTCCCAAGGCATCCGGGCACACCCAGGCGGTGACCACGGGCCCCTACAGGGTTGCGCTTCAAAGGCCACCAAAGGCACCAGGGTGGTCGGGCCCCACATGGCCTGAGGGAGGCGTAAGCCCTCCTCCAGTCCTCCAAGGCATCCCGGCCGGGTCGCCGCCCCAGCCATCTGCGACAATACATATAAAAATCCTAAGCCTAAAAGTACAACAATTTTGTACAAAGATTTGATGTCACATTTTTTGTCATGCATGAACTTTAATGTGATTTTGTTAGATTTTCTCAAGAAATTAGTGTTTTTTAATACCAAGAAAGTTATGGTTTTTATTTTTGATCGAGTAAACTTTCTTTCACAGGAACAAACTATTAAAAAAAAATTATCTATTCATAACACCAATGTTTGCATTTCGGTGATTTAGTTAGCTGAAGGTTGAGTTATGATGACCCATTGCATACCACTTTAGTTTTCACTTGATTTTTCCTGTTAGATAAATGAGAATTAAAAAAAAAAAATGTTTTTTATCTATAAGAATGTCAGTGAAAATGAATGGATCGTTTATTTTGTCTCTTATAAATACTCATCAAGCATAGTGGACCTCAGTTTAACAGGAATACTCCAATCAGTAAGAGAGTAAATATTTTATTCTCATTTAATGATTTTTACCTCATTAAATAATAATGATTTTTTCTTTTACATATTTATAGAATTTCGTGATTTTGACTCCAATAAATAATCATTTTTCTTTTGTACATTTACACATTTTACTAATATTCTGGCCGCAACTGGTGGTTGGGCACCACAGGTGCCAGGGGGCTTGCCCCCCCTAGTATATATAAGTATATATAAGACATGGGGACAACAGGCAGTCTCCAAATAGGCAGTGACCGAGCTGTTATTGGAGTGAAAGCTGTGAGGCTACTAAGATGACTACTGTGTCACTGGAATGCCCTTCTGTCTACAAATTGATTTAAATTATTCCTGGTAAAAATTTATACTTTTGAATTTTGTGATAGCCACTGTAATTTTCTATGCTGTGGTGTGCTGGGTTGATTTTATCACTTCAAAAGAGGCCCACAGAATCAACAAACTGATAAAGAAAGCAGGCTCGGTTATAGGATGCACTCTTAACCCGTTGGAGCTGCTAGTGGAGGAGAAGATGAAGACAAAGATGATGGCCATAATGAACAATGCTGCACATATTCCTTGTGACACACTAACGTTGAGGGCTTTATGAAAAATAATTATTCATCAGAAGTGTGTGAAGAAATGCTACTGAGTCTTCTTAAATTTGCCTTTATATTGTCTTACTGTAAATGCTCTCTAATAATTAACAAAGTCAGATTTTTTTTCTTATTGTTTATAATTTTTTGAGAGGGACTGTTGTTGTTCCTTGTTATAATATTTCTATATGTCTTGAGCTGAACAAAAACTGAATTCCCCCTTTGGGACATATAAAGTACTGTCTTTCTATATATCTATGGTTATGGAAATAATTCACATGAAATATCTTTGCTGGTCTGCTGAACAACTCATCAGGCACATAAAAGATTTATAGGAGTGCCACCCCTTAGCATTGCAGGAAAAGTTCATGAATATTTCTCATTTAACACCAAGATACTTAAAAATAGAGACACTGTGTTTGTGTGTGAGTGACGCCACTTTTGCATGTGATTAAGTAGAACCCCCTTTATTTTTCCTTATTTAACCAGGTGATTCAAAATGCTGAACATGGTACCATTAACACTACATAAAGTGCCTATAAACCCCCCTTGGAGGTTTCTGCATTTTATTGTCATATAACATTGAATCCTATTGGATTTTGACTCCTCTTTCACGTACAGGGGTATTTATACTACAATCAATTGAACCCCTTGACTGCAGACAGGTGATCTCCATTGAACTCATTTCTTGGCTTCTTAAAATAATTGGCTACACCATTAATGATTAATGATAACACCTCGCAGTTAGGAGACCCGGGTTCGCTTCCCGGGTCCTCCCTGCGTGGAGTTTGCATGTTCTTCCCGTGTCTGCGTGGGTTTCCTCCAGGCGCTCCGGTTTCCTCCCGCAATCCAAAGACATGCAGGTTAGGTGGATTGGCGATTCTAAATTGGCCCTAGTGTGTGCTTGGTGTGTGGGTGTGTTTGTGTGTGTCCTGCAGTGGGTTGGCACCCTGCCCAGGATTGGTTCCTGCCTTGTGCCCTGTGTTGGCTGGAATTGGCTCCGGCAGACCCCCGTGACCCTGTATTTGGATTCAGCGGGTTAGAAAATGGATGGATGAATGGATGTTTTTAATTAATTTAGGCCACTGTGCAGAGATTTTTTGACATTAGAGAGTCTTTTGCTGTTGACCAATTTCACAAAAGCCAGATTACTGTAAATTAACTCGTCATTCAATGTTGTATAATAATAGTGATGAGAACCCCGCTTCACCCTAGGAAAAATTGCGGAAGTGTGCGGGAACTTTGCCAGCCTCAGTGAAAGGTATTGAAGTCAATGGGGAAGGAAAGGCTGAACTAATTTTAAGTGTAGCATAATGGTGCAAAGGTCTTTTAAGTGTCCCTGAGGGTTACAGGAGGATCTGCCCACTATGCTGGAACAATTATTCTGTCCAGAATTCTGACCCAAGATAAAATGACCTCCTAGAGATAAAATTAATAAAATTAAATTCAGAACAGTAAGGAACAAAAGGATACAATCAAAGTGGAGCAAATGATATTATTTATCAGGACTTTCAGAAAGCATTTCATAAGGAGGTTGATGGTGTGAGGAACCTCATCAGAACTGGCAGATTTTAGGAGCAGTATTCCACAGGGGTCAGTGCTAGGGCCGCTGCTATTTTTAATATATATAAATGATTTAGATATGAATAAAAATAATAAGCTGGTTAAGTTTGCAGATGATACCATGATAGGTGGATTAGCAGATAATTTGGAATCCGTTATATCATTACAGAAGGACTTGGATAGCATACAAGCTTGGGCAGATTTGTAGCAGATGAAATTTAATGTCAGTAAATGTAAAGTATTACACATAGGAAGTAAAAATATTAGGTTTGAATACATAATGGACGGTTAGAAAATCGAGAGTACACCTTATGAGAAGGATTGAGGACTCATAGTGGACTCTAAGCTATCGACTTCCAGACAGTGTTCAGAAGCCATTAAGAAGGCTAACAGAATGTTAGGTTATATAGCACGATGTGTGGAGTACAAGTCCAAGGAGGTTATGCTCAACCTTTATAATTCACTGGTGAGGCCTCATCTTGAGTACTGTGTGTAGTTTTGGTCTCCAGGCTACAAAAAGGAAAAGCAGCACTAAAAACGGTCCAGAGAAGAGCGACAAGGCTGATTCCAGGGTTACATCAGTCAAAAAGCCAGGAATCAACCCTGGGTGGGATGTCAACACAAGAAAGACATGGATCTCATCATTTTCCATTGATAGTGCTGCACAAATAAACAAGCCTGCAAGTTGCCGATGCTAAAGCATCTGTAAATGAAAGGAAAACGCAAGGCGGTCCATATCTGTCATCAGCGTGTACATTATTAGCAAATTTCAACTGAACATTTAAATTAAACAAAAAAGTCAATCACCTGTGCTTCTGCGGATAGGAACAAATCCCTAAATAACTATGGTGATGTTCACTAATTACTTTGAAGATAAGAACTATTAATTAATAAGTGACAAGCCAAGCTGGCAGATGAAGCTTATTAGTATGGAATATGCAGTATATTTGCTTATGTTTCTGAGATGAAGTAAGAAAAAAAAAAAAAGAGTAGTTAGCAGAAAATCTAAAATAACGAAAGGGATGGATTTACAGTATGTGATTCTTCTTAGAAATGAGAACCTGTTTTTAAAAATAAAACATACATATAGGGCATTTGAGTTGAAAAATATTTAACAACATAAACATAATATGACATATTTTAACTGGCACTCAAAAGTCTGAAAAAGATTATTTACTGTATACAAGAAAATGAAGATATTATTAAGATTAAAACAATTTGTTTTGAATACAGTTGTTTTATTTAGGAATAACATAGTAAAACATTTTAAACATGATTTTTAATTAAAAAGGCAGTTGCAGTATCTGCAGATAAAAAATAATCATTTGCACAAGAACTTTTTTTACATTTTACATGATTTGTACTTACAAGTAGAAATAATAAGAAGCATACTGATCATATTATGATATTGAAATTGTTTTTCACATTAAATATCTGAGTGTAATTCCCTCCTTTTTAATTGAAACCAGCTTGAAATGACATTTGTCTTCTCTGTATGCTGATGTAATTCAGTTGCACAGCTGGTATTCAAATGATTAAATGCTAGTTTAGAAGAAAATTGAATATAAATGTAGGATTTGAAATGATAAAATGATAAATTATAGCTATAGGTCCATCGGTACTGGAGCAAGTTTAATGGGAAAATGCCATATGAATTTTGAAGACTTAAAATTGAAGTAAATATGAGTATAAGCAGAGAGCGTCCAATTAATCTCAGAGAAGTCCATGACATTTGATTGTAAAGGGATTGTTTATTTTCCCAACAATATGAAATATGACAAAACTACTTTTTCATGATCTATTTACTCACTCTTGCACTTGAGGTTATTCATTTCAATATACTTAGGATTCCAAATATAGTACACATCATAAAAATACACTAAAGTGCTGTCATTGCCCACTAACAATGAATGAATACACCAAAATATATGAAAGTTAATCACATAAAATGCCTTCATATCTTTAGTGCTGTAGATTTGTTGATAATTGCCAGATATTAATAAAGTGCAGAAATGTTCCATTTCCAGCCTTCCAGAAGGGGACTCAGCAGCAATGCTCATGGTATTTCAACAGAGGGTGCAGACGGTCCATTGTCAATCAATCACCTTCTATAGAAAGAATTACGCTGGGCAGGGGATGCGGACCTCCCTCTGAGTGTTGCCTTAATCTAAGTTATCACTGGCTTTTATTTTCAGGATTAACCAAATACTTCCTGATGAGCTTTGTTTAAAAATTTGTCTGACTTTCCTCCTAAATTCCCTTGCAGCTGCGTCAGAATGAATGAAAATTGCATAAACGTTTATGCAAAAGCACCAACAAAAACAATTACACTATGTACTACCACCTAACTAGAGTAAATGAAATTATTAAATGTTAATAATGAAATAAAAAGTGACTTGTGTACAAAGCAAGCAAGTGATTGCACCATACCATGTGTGTTACAATAAATAAATTATCGTACAAAATGTAACAGAATTGCAAATGAATAGCTAGTTTTTCACAATAAAATGCACACTTCAGGCCAAGAAATAGTGGAGGTGTTACCTTGGAAAAAGTGTTGCTTCTTCCAGAATTTATTGTTATGGTGTGATTACCACTTTCTTGCTATTGTGAGCTGGGGTATTTGCTGACTTAATGCAAATACATATATTTTTACACTGACATTCACTTAAGTGCATGGACAAGTATAAAGCAAGATGCAACATGAGTATTGCAACCAAGCAGTAGTAAGTAAGCATGTAGATACGCAAGTACTGGACATACTTACTTACCTACCTACACATTTAATCTTTAAGCATTGATTGATGGGAGACTTCAATGTACATATTCATGTATAAACTGACACTTTTAGCAAATGTTTTACTTATTTGTTAAATTCAGTAGGATTTTGTCAGATAGTCAAAGGTCCCACTCACAATCATAACCACTAATTAGATTTAATTATAAATTACAAATTTGAAATTCAGGGCAGCATGGTGGCGCAATGGTAGCGTTGCTGCCTCACAGTTAGGCGACCCGGGTTCGCTTCCCGGGTCCTCCCTGCGTGGAGTTTGCATTTTCTTCCCGTGTCTGCGTGAGTTTCCTATGGGTACTCCGGTTTCCTCCCACAATCCAAAGACATGCAGGTTAGGTGCATTGGCGATTCTAAATTGTCCCCCTTGTGTGGGCTGGTGCCCAGTGGGAGCTTTTAGTTACAGAGCCCCTAAACTGTGGAATGGTCTGCCTGCTACTATAAGAGAAGTCCCTTCGGTCTCAGCTTTTAAATCACGACTGAAGACTCACTACTTCCGTTTAGCATATCCTGACTAGAGCTGCTGATTAACTGTACAGACTGCATCTCTGTTGTTAGTCATTAGCACTAAAACATAAGTAACATGATAGTTATAATTTGTTACTAACCCTCACTTATTCTGTTTCTCTTCTCGGTACTCAAATGTGGCACTTGGTTCCACGGCCCACCTGCCAAGTTGTTTTGCCTGCCTAAGGTAAAGTCATCTCTGATGGAGGATCACAGGAATCGTTGGGTAGATGGGTCCTTTCATCGGATTGGCTGGCTCAGCGCTGACTCAACTGTGGACTGGCCAAATGGGGGAGGCAGCTTGATGGCTGAGATCTCTTTAGGACTCTAAACAAATCCAAATCATATTATGGGATATCATCTACTGGTAAATTCTGCTCCATAATTGTAATTTTTTTATTTTTTATACTGTATTGAGGAGTTGTTCTGTTCTGTGTATTGAATTGTATTGACCCTCTTCTTTTTGACACCCACTGCAAGTTTTTCCTTGTCTTCTGAGAGAGTCAAAGCTGGGGGGCTGTCAAGAGGCAGGGTCTGTTAAAGCCTATTGCGGCACTTCTTGTGTGATTTTGGACTATACAAAAATAAATTGTATTGTATTGTATTGTATATTGGGGGACTGGACACATTTACTCATCCATACAGGAAATTTCTCCCATAAGAATTTAAGAAATCGGACTAACAAGAGGAGACCATTCAGTCCATCAAACTTGTTTGTTTAGCTAATAGCTAAGCTCTGCCAATATCTCATCCAGGTTCTTCTTAAAGGTTGTGAAGATTTCTGCTTCAACTACATATGTTGGTAGTTTGTTTCAAAGTCTCACAACTCTTTGTGTAAAAATGCACATATGAATAAGCAATGCACTTTTAAATGAGGCTGTTCAACACTTCACACTCTTTGTCACTTTTAGATGTGGCAGGGTGATGGAGATATTTTTCGAAATGAAATACGAGGAGTATTATTAACAAGTATGAATGCGACCTACTCAGAGGAGTGTCTCAAAATATTGACACAGTACACTCTGCTTCACAGGAAGAACAAGCTGGGATCATGGACCAGATTATTTGTTGAAAGGATGAAGCATCTCACACATCTCATAACATGTCCTTTTCTTTAACGAGAAGAGGGACATAAGTATCTTAGGAAAAACACAATTAGTAGGGAATCAGCCAAATCCAGTGTGGTCATTGTTAAAGACTCAGGTCTAGCACCCTCCGGTCACATGAATAATGGACAATATAAAGGTGGGGGCATAAATAAAAAAAAGCAGATTACTTACACATAAAAAAGGAAAAGGAATTCCATCTAGCACTTGGCAGAGATGTATTACTGGGACTTCTAGAGAGACCCTACCCTGCTAAGTAGGGCACAGTGTGCATTCTGAAGAAACTGTAACAAATTAGAATAAGGACTTTAGCCTAGCCTGCTTTAAAAGCTTTGTCACTTTCTTTTCTTGGTACATTCGGAAAATATATCATTTAAGGTATCTTGCGTGTTTAGGATAGAAACTTTATCCAGAAAATTTGCATTCCAATGGGTTGAGTCCCATCGTTGTTCAAAAAGCATACTGCTCCAGCTGTACTACTTGTGTTGATTTGGGGGTTTTGGTCAGTGCACAATATCACTTTAATAAAGTCATTGCATCTTCATATGACTTTACTTTCTGTTCTGTTTCTTGGAGACTTGCCTCCAGTTTTTAAAAGATGGTAGCTGTAATAGTTATTTTGTTCAAGTATATGTGAAAATGTGGTAATCTTTGTACATCTCACTGTTTTTAGATGCTGTAAATTGTCTATGTTCAATTGCTGTGACTATTCTTAAAGTTTTATTTTTAAGGAACATGACTACATGTGTGCTTTGGACTAATTCTTTAGTTTGAGAAAGATAATATTTTTATTGTTTCATTCAAAGTGCATCACACCACATTTTAGTGGCTCAGCATTTAGTTGGTAACTTGCTAGGACAAACTGCACCACTGATAAGAAATATTTCCCAAGAGGCACTATATGTATACTATCCGCTTTCAAACTCAAAGCAACACTTCAGGTCCCTATCCGAGATTACGGATATAGGCATATAGCATGAATTCCTATTGTTATGTATTCTGGTTATTGACTTACAGCTTCCAATTTCTAAATAGTCTTAGCATTTTGGTTTTGGTAATATTCCCATAATGTTGGTAATCACGCCTGGCAATTGACTTTGCTTATGGTTTCACCCTCTACATGTTGTCTTTGATAACAATATTCATGTATTCTAGGAAACTGCTTTTGTTCCAATTCTTCAAAAATGTGCAAATCTCTTTGCCTGTATTTTGAAACATCTTTGTGGTTGCTCCTAATTCACTGTGCCAGCAGGCAATACAAAGAAGTTGACTGAAATTAAAAAAAGCAGGTGGAGCAAATTTGCTCTATGGTCCAGCCAAGTTGTCTTGAGTATTCATGACTAGCATTAACAATTTAAGAATAGTTTTGTGAGTTCTTGAGCTGGATTTAGTAATAATAACAATAATTCTTTGCATTTATATAGCGCTTTTCTCACTAATCAAAGCGCTCAGCAATTACAGGTTAAGGGCCTTGCACAAGGGCCCAACAGAGCAGAGTCTATTTTGGCATTTACGGGATTCAAACTGGCAACCTTCCGATTGCCAGTGCAGATCCCTAGCCTCAGAGCCACCATTCCACGACCAATTACTCCAAATTTAATGCATTTTTGTGTAAAATATACACTAAAATGCATTATGCACATGCCAAAATTCCTGTAGAATACACTCACTTGGATTCAGTCACAGTGTCATTCTCTCTTCATATATATCTGGTGTTTAGCATGAAAGTGCACAGTGCTTCTTCTGAGAGTATATTAGGGTTTTACTCAACTGCAGCCCCTCCTTCATTCTGTTTCTTATACAAAATGAAGATGCCACCCAAAAATGCAAAATTTGCTGACAAAAAGAGGGAAAATGAAATAATTTCGGATAACCTTTATCCAACTAGCCACAATAGTGTAGCCTCTACACAGACAATGAAAGATTGGATTTAACTGTAGTCTCAAGGAACTTGGAGACACCCGTGCACCAATCTGCTTCCTCAGCATGCAGCATTATTTCTGTATTTTTCTCTCTTATACCGATACAGCTTATGAATTATAAAAGCTTAAGTATAATAATAAGATATTTACAGCAATTATTTTAATCACAAATATTGTGTTCCTTCAACACATAATAACAGAATGAATTAAGAGTCTTTAAAGAGCAAGCTTAAAAAGGATTTTCAAAAGGACTGAATTAAAATATTGGAACAAATCATCTTTATTCAATTCCAACAATTAAAGAGGGCTGCAAATGTTTCAACAGTGAGATGTGAACTAAAGTAAAACCACCATCATTGTAGGGAGCACCTGGCAGGGATGGCAGTGAACAAAGTTTAAATTCCTAATCAGTGATATATAGATGTAACTTTTGCTCAATAAAATCTAAAGTATTAATGGTAACACTACTTCAAAAACATAAACATTTCAAAAATGGGGAGCATTTGGTACATTAAGCTTGTTTGGTTAAACTCATGGCACATTACACAACCGCCAGTTGGAGTGGATGTCAAATTTGACAGTTGCAGTTGCTGATCCTGTTGCCTGAGAATGTCAGATTATATGACTAGAAACTGCAGTGTAAGAGCCATTTTCCTAGTTATATAAGATTCATAGATATTTTACTAAGATGACAATGCATAATCTATGGGAGGTTCCTAAAACCCCCATACGTAAAATTGTATTGGTATATTCTTACCATTTCTAATAGCTTTGACTAAACATTATTCTCTAGTCAGTGACCAGCCTTGCCATATGCAAGGTGTAGAGGGCATACGGTTTTACACCGTTTTTCCGTGCCTACGGGCCTTTTGAGTGTGAGAAGTAACTCGTAAAACAGCACTTATTTAAGTGCATAGCCGTACGTTTAAAGCGTACTGAAGAAGAAGCTAAGAATCTTTAAGCACAGAAGAACTTAAGAATCTTTAAGTATGGAAGAAGAAGTAAAGAACTTTTAAGTACAGAAATAACTGAAGTTTCTCAAGAAAAGCTAGGTTTAGAGAAGATACATTTTTCCTTTTTTTGCCATTTATTCTACGTGTGTAACTAGCTTTTTCTTTATTCTTGTGTGGATCATTTGCTTTTAACTTTCACTAAATATTTTTAAAAACAAACTTTTGGACTGAGAGATTTCTTTCGGCATGCGGGTTATCCGTGCTCGATCTTGCCTTATACTTCGGCAGATACATGCAGTATATGACAAATTAGATGACTCCAGGATAGCTTTGACATTTCTAAATATCACAAGTTCATCTCTTTTTCTGAGAGCCAATAATGTGCTGCTTGACTGAGCCAGTGCTCTAGGAAGGCTTTCCAGGACAGCAAGTTAAGTTGCAATCTCTGCCCCTTTTATTCATTCTGCCGTGGTACATAAAACACAAGATATCAGACATTATTTCTCAAAGATAAATTAAATGCATTGTACTTCTAGGTGAACACTCATTGGTTCTCAATTCATGCACTCACAGAGCCCACCCCTATAAGTTAAGACAAACTGAAACTTGTTTAATTTTGTCAGAGCAAGTTGCAGACTGATTGGACTGAGTTGCTCAGCATGTTAGATTATACTGCCCTAGACTCTCCAAGATTATTTAAATAAAACCTGCTAATGAAAAAATCACTGGAATATTCATGTAATGTGGCAGGACCTGTAGAAAATAGCTAAGCTGTGCCAATATCTCATCTACATACTTTGAAGTTACTGTCAAGTTTTCATTTCAGTTACATGATTTAAAGATTTTTTCGAGATTTCCACCATGCATCCTGGATTTTAACTACACATCCATTCAATCCATCCATCCATCCATCTATATCCTTTTTCTAAAATAAAATTATAGGGTTGGCTAGGGCCTATCCCAGCAATATTTGGAGCAAAGTGGGAGCTAACCCTGGATGGGGTATTAGTTTATCCCAGAGCACATTCACACATGCAAACATTTGCTGTTACTCTGTGATAATTTAGTACAACACATGTAAAAAAAAACACAACATAATATAATCAAACCCACTTACAACAACTCAGAGTTGCTGAATCCAAAATGTATCCTTGGCACCCCTTGATTGGACACCAATTCACTAGCAAGTCCACTCATACTGGACACATTTAGCCTAAACTGCACATGCTAACTTACATTTCAGATTTGTTTCTGTACAATGTCCTGTTTCTGAAATGTCAAGTTGCTTAACTCATAGGAAAGAATTTAAACAAAGAGCACATTGCACATTACTGCTATACTACTCTACCGTGATAAATTAATTTTCGCGAAGTAGGATTCTTTATTTATAAATTGAATATTTTCGCAGTTAGAGTATAGAAAACCTGTTTAGGACCTTCTAAATACGTTTTGTAACATTATTAGAGCCCTCTAGACATGAAATAACACCCTTTAGTCACCATTACACTCGTATTACCCAATATATTAGACAAAATAAGAGAAAATAAGACATATTAGACGTTACAAATATCATATTACTAGGCGCACTCGCCTTTTAAGGCGACCGACTTTTATCCTCAATTTTTGTGCGCTCTATGTGTACATCAGGCATGTAAGTGTAAGGAATGAGAATGACAAAGTGCCCATTCATAACATCTCCCGAAAACCTAAGTTTTTATTTATCCCCTCAAGTGCCTGTCCAAAGTCGTACAATGTCAGCCCGAATCTGTACTGCTAAAGACGGAGTTTCATGCACTAAATAAGCTATAGATGAGAATAAGCAAGCACCATCTCCCCTGATATTTACTATGCGGTGTGGCATTTGTACTCCATCAACATTAATTATTTCCAGAGACATAATTTTGTCTATTTTTGCCAGCGCATCGTGCACAAAAGCAAGGGAACGATGAGAGCACCAGAACTCTGCTCACATCGCGTCGCTTTGTACCTCAAGCCACAAGTAGTAAGTCTATAATAAGCGAAATACTGCTACGCTTTGCACTCACGGGACGGAAGGACAATCCCGAAAGCTTCTATATAGTAGATTATTGTACTGTACATTTAATTGCACACAAACACACACAGTTCTTACACACAACCACTAACCTATGAAGGCACGACCTCAGTAGGAGAGTCTTCAGAGGTGGTGCAGTATTCTTCAGCAGGTGCGTTGTTGTCTTCTTCCGCTGAAGGAGTACTAGGAGTAGGCAGTGGGTGTCTGGGTGCGCGGCTGAAGAACATCTTGATAGGCAGTTGCTGGCGCTGTCTTTTCATATGCGTGAGGAGGCTTTTGTAGGGTATTGCCATCTTTAATCATATCCAAGAGTTTCACCTTCTCCTGGATAGTAAGCATCTTCCTCCGGCGCTTAGTTTTATTGTCAGAAGGCTTAGAAAAAGCAGCACATTTAGGAGCCATCGTAGGGCTTAGATAAAAGTTCTCAGAAAGCGCATGCGTAGTGACGTAAGCGTGTATGAGAAAAAAATCGCGATAGAGTGAAGCCGCGAAAGTCGAAGCGTGACATAGCGAGGGATCACTGTACTACTATATGTGTGCATTTAAAAATCGCATCAAAATTTTAAACTTTGACCTCAAATTCTGGTTTGCAATTTCCCTTCTTAGTCATTTTATTCATTCTATAAATGAAGGCACATCCAAAGTGTTCAATGGATATGCTTGTCAAGGATCTCTGAGAGATCCCAAAGAATAATGACCTGAACTATCCTGAGAGTAAGTACCACAGAACCCAGTAAAGATGTCATTGCAATGTGCAAAGACAGTGAAATCAAAAAGGAGGCAAAAAGTGAAATGCAGTTGGATAGCTGGTAACAAAGGCTTTTTACATTTCATATTGTAAACTCAACTTTAAATGAAGTGGGTTATACATTTTTTAGCATATGTACCAAAAATTAGCAATCTTACTAATTACCAAACTTACCTATTCTTGTCTAACGCAAACACTTTTTTTTTTTTAGAAATGTAGGACTAGGTGGGCATTGCCCATTCTACTAGGCCTTAAAGGCACACAAGGCAAGCAGATTCAGCAGACCTCCAGCTGCACTAAACCCTCAACTTAGATTCACAAGCTACATTTCAGAAATTTCCTGAATTCTTTGTACTTCATTTAATAACAAAGGTGCAACTTAGAAGTGACCTGACATCTTTGCAAAGGTCCCCGTTCCAGCAAAAGTGTGTAAAAGTAGACTCAAGGCAGTAGAAAGACCTATAATGCAAGGGATGACATCTAGGATGGGCAGAACAACTCGCCTACTAGAAGATGTTGATTTTGTAACTGAAAGTGACTTTAATCCAATCAGAAGAAGGTTTGACCTTCCTTTAAAAACTATCTGCACCCTAAAGAGTTTGAATAGAATTTCAAGTTAAGAGACATTCAGGAATTCTTTTCGGTCACACTTAACTGAAATCCTTGAGTGATTCTGAGAGAATTCTGAGATTCTTCCCACGGGCACTTTGTGCACATTCTCCAAAATGGCATTCAAAAATCCTTCTTTTAAAAACTAACAAGCTGTGAACCTCTCTGTCCCTGGAGAGTTGAAAAGGTGAAGCTTTCTTCCCTTTTGTGGACATGAAAGCTGAGATCCAGTGTGCCAAATTAAGCACGGAGCTGTGTCTGCTTAGGAGCAGTCAACGCTTGAAGAAGGGAACTTCAGCATTTAAAGTCTCTTTCCAGAAAAACTAATGCTTTTCTTCATGAAAAGAGCAGGAAAGACAGCAAGCATGAAAGGCAAAGCATACCATGGACAAGAGATCATGAAGCACATGCATGACGAATCCTTCGCTTGAACACGGATCAACAATAAAGCAACAACTCCAAACCACATTGGACATCATCCCTAAAGACCTGGTATGGTAGAATTAATTATCTATGCTAAGATAAATTAGAATTCTAAATTATAGCATATAGCCAGCCTATATTTTATATCTTTGTCTGTGTAGTCTGTCTTCTTCCACTCTTATATATTGTTATCATATTTCTATAATCCTTGAGTTTATTAATAAATTGTATTATTCTGTTCCTTAAAATGAATGTGCCTCGGTTACCTTGATATTAGTCTAAAGGCTGGAGAACTGCTTACTATAACACAGAATGGTAAGGTATAAAATATCGAAGCCTTGACAAATTATTTGATTAATTACTAGTATTGTTGAAGATAAGATTGATGATTAATTAACCAAATTAAAACTCAATTAATTCCTACACAAAACTACAGCTGTAAGAAAGAGAAGCCTGAGATTCCTATTTTTGTGCAATTTAGTACTAACATGGCAAAAGTCTATCTAGAACTGACAGTTAATATCTATTTGTTTTGTCCTAATCTATGCATTCTTTATACAAAGCAAGCTTGAATGAAAAGCCACTCACACACACACACAAATGCACACACAAACACACATTCCCCAGGCCAATTGGGTGTTTCTGATCAACAGCAAATCTTTAGACAGTGGATGGAGACCTATGAGTATCAATCCCACCAAGACAGGCAATATGGGCTCCACATTACTGTTCTCCTTTTCTTTCTTGCTTGAATACTTTAATATCGTTTTAGAGTTGCGCTCTACACCCTTAAAGACTGCTAATAGTCCAATCTGTTTTTACTGTTATATAAATGCTTCAAATTAAAAGGCAGTTTGCTTTATTACTCTGAGTGATCTACTTGGATATTTACCAAAGTCGACAATGATGAAAATGTTTAATTAATTTTATTACTGTCTGCATGCCTGGATTTTTAGCATTCTGTATGGAGACACTGGCTTTGCTGAAGAAAAGCATTCATCCTATCCTTGCTTGTTCATCAGTGAATGCATGGTTAGTTGTGCCATGGACCTCATTTACTAATGAATGATTAGTACTACAGTCCATAAGAAAAAGGAGTCACAGTGGTGACCTCACTTTCTTCTGGAATGTACAGGTTGGGAGCAAGCGGTGATAGCAACCACCACATGACGAACACCTGGATTGGGACCTGATTGCATCTGGTGACACCTCAGCACCACACCGGAGCAGTGTGAGGTTTTTTTTAAGGTAGCTAGAGTGCCCATCCTGCCACCAACCGCCAAGTTTTTCCCTGCAAGATGGAGGACCTGCTTGCCGGGCTTAAAAACAATTAACGTCATACTCAACACAAAGCAATTGAAGGTTAAGGGCCTTGCTCAAGGGTCCAACGGAGCAGAGTCACTTCCAGCATTTATGGGATTCAAACCAGCAACCTTCAGATTGCCAGCGCTGATCCCTAACCTCAGAGGCACAACTTTACAGAAATGTATTTAAATTACTAAATAGCAAGTGTGTGAACAAGGTAGTGTCATGGAGGGCTAGAAGCCCAATCCCAACGCTGTGTCCACTGGGTAGATGATCCATCACTTGATCTGCTTGGTAGAATTGCGTCATCTGTCCAGTTCTGTGGGATGTGACTCACTGTGACATTTCCATCCTTTCATAATCTGCATTGTCTGTACTGATTAAGATCAAGGGAGCCAAAGTTTATTCGAGCAACATTGGGTGAAAATCAGGAACCCACCCTGGATGCAAGCCTGTTAACTTAAATTTGTCAATTGACCTAATATGTGTATCTATGGAATTTGAGGAAAAGATCCATGTGCAAGAAGGAGAGTGTGCAAGCCTTATGCATTGAATAACCCAGGTCTCTGGAGCTGTGAGGAAGCTGCACTATCCACTTTGTCACCTTGCCTCCCATGTCTACGGCCATTTGCACAAACATAATTCAATACTACATCCCATTTCTGGTATTTTTTGTGTAAGTTCTACTATTTCCGAAATGATTTTGCCGTTTAGATAACTTTCATCCATCGTACTTTCCCGTTCTGCAGGGTTGTACTGTGGGCTAGTCCCCATTGTCTCTCTGTGCTGCTCCATCCACCATTTGTAAGCACTGCTCTTCAATGTCAGCAGTCTCTCACTCTGACATTTTGTCCTCTAGCTGAGCTCCACGTCACTTGTCTGCTTCATGGGCTGCAGATCAATCTTTTCCGCCCAACGTCACAGTTGTAAAGCATTGTCCCATCACCTGCAAAACGAAAGTCCCTCAGCGGCTGCACTGCGTCAGTCACCATCAAATTACACTGCTTCCATTTACTTGGAGATGTAAAAACCTTGAAGCTGTTGCTGAATTAAATATCTCCTAAAAGCCAGAGCTATAAATCTCTTGTGCAGCTTAGCTTAGCCCACTGTGTTAAGAATTTACTGCCATTGTTTGATTATCTGCAAAGCAAATGACCTTGAAATCCTTCAGCTTTGACCTAGACTCCTTCCTATAACTTGTTGACTGTTGCTGTCCTCATTATCATCTGATTGACTGTCTGAATAGCATGTATGGTATTCACACACTCTTTCTGGGGTGTATGGAAGCTCTTTAAAAGAAATTCATACACTATGTCTCACTATTTGTTTCTTATTTAATTTGTTCACAGACAAAGTAACAAGGAGTCAGTCCACTCTGATCCTCACGCACGTCTCCAGTTCACATAAATGTGCTGACCTTTCCCTCAGTCCTGCTCCTCCATGATGTTGACAGGTCTTTAAGGGATTGTGTTTCTGATCTGTGACAAACTTATACCTCATTTTCAAATGGCATGAGCATGACTGTGATGAACTAGAACCCCATCATGTGCCTGATCCTGCCAGCCCCGCATGACCATGAACCGAATTAATCAGGATTAAGAGTTTTATGTACGGTTTAATTTATTTGTTTTTATTGTCTTGCACACATACTCTTGATTTACTGGGGTGCACAACACATTCCTTCTGCCTTCTCCACCTGCATTCTGGAGAATCAATGCTATGCGGTCATACAACCCCCATTCTCTTTCCAGCAGTTTTATTTATTTCTATTTTCATTTGATATGATTTCTTTTTTTATCGTAACATCCCTAATTTCATCTGTCCTGCATTCCAGCTCTAGGTCATTGAATCACTTGCTGTCCTTTTATTTTACTCTCACATTTTCCTCTTTTGCAAATCGCAATTGGAGTTCAGATAATGAATAGATTTTTTTTCTTTTACTGGCACCCAGCTGTAAGGACAGGCTCGGTTCTGTGCAATTTCAAAACAGAATTAGTTGCCCTGAAAACAGAGGAATGGATTTCTCTCTTTCAGTTATTAACCTGCCCTTTAAATCCGCACACTGATCACTGGTGTCAGTTTCTTTAATTATACTTTACCCATCATTTTTTGTTTCTTTTTCTTGCATACTTATGATACTTCCTCTCTCATTTAAGGCAGTTTTTATTTTTTTCCTCCTATTCATGCCTTTTTTTTAATATTTGATTTTCTAAATCCATATCATTATAGTGGCATTCTACTAATCAAACATATAATATCAGAATACCAATATAACAATTTATTTTGAATTAAATATATTAGAACAAAGGAAAATAGACATACAAAGAAAAAAAGGACTGAATAATGTAAGCCGCCCCAATTTGGGCAGTGTTGACAATAACCAAATAAAAGATGATAAAATAAATCAGGTTTTAAATAACACTAAGATCAAATTCAGAATACTTAAAAAGACTCTAAGTATAGGCAAATATTTTCAGAAACCACCTCCAAAAATGCACAACAAATTTATGAAAAATGCTCATTATAACACTAAAGGACAGTGGGAGGTTGCCCCATCTCCCCATGCCCCATCTGGGGTTGGTCCCTTCCTTGTGATTGATGGCATTAAATGACTTTGGTAATTGGATGAATGTCACTGCTGTTGAAAGCACAGAGGTATGAAGGTTTGTACGTCTATGCAATGGGCAGCACAAAGGTGCAGTGCGTACCACTGATACCTCAAAGCTCTGAGAGTATGAATGCAGGCCCATGTGCTGCCTGCGTGGAGTTGGCATGTTCTGCCTATGCCAGTAGTTTTCCTTCCATATCCCACATATGGTAGGAGAATTAGAACATTTCACTTAGCCCGATGAGGTCTGTGACTATGCCCACCAAAACGTTGTCTCCTGACTAGGATTACAATATGCTCTGGCCCCTTACAACATTAAATCTCAGTTAAATTGTTTTTTGAGATGAATTAATGGGTGATCACTGTGATGGTCACCACAATGGTGCATTGCTTATCAATACTACATTATTCCACTCCTAGTCATTTTCTAGGCAGGTTGCACATGTTTTGCTCATACTTGTTGGCTTTTCAAAGGGTACAGCTCTCTGCTTTCTTTCCACATCATACTTTTAAATGAATTGACGAGTCTAAATTGACCCAGCATGGAGGAGAATGAGCATGTACTGCCTTACTGTGGACTGATGTTCTGTCCAGAATTGCTTTCTTCTCTGCACCCAGTGCAATCCACTAATG
Source organism: Polypterus senegalus (assembly GCF_016835505.1). Classification (NCBI taxonomy): domain Eukaryota; kingdom Metazoa; phylum Chordata; class Cladistia; order Polypteriformes; family Polypteridae; genus Polypterus; species Polypterus senegalus. The sequence goes on along the minus strand of NC_053163.1, from coordinate 120,957,151 downwards.
GAAGGAGTGGATTCAGAAAGTGGTTGGAAGATTTTCTGTTTTTTAAGATAAAGACTTCTTAGTGATTTTGTTCAGAGTACTGCACTTCACAACTATAAAACACATTTTTCAATTTCAGGATAGCCCATTTTACATTACATTACACTTTCAGGCAATGATTGTTTTAAAGCCTAATGTTAAAGAAAAGCACACAGCATGAAAGCATAATCTACGGGTGATGTACAATGAGATAGAAATACTCTGAGTGTGTGTGTGTGTGTGTGTGTGTGTGTGTGTGTGTGAAAGAAAGGGAAAGGAGTTCTATTCTATGGTCAAATCGTGCAATTCTGACAGTCAAGCAATTGTCTAAAAACATTTATGGTAAAGTTTACTTTAGCCCTGCTGAAGGGTGGTGGAGCCAACTGCTCAGTCAATGTGTGGCATTGTGGCCATGGAGTCTGACAAGAAATGGCTGGTTGGCAAGTCATTGCAGGCAAAATGAAGGCATTTTTGCATTTGTGAATTTTCCTAAGCTCTATTGTTTTCATTTTCACCTGTCACCCTCAAAATAAAAAATTAATTTGTTCATTTTCCAGCCCTGCATTTTCAACACAGTGTTGTGGGGTGCTTCTGACAATCTCAGGAGATATGGAAATACAGCAGGAAGAATCCTGAATGAACAGAACCACACTTTCTCAAACAATCTGAACTCCCTAATGCCCCTAATATTCATATCTATGAGTTTTTGGGAGGAAATTAATAAAGAAAACTCTTATAGATATAGATGCGTTAATACAACAGTGGGTGAGTTTGTGAATATGACCCCAAAGGGAGTTGTGTTCCATGTCTACAAATGCTCCACACATACAGTAAACAAGAGAGGAGTCCACCCTGGGTGGGATGCACATACCTTTTAAAGAATTATGTACCATATGCATTCTCTGTGCCAAAACCAACACTAACACTACTTTAACACACTAATGCCGATGCCCTATCCATTTCATATTGTCCTCGTAGTGAAGTCTTCCTTCCTATAACAGTTATGGTGGGCATTCCGTATCAGCAGTGAGGTATTATTTGCAATATCGTATCATCCTGGTTTTTACCTATCACAGAGATGCCTGGCTATCCCATAACTAATTTCAACCAAAGAAAAGGGCATAGGAGGTCCATGCTGGGAAAGGAAACCAACTGTGTCCTCAGAGTCGTGGGTATGTCATCTCCTTTGATTAGCTAGGGGAATTAAACTTTGAACACGAGGTATGAGTTAACTTGTATGTCACTGTGCCTGTCAAGGTGTGACGTACAAAATATAATTCACACCACAGTATACAGCCACTATGGACACAGCCAGGATTGCTGCCATCTAGTGGATAACCATAGCATTTTTAATGTGTTTTTTTTTTGGTGGCAATAGCATGCAGAAAATAGTGTTATAAACAGACAGTTCATAGTTACATTGTCGCAAGAAAAGTTTAAAGCTGCTGATGTTTTGACACAATTGGATTTGTTGCAAGATGAATATTTTGATTTTAATGACAGTGACTGAGATAGTGACAATCAATTTAATGATGACTGTAGGTTCTGATACTGATAGAGATAGCTGCCTCAAAGGCGCTTCTTCATCACAAGCCTTGTTACAACTGCCAGGACAACACTAGATAGACATTTTGCTGCCCAATGAACGCAGTCATCAACTGCCAAATTTGTTGTGCGCAACTAGCGTGATGCCATGCTTCAAGGACTCTCATTCAAATGCAGATCTTTAGTCATGTTGCTGGTGAAAATAAAGTAAAGTAATTTACTGTTTCTTTACATTTTCCATTGGATTTAATTATATTTTCAGAGTTTTTACAGTAACCATTGATAATAAAACTATTGTTTTCAAATACATTTCTTTACAAGTGTTGATTGAGTACATCACATACTGTACGTATGCATAGACTTATATGGCAGCGTCCTGGTTATAAATGGTCCAGCAGTCAATGTGCTAAACTATTTTCATTCTGAGCAAAGTAGGCTGTGTGGAGTCCTAATGCAGGTCTTCATCATTCTTAGTAGCAACATTTCTTCATTTAAATGATAAATTATATACTGGAGGACAAAAATGGAAATGAACACAAAGGTTTGCGGAAATTGAGACAAACTATTGCCTTATGTGGCTGGAAGAGGAATCTTGACATCTTCTACAGCTTATCCAGATGATATATAGGGGCATCTCAACTACAAACTAACCACACACGCTTGCTGAACAGATTGGTTTCCCCTCATTTATCAGGCTTCTTAATGTCATGTTTGCTATATTAATACAGTCACTTTTCAAAAGCAAAATATTCAGGCATTATTAGTTCATCCACTAAGTTGTTATCTGAAAATATTTCTCATGAATTATATTATTTACAAATTTCAGGCAATTGTTTTCTCCTTGCTTGCTGGTTGTCCCATCTAGAACATCACCACATTATTAAACTGTTAAATTTCTATTCACATATTCATATTATTAGGTTAGGACCCATAAATGAGTGGTAGTCTGTGCCAATGCACCATCTGCTCTTATCTGGGAAAATGCAGTTCCTGTCCAACAACCATGGAACCTATTTTATTTGTAGGCTGTATACAGCATTATTAAAACAAATTTTGTGTTAGCCCCTGTGTTCTTTCTAAAAGGAAAGTTTTAACAATGCAGCCTTTAAAATTTTAAGATTCCATGATATTTTACTCCGGGTGCTCCAGTTTCCTTCCATAGTCCAAAGACATGCAGGTTAGGTGGACTGGCAGTACTAAACTGGCCCTAGCATACCGTATGTGAGTATGTGTGTGTGTGTGTGTGTTTAATCTGTAATTTAACACTGCCCTGTCCAGGGATTGCTCCTGCCTTGTGCCCTGTGCTTACTGGGATGAGTTCCTACCTCCCACAGACCTACTCAGGATTATGCAGGTTTGGAAGATGGAAAGATGTATGCATGGATGGATGGATGGATTTCATGATGTTTCTGCCTGAACTTGCTTTGCTCAAATTGTACAGTTTTTACTCTCTCAGTCATTTCTTATACTGTAGTGTTGACCCCAAGTTCTCTAATACATCCAGTTCCATGGTTTCCAATTCCAATCCCGAGTGACACCTGTGGCTACAGGGTTTGATTCCATCCAGTTTCTCAATCAGTTAACCTTTTACATCAAACTGATTTCATTGTTTATTTTGCAGGTCTTTTTCCCATGTCTTATTTTGTATTTGTAAATGAGCTGCAGTGTGAGATGTACTTTCATAAGAATTTTAGGAACATTTCATATTTGTTTTAGTATAAGTTCTTGACTCTCTTTTGATGCTTTCTTCTTTCTCTTTCCTCTGTTTCCTGACTAATGTACTTTTTCTGTAGAATTTTTTTATCCAATTATACCCAAATAATGAAAATTAATGAGAACTGGAGTAGAAATCAGAGGAAACAACACAAAATAATGAAAGACTGCAGCTACTTGAGTGTCAGACCCACTAGTGAGGTCATTAGTAACTAACTGAAAAACCGTAATGAAAATCATAATGATGATGATGAAAAGATATAAAAATATAAAATCTAGACATTTTTAATAAAATTGATCAAGCCCTGTTTTGAAATTGCAGGGGCCTTTCGTGATTCTAGGTCATTTGCCACAGTGTCTATTGCACTCATTATTAGCTGTCTTCATTAAAATACAGTGAAAGGAGTAAGCCACAGGAAGAAGCTGAAGTAATAGGAAAATGAACTTAAGAACTTAAAACAATGGCAAACATATCAGTACAGTATTTTTCAAATATAATAAAAAAATAAGAAAGAAAAAGACAGAGGGGCTGGGTAGTGTCATTTGAGGAACTGAGCTGCAATAAAGTGAATAAAACTTAGCGAAGTTAACAAATTTTACAGACAGACCTCAATATGTGCCTTGGGAACTGCAGGTCTGACATTGTGTTCAGCAATACAGGGGCGCCGCAGGGAACTGTACTTTCTCCGGTCCTGTTCAATCTATATACATCAGACTTCCAATATGACTCGGAGTCCTGTCACGTGCAAAGTTCGCTGATGACACTGCTATTGTGTTCTGCATTAGGAGTGGGCAGGAGGAGGAGTATAGGAAGCTAATCAAAGACTTTATTAAATGGTGCGACTCAAACCACTTACATCTTAACACCAGCAAAACCAAGGAGCTGGTGGTGGATTTTAGGAGGCCCAGGCCCCTCATGGACCCTGTGATCATCAGAGGTGACTGTGTGCAGAGGGTGCAGACCTTTAAATATCTGGGAGTGCAGCTGGATGACAAATTGGACTGGACTGCCAATACTGATGCTCTATGTAAGAAAGGTCAGAGCAGACTATACTTTCTGAGAAGGTTGGCATCCTTCAACATCTGCAGTAAGATGCTGCAGATGTTCTACCAGACGGTTGTGGCGAGTGCCCTCTTCCAAGCGGTGGTGTGCTGGGGTGGCAGCATAAAGATGAAACAAACTTGTTAAGAAGGCAGGCTCTATTGTAGGAGTAAAGTTGGACAGTTTAACATCTGTGGCAGAGCGACGGGCACTAAGCAAACTCCTGTCAATCATGAAGAATCCACTGCATCCACTGAACCGTGTCATCTCCAGGCAGAGGAGTAGCTTCAGTGACAGACTGAGGAGATCATTCCTCCCCCACACTATGCGACTCTTCAATTCCACCCGGGGGAGTAAATGCTAACATTACTCAAAGTTATTGTCTGCTTTTTTAATTTTTTTTCATTTTTTTCATTTTTATTACTGTTTAATTTAATATTGTTTCTTTGTATCAGTATACTGCTGCTGGATTATGTGAATTTCCCCTTGGAATTAATAAAGTATCTATCTATCTATCTATCTATCTATCTATCTATCTATCTATCTATCTATCTATCTATCTATCTATCGAAGCTGCTTCCAGTGGGACCTGATAAAGAGAAGACATTACTTATCGGAGAGCAATGGAGGTTGGAGTGTCTGCGGCCGTACATGTATGTGTTAGTGTAGGTTATTTATTTAAAAGGTTCCTTCTAGATTATGGCACACAGTAAAAAATTAGTGAAGGCATGTTTGGAAATTGGAAGGGACTGAATGAATCATCCAATTGAATTAGACATATATAATGGAAAGTTGGATGTCATCTTCATTCATGTCAGCATTGAGCCTGTTGTTAGTGGAGTGTGCATCATGGTACTCCTGAGGTGCCTGAATAAAGATAAAATAAGGAACACTTTCCTGTTTAATTATTCTCTAATGCTTTGAGAAACAGGGTTAATGCATTGAGGTGGAACTTTTGATTAGTTTGAGTTATTTATTTATTTTTTTCATTCGTTCCCTTAGAGCCACCTAAAAAACGGAGAAGGAATAAGACCTGGAATCATGATGTGTTTGTCTGCTTTGGGATTTCATCTTTAAAGCATCGTATTAATTCAAGCACATGGGAACAGTGGTTTGATGGACTTATTAAAGTGATTTTTCACTGAACTCACTTCCATTTTTGATATTACTTGTTTTTAATAAACAGCTGCCTATTTTTGTACCATCTTGTCTGTGTCTCTCACTCACCCTGCTTTATTCTCAGTGTGACTACTAGATGTCCCATGGTTAGGCCATTGTAATGGCTCACTGATTGTGAAGCTGACTGGAATGAAAACCAGAACTGGGTTTGGAAACCACTGGCCTAGTTGATCTTCTTTGGAATTTATGGTAGCAATGTTATGCAAATTACAGGCCAGTTATGTGAACTGACATCACAGTTAAATTAATGGAAATAATTAGAGAAAAGTCAAGCAAAATGATACCTTTTATAGATATCATTTTGCTTCGCTTTTCTGTACATTCATAATGGCTAACACGGTACAACACCCTAGTACTATGTAAATAATTACAAAAACAACTAATTGTACAGACTACACTGACTTGGACAGGGCAGGTCTTGTTTCATGGATTAAACATTTAATACTCCTCTTTAGCCTAACTGTACTAGAAGTTACAAGAACATTTTGTACATAACCTTCAATTTATTCAGCACCTTTCCATAGTGAACATCATCCCATCAGGTATAACTATTTATATTCATTTCCCAATTGTAGAACAGGCAATTTAAGTTACTTGCTCGGGGTTTAAAGTCATAAATCTCAACCATCCGATCATACTGCCTATAATCAAAACCTTTATCCACTGCACTACTAGAAACCTACTTTACAACACCAGTAGATTTTAAAATATTAGTTAGAATGATCTTATAAAAAGCTTCTGACAAGATATGCCATGAGAGGCTAAGCATCAAAGATTTAAGGAACATTGTGCAGGGGAATGCTGAATGGACTTTAATATAAAAAAAAAACAGTGAGATATTCTGCAAGAATTTTTTTTCTGAAATACAAGGTGACAGAATTGTGGTCCTTTAAATTAAAGAACCACTGCTCTGCTCCTTTAATTTAAATATAGCAAATAATCTAGTTAAAATAACAGATGAGACTACATTTGTTGAATTATCCTACAATCAGTAAAATTCTTACAGATGGTTTGACTTAATTAATTTTGTGATGATATTAATAAAAATATTAGGCATACAATGCAGGAGTGAGAACTTCAATGTTATTAATAAGTTGCAATCTGACATTAAAATAGTTTCTGTTATGGTTTAGGGACTGTATATGATGAAATGTACCTAATATTACAAAATAGCATAATTTTCTTAGCCCTGATTAACTCCCTGTAGAATTGAGTGCATGGCAGGAACCAGAACTATGTGGTGCCCACTCACATGCAACCAAACATTCACAGAAAACAATTCAGAATCACATGTCAAACTGACACTCCCATCTGGAGATGTGGGAGGAAAATCCATGCAGACATGAGGCCGATATGCAGAGTTCCAGGTTAGGGTAAGGTTTGGGTATGTTTCACTGTAGACAATGACTGTCTCTTGGAACTCAGTCCATAGATATGCTCTTTGTCTCCACTCACACTCTATAGCACTCTCCATCCTGTATTCACTTTCACCTCTTGGCTTCTTTCCACTTACCCCTTTTTCTTTTTGTAACATTCTGACAAGTTATTGTAACTTGGGATGTTGGCCTTTTTGTTATTTGGTACCAAACATCCGACCCAAACTATGATGTCATGGTTCTCCTACCCATCTTTTCTAATATTGCTGTACCAATGTCTTCAATTTCAATTACTTGTTGTCCATAGGCTCTGGGATGATTTATAAGTATTTTATTTTGTTCTTAGGGAGTCTCAACTTTAGTGATTTTTGTTATAAACTGTTTTCTGTTATCCAATTCTTCTATTTAGTATTTGAAATTGTTTGTTTTAATCTTTTTTTTTAATTTTAGGGAGTTTCAGACTCAATGAATTTTTTGCCCAAGTCTTTTATTATATTATTAATTAATCTTTTAAAGAGTCTCTAATATTAAGTTATTGTTCATATACGTAGGGTATTGGTTAGGGGTTAGGGTTAGTGTCCTCATAGGTTGTGACCCACGGGTGATTGGAAGTGATGAGTTAATAGTTGCTTCCGTATCCAATTTAAGAACTTCCCTAACTTTTCTTTAAATTTTGATTTATTAATCCCCAAGGAGAAATTGTCTTTTTGCATCACCTTTGGGGGTCAGAGCACAGGGTCAGCCATTGTACAGTGCCCCTTGATCAGTTTTCAGGTTAAGGGCCTTGCCCAAGGGCCTAATGAAGTAGGATCTCTTCTGGCAGTAATGGGATTTGAACTGAAACATTTCTCATGTGACCTTCTCATTATGTTTTTTGGCTATGGTTTCTGTCTGACGTCTTGGCTTGATGATCATGTCTAATGATCTCTAGGTTTTAATCCTTCTATCTATCTAAAACATCTATCTTCTGGTGCTCACTACACTTACTTGTCAGCTTGCTTATATAACCATTTTTTTTTGCTTAGAATTGCCTATTTGGCAACTCCATAGTGCCTCTGTTTGCTCTTTTGAGTCTTTGCTTGTACAGTATTTGCTATTTTTTGCAAATAAAACCTTGCTTTACTAAGATTCTGTATTTGCTCTCTTTATACATACTGAAGGTTGATGACTGTCCCTCCCCTTGTGGGACTTTTGCTTTACTTTGTGACTATTACAGTTGTTTTTGGCAGTTCCCTATTTCTGGGCCTGCACAGGCTGAAGCCAGCTGGTAGCTTTAAGGTACTAACTGAAGTCAAGGCTGCCCCTGCTGGACAGACCAGGTAGGTTTATTTATAACATGCATTATCTATATATATATAATTCACTAAGGCAAGACACCCATGGAAAGCACACCGGAAGGTGTAAAACGGTTTGCGAGGGATATCCCATGGGATCCTTAAAACAATCCTTTACAGCTGAGGTTAAAACACAATGAAGTAAATCTCTAAATGATTTAATCCCGTACGTTTTCCAAACAATTAAAAACTGTAAGTTTGAGATAGTGGAAAAAAAGTGGTTATCATGTAGAGGTGCCACAGATAAAATATTCTCTAACTGGAAGAGATTCCTACATTGGTTCCATATTCTGAGTGAATGAAGGTCAACTGGGTTGTTAGTATATTGACGATACCTTGTATATACTGGTGTACAAAAGAAGGAATATGAAGAACTACTACAGGATTTTATTTCTATTGTGGACCAAGACTGTGTATATTCATCTATTTGTGTCAATGTCCAGGTTTTTATAGCTTATATTTTTGCTATAGAGTAATAAAGTTGAAAATCAGGTACAGCCATGCCACCTTCTGATTTAGGTCATTGTAGCGTCATCCTTTGGATGCAAGTATATTTCAAATTCCAAATAAATGAAGTATGATTGAATCCAGTTTCTTAAATACTTATTTATTAATGCATATTGGGATGTTTTGAATTAGAAACAGAAACACTGGGAGAATATTAATCTTAATAGTGTTAAATCTCCCTACTAAACTAAGATGGAGGGTAGGCCATCTATGCATGTCTTGTTTTGGCGTTTTCCAAGCAGGCAGCAAAGTTTTGTTGAAAAGAACTAATATATAATATAACTAATATAAACATATACATGTGGTATTAACCCCTAGGTATTTAAACTTATCTGCAATGATAAAAGGGAAGGTGTCCAATCTAATATTGTGTGCTAGAGAGTTTACAGGAAAGAGCACAATTTTGTCCTGAGTCCAGATATCTTTTTAAATTCTACTATTGCAGTTAGGGCTGCAGGCACAGAATTTTGTATGTCTTATATATACAGTACCATATCATTTGCATATAGTGATATTTTCTGTTCAAGTCCTTCTCTGAAAATCCCCTTAATCTCTGATGCATTTCAAAAGTGAACAGCCAATGGTTCAATGGTGATTGGAAATATCAGTGGTGACAAGGGGCATCCTTGTCTAGTACCACATTCTAGTGTGAAGTAGTCTGAAATAATGTTGCAATTACAAACTGAAGCTTCTGGACTAGTATACAGTAATTTGGTTCATGCATGTATGTTCGGGCCATACCCAGATTTATGCAATGTGGTGAATAGGTAGCTCCATTCAACCATATCAAATGCTATTTCTGCATCCAAAGATAATAAGATCTCTGGAGTGTTAGACTTTACGGCTGAATATATTACATTAAATAGGTGTTGACGATTGGAAGCTAAGTGCTTGCCTTTAATAAATCTGGTTTAGTCTTGGGATATTACCAAAGGGAGCACTTTCTCAATCCTTCTAGCTAGGACTTTGGAGAGTATCTTAATATCACTATTCAGAAGTGACATTGGTATGTATGATGCACATTGTCAGAAGTCCTTATTTTTTTTAGGAAAAACTGTAATTAATGATTGGCAAAAAATTTGAGGTAGTATTTTATTGTCTTTGGCTTCTGTAAATATTACTAATAAAAGGGGAGCTAACTTATTTTAAATTTTGTTTATAAAATTCAGCAGGGTAGCCATCAGGACCTGGTGCATTCCCACTCTGAAGTGAGTTTACAGTGTCAAGTAATTCTGATAGTGTCTGAGTTTTATCCAATTTCACTGCACTGAGAGTATCTAGCTGTGGTATGCATAATGTATCAAAAAGACATTAGATTGTGTCTTAGATTCTTTAAACTGAGTAGAATATAAGGACTTATAGTAGTCTTTAAATACGTACATTATATTTCTATATTCAATGATTTTATCTCCATCTATGTTGGGGCCTCATGTATAAATGGTGCATATGCACAAAAATGTTGCGTAAGAACGTTTCCACGTTCAAATTGCGATGTATAAAACCTAAACTTGGTGTAAAGCCACGCACATTTCCATAATAGCTCATACCCTGTCGTACGTAAATTCTGCGCTCGATTTTGCAGACTGGTGGCACCCAGCATCAAAGCATTGCTACTGTTCCTGTGTGGCTACCCTTTCTTTTTTAGATCCACATCCCTGATGCGGCTTTATAAATACACTGAAATTAACCGCATATTGTTTATTAGTTTAATGCATCTGATTGTAATTAACCTGTAACCATATAATGGTCCACAGAATGGTCAAACTATTCCAAACACCATAACTGCTTTAGAGTTGTTGCTCTCATTGCAGCTTCTTCTTCTTCTTTCAGCTGCTCCCGTTGGGGGTTGCCACATCGGATCATCTTTTTCCATATTACTCTCACTGCACCACTTGGTGTATTTATATCACTGTATCTGAGTGTGAATCACAGCTGTACAGCAGCTGATTGGAAAGAGAATCATTGGTATACAGCATCAAGCACACGCTGCCTCAGACATGCTGTCTATTGAACTGCTCTCATACGGCAAGCACTTCAGACACTTTCCTCGCGGTTCAGAAACAGTTTCATCACGAGAACTCTAAACAGACTCAATCAATCCATCAAGTGCTCCTTGTAGAACTGTTTTTCCTTAAAAGTACAATTTCCTCACTGTAAACTGAATTATAATATTACACAACCTGAGCCACTTTATAAAGCACATATTTAAATATGATGATATAATTTTTAAGATGAAATGCAGAAAAATATGTTTATTATATTATACAGATAAAACTTGAACTCCATTTAAATAATCTATACTTTTAATAATTAAACATGTGAGGACACAGTGCCACAGCGCTAGCAAGCCGCTGGCGCTCCATTCATGGATTGTTCCTGCCTCGTGCTGTATTCTTGCTGGTGCTGACACAATACTGGAAGGATAGATGGATAGAATAATTAAACATGTACTACAAAGACATTTCAATGTTTCTTAAAAGTTTTGAAGAATCGGCGTTCTAAGCTTACAGATGGTTTAACGTCTATTACAGAGCTGATTGTGTAGCAATTGGGTATTTGGAGAAAGAAAAGTAAGGACAGGAATTGGAGGTTAGTACATTTGAAAGAGAGTACTGCTACAATAAAGTATTTCATTGAAGGTCACGCATGGCACAGCAAACATCTTGCGTGAGACAAGAACAATCACTGCACCACCGTGTTCCCATGTTTAATAACATGCTTTAACTCCAATCATTATAAAAAAGTTACCACATATACATCTCAGTATTTTAATTATTCAGAGAGCTGTAATATCACAAATGTAATGGATTCTGTGTCCTGTTGGAAGAACAGAAAGCCTGTTTAAGAAGAACGTAGTGATTCACACACACAGAGCACATAGAAGATCAAATACAAAACAAAGCATTTAACGTGCTACTTTAGTTACGATGGGATTTGAGATTTGAGAAACTAGTAAATGAAACAATTTTAAGATGAAGTTTATGATGTTCTACTTTAATGACAAAATAAACTATGTGATTAAAGTGGAAATTTCAAGATTAAAGTTGACATTTCGTGCTTTTTTCCCCACTGTGTGCCTTTTTTCTTCTCTGTACCCTAATAAGCTTTCATATGACACTCAGACAGTGGGCTACGACTTGCCTTTTCACGGCGGCTTTGATATCTGACAACTTCTTTTTTATTTCGGGCACTGTGCGACTTTGTGAACTTGAGCTTTCGAGTTTCTCCAACATGCTATGTCACACGATCAACTTCCTTTTGTTGTTTATACAACTATTTAAACCAACAAATAGTACGTTTTTCCTTGCCTCCACTTGGTATTCGCTAAAATTCTATTTTCCCTTGTGCTTTCGCCATTGCCTTTTCACAGAACACTGAGCTTAAGGGCTATTTATATTGATTTGCATATTCAAAGAGGCGTAATTCTGGGAGGAGTTGGGGTGGGGCAGCAGACATGTGTATGTGCGTTAATTTTCATGCTGACCAGGATTTATGTAGCGGAAGAAAGTGGAAGCTGGCGTTCGCACAAATTTATGCATCTGGCTTTTTTTGTGCGTAAGCACATTTCCGCTTTTGTGCTTACATCATGTTGTAGTGCGAATTTTACGCACGCCGTTATAAATGAGGCCCCTGGTGATTACTGTTATTGCATTGCAAACTTCCTGCTTGTGAATTTGTTGAGCTAAGATTTTATTAGCCTTCTTTCCGTGTTCATACTAATGATCTTGCAATATAAACATGAGTTGTTCCGTTTATTTTGTTGTCAAGAGGCTGAGTTATGATTGCAAAGCCTGTCTTTTCCTAAATTCTGGTAATTTCACTGATTAACTCTGAGGCCTTCTTGGTTTCTAATTTATTTTTGTGGGAGTAATATAAGACAATCCGTCCTTTTAAAAATGCTTTCAGAGTTTCCCAGAATATTCCTGCAGAAACCTTTAAGGATACATTTATCTCTAAAAAAGAATCAATTTGCTTGGAAATAAATTCTGTACAGTTCTTGTCGGCTAATAACAGGAGGTTAAGACTCCACTAGTGAGAAGAGTATGTGGTGTATAATAATTTGAGCTCTATGACCAGAGCATCATGGTCAGACATAACAATAGTGTCATACTTACAAGATTTTATCATGGGCAAGAAATAGTTATCTATAAAGAAATAATCAGTTCTTGAGTAGCAATGATGTACTGGTGAGAAGAAGGAATATGTTGGATTTTGAAATCTCCATGGGTCTGATAAGTTATGATCAATTAAAAACTGTGTGATTATTTTTGCAGTATTAGATGTTATTGCCCCTGTAGCTGAAGACCTATCTATGTCTGAAATTACAGTACAATTAAAGTCTCTGGCCATTATAATGTGTATTCAAGTTAAGAATGGTTGCAAATATGTTTTGGATGAAGTCTCTAACATCCACATTGGGTGCTTAGATATTTATCAAAATCACTTTACAATTAAATAAATTACCCATCACCATCACATATCACCCTTCAGGATCAGATACTACATCTGATACTGCAGGTGAAATTGTTCTATGAATTCAGATTCCTATATCTCAATTTTTCTTTGTATAGCGTGAGTGGAAATATTTGGCCAGTCCAGTCTCTTTGCAGACAAAACTGATACTTGCTGATTAAGTGAGTTTCCTGTAAAAATAATGTCTCTTTTCCATTTAACACCTCACTTTACATGAAGAAACATGACTACATCTGTTTTTTCTGTCCAAGACATAGCCTCCTCTTCAGTCATCCTTCCATCCCATTGGCTAGTGCTGCTTTCAGTAGCTTCTGTTGTGTTGTTCACTTCTGCAGTGCCGTCTGTCTGCACAGAGACAGGTCATGTAGGTTAACATAATATTAATACATATTGACAAATTAAAAAAAAACACATGACGGACAATTTTCTTTTTTCTACAGAATTTTAATCACATTAAATAATAATAATAATAATAATTCAAGTTATTTTTGAGATTTTGGGGTATTTAGTTTTTCTATTGTGGGAGTTTTTTTACCCCTAAATATACTAGATGAAGTATATCAAAATCCTTTCTTAGCACATACCTACTGGCCCAGATATACAATCCTTCCAAATTTACGTTTTGACCTAAACAGGAAATAGTGTTCTTGTTGTTGAATGAGTGAGTGAGCCAGTCAGTACATCAGTCAATTTTACAGTTACGCAAGTATATCTATATTAAGCAGGAGCAGGTGATCCCACATGATCGTAATCCAATTGAGAAGGGACCTGGTGTGCCATTTTCCATCTGGTCAGACTCATACAAATTAACTACTTAAGATTACATATTAAGGTGAGAACTTATTCTTTCAAAAGCTGACTTCCATGTTAGCAGAACACCAAACTTGCTCCAGCTAAAAAGGCTCAGCACAGCATCAATCTTAAGGTGGTCAGAACTTCAGATATGAAGTTCTGACTGCAAACATATGTTCAGTCACAGCCAAAAACAACATTTTCCTTTGTCTGTTTTGATGGCTTAGATGCACTTTCTACTTTGTGTTTCATCTGTGAGAATGCTGTGGAAACTTAGGTAAAGTTATTTGTGTTTAGAATTTGTATTACACTATAGAGGTTCTTTGTAACTGTGATTCTGCAACTGCTTTGAATAACTAGAAAAAAAAAATGTAGAAGAATGAAAGAGCCTTTTGAAAGCTTTCTTTTTTGCCTCATGGCATCCAAGTTGGGCGCTGGCTCCCTGTGAATCTGATCTGGACTGCAATTTAGAAAACTAATGGATGAATTGATAAACAGATAGATGGTTAGATGAAAAGAAGCAGAGCAGCTTGGTTGAAGATAATAATTTGATTATTGTTAGCTAGAAGATGGCCACAAGAAGACTGCTTGCTAGTATTCTGAAAGCTGCTTAGCAAAAGCAGCAATTAAAATCAAAAACTTTTTTCAAAAGAAAAAAAATGCAGTTTTCCATTGTTAACTCTAGCTTTTCTTAGTGCATACTAGAAGTGTCAATCAATCAATTTTTTTGAGAGCCCAAAATAACACTACTGTATATACCTTATGCGGGCTGGAATATATCAATGAAAAACTCCTACCACGTTTTCTTTACATATAAGACAACAGAGTACCTCTCTGCTCATCATAATCGTGTATTCTGCCTTGCTTCTCCCTTGACACTGTCTACCTCTTTATCAGCATTTATTTTCTTGGACATTGCAGAAAGTGAGGAAGGCTATCAGCAGCCATGGGATAAAAATTACCATTAAGTAAAAAAATAATGTCAGCACATAAATTTGAGTGAGAGCAGAAGTCCGGAGACATGTGAAAATATGTAATTAAAGCAAAGCACATCTGTTTACACCTGCATAAAATGGGTGTAAACTTGCTGGTAAAGCTCACTCAGACCACATTCTAGGGTAATTTCAAACAGAAACACATTTAAGACTAGAAGAAGTGCAAATGTGTTTTCTCTCCTCATGCAACAATCGTGGCAGCAGTGAAAGCTGAAGCAGTGGATGAGTGGCCAGCCCTGAAAACTTGTGCAGCTTTAAAAAGTGAGTAGAGTGGCAGCCATCACATGTGAAGTCAAACTATTGTCTTCTTTGTGAGGTCGTCACATCTTTAGTGTCAAACTAAAACACTAAAGTTCTTAATAGCAGTCTAGCATGTCACCTTCTTCTCAATTTTTAGCTACAGGTTAGAAGTTGTGTCATGCAGGTAAATGGGAGCAGGCACTGGAGACGCATTTTCATGCTTGGTGTACATTCAATGTAATCTGGTTAAATTAAATGATGATGCAATCTATATAGGAAATGTATGTTAAAGATGGCTTTTGGGAAAAGTAACTGCCATAGCAGGCCGTATGTAACATGTTTTGAATATTAATGAGGCAAACTGTGAAACAGATGAATATAAGTAAAAGACACTATAGATAGATAGGTCTGCTAGGTCTTTTCTCTGCCTTTCACATAGTCAACCACCAGACCTTCTTTGCAACCTTCTATTACCTTGGTTTCACTGTGACTGCCCTAAGCTGGTTAGAGCACCACCTCTTGAAAAGATGCTACTTTCTGTCCTAGCTTGGAGCGATGTCCTTGGTGCAAGATGCAAGCACGGATGAACCCCAAGGGTTGGTGCTGAGCCCTCTCCTCTTCTCTGTATACACCTCCTCACTAGACCTTATCATTTTGTCCCATGGTTCCTCATAGTGGTGCTATTCCAATGATATTTCAGCTGTACTTGTCATTCCCTCCAGAGGATCACAATGTATCAGCTCTCTGCATGTCTCACTGATATTGCATGCTGAATAAAGGAACACCATCTCCAGCTCAATTTAACAAAGACAGACGTTTGTTAGCCCAGCTCATCCGTCTGTTCAACACCCCATCTCTGTTCAGCTTGGCTCAGCTGCCAAGTCTGTACGCAAGCTTGAAGTGATGATCAATGACCAGTTATACTTCAGAGACCATGTTTCAATGATCTCTCTGTCTTTAAGATTGCATCTATGTAATACCTGCAAGATCAGACTGCATCTGACAGTATATGCAGCACAGCTCCTTTTCACATCTGGACTACTGCAGCTCTCTGCTGGCTGGAGTACCATTATGTGACACCAAGCTGTGGCAGACACGTGAGGTCTTATGCTCCTTCTTGACTAGTGATGCCACCTCTGCATGGCATCAAATGTCAATCCATAATCTTTTTGCATGTACCTCCTAGGTGGTGGAATTAGCTGCCCATCTCCATTCGGAATTCCTACTCCCAAAATGTGTTTAAGAAGCTTTTGAAGACTTGCTCATTTGGTGAATTTCTGTCTAACTAATCATACCTTTTAGGACGTGTAACTTGCTAGTATTTTGTTCACTTGTGATGATCAATATTTGTAACCTTGTCCTGTAAAACTTGTTCCTAAACAGTCCCCCAGACTGATGTTAACTCGATTATGCTGACCTCTTTTGTAAGTCACTTTGGATAAAAGCATAGGCTATGCAAAAAATGCACAAAAATAAATGTCAAATGTAAATGCACCCACTGTGCCAGCCGAGTTACACACAAGCTGTATTAAATGTTAACTGATCAGCCAGCACTAGATGATATTACGTTTGTCCACAACAGTCAAAAAATGTGTCTCATAAGTGTAAAAAATTATTTTTTTCCATTATTGGTAGTGTGAAATTGATTCAAATACAAAAAAGGCATGCTTTATCAAGAAATACTGAAAAAGTGTAATGCATCTAATATATTAAAATCTGGTGTCAAACTTACAATAATGCAATGAATAATGTTTATGTGAAATTTGTTCTGGAATCTCAATAAAACATGCTATAAATCACACATAAATGAGGTTTGCTTCAAATTGACTTTTACTGCCAGATTCTCTTTAAAATGCCTTTCTTTCATTCTCTGCATTTATGCTTTTCATTTCAAGATTTGTTTCATCTTGAAAGCACTGAGACAAGATGTTGCATACACAACCAGAATGTGTTTTCTTTGGTAAAATTATTTTAGATTGCTTAATGTGGAATTAACTATTTCTGTTCTGCGTATAAACTGTCCAACCTGACAGCCTTATTGTTTCTTGTACCCTGCTATATCTTATTTTTGTTATGGGTATCTAAAAGCAGCACTTCATATTTCCTATCCTTCCTGCCCTTGCCCTCTTTTTGCACTAACCCCTAATGTTTTCTGGTTACAGTCAGTATACTCCTGCATTAATGCCATCTTTCATTCCATGGCATATTCAATTACCAATATATCATTTAAGAATAATTCCTTCAGAAATGCATCTCTTTCTACTTTTCTTGCAGCAATAGCCATCCTAAGAGGCTTGGGAGTCATTTTCTAAGACACTAATGTTGTGTGAAGTCTTTTCAAGATCCAATATATCCACATTCACAGCATCATTAGGGAAGCAACGAGCTTCTTGCAGCAAACAGCTCCACACTACCATCTTTTCATTTCTGACCTTTTCCAATTCCATTTTCAGATGTAGCAAATTTTCTTATACTTCACAGCTGGACTTCTGATTCAAGTTAAATCATCAAAATATGAAGTATATGTTGTCATTGTTTCTCATTTACATCCTTAAACAAGAATGTTTATCACCACTACACATTCTAACCTGTCTCTTTCACAAGATAGTGGATTTATTGTCACTACACCATACAGTACAATGAAAAGTTAATTATTTGCTGCCAGATTGTCTGATTCAGTAACATCAATAAGGCAACAACAATGCAGTCCATGGCGCACAGCATCATAATAAACAATAGTAGTAAATATCAATAAACACAATAGTATCCCATTAAATCTAAGTAACTATCAGATAATCATACACCATGTACAGTATCAGACAGAACAAGTAACACTCACACATGATATGCTTACATAATGGACACTTGGTCACAGGTCAAGCAGATGATTGAATTGGAGTTAACAGTTTAATGCACTGTGGTTAGAAACCTGACTGCGAGTCTGGTATAAATTGCTTTCAGTATCACTATTTATACCTGTATAAATGCTATAATATCACTTATTGGTTGTCAGGGGTCAAATAGTTTTTTTGCTGTGGTTGTGTGGGGTCTGAAATGATGGAAAGTGCTACCTTCTGGCTTTTCTTCTCATAAATGTCCTATGTAGATGGGAGGCATGACCCCAGTTATAAGGTGGACTGTTGTATACACTTGATGTGAATATACCACTGTGCAGCTGACATGCTAAACCCTATTACAGTGAGTCAGTGTGGTCTCTTCTATGTAGTAGGTAGTGACAATCTGTGGAATTTCCTTAGCCTCGTCAAAAAGTGAAGGTGCTCTTGAGCATTCTTAATTAGATACTTGGTGCTGAGGGATCTTCAGTGATGTGGACTCCCCAACAGCTTAAATCATCTCACTTCCTTCCCCAGAAACCACATTAATGTAAAGAGACAAATTATATCCTCTAAGTTTCTTGAAGTCCACAGTCAGCTGCTTTGTTTTGCCAATTATAACAGAATACTATTGTGTTACAGGCACAAGTTATTCTCTAGCTGGGGTTTATTTTCCTTTTTGTTCTTGTGACTGAAATATTTTTAATGTTTTGATGTATTTTTGGTAATACAACTGTTATGTTTATTTATTGTTTAGTATTTATGTCCTTTATCTTTAAATATTCTGCCATTGCTTCTGTTTTGTGAGTGGAACCCCAGGAGGTGGGGCCACTCTGAAGTCGTTGCTGCGAGTCCTTCCTTTGCCCTTTTAAAGAGGTCGGACAGAGGGTTCCAGCAGTAGATCACTGAGTGTTGTTAGAAGATGTAAGCACTTCTTTTGATTTTTCTGGTGCTTGTGGATTTCTGCCTCTGTTCTTGGACTCTGATTTCTGGATTGTGCATTGCGCCTAGTTTGCTCTGGATTACCCTTTTAGGAAAAACCTTTTTGGCTTCTGTTTTTTTTTTTTTTTGCTTTTTTCTGAATTAAGCATTCATTTATAAAGATTTTTTATTTTTTGGGTGTCTAGACATGCCATAAATTTCTTATAGGACATTTTGTACAGTATATTTTGAGACTATTAAGAAGTATTTTGGAACTTTTAAAGATGGTTACCTATTTTGGATCTGGGCAGGCTCCTTAAACCTACTACCTAACTTTAGTTGGGACTGTAGATGTACTGACACAGCACAAAACTGTAGAGATTTTAAATGAACAGGAACGGGAGATAAAATCTGGTCAATGAAAACTGGCAATGGTTAAAACCAGAAAAGAGAGATGATCCAACATCGAGTAGATAAAAAAAAAAAAAAATCAGTTTCAAAACAAAGCAGGACACACCAACACAGGAATCCTAACATCAAATGATCTGGAGTAGAATGTGCCAATCTTCATGTTGGCTCTCCAAAGCAACTTTTAAACAAATTTATATTGCAATAAGACATTATTAATTGTTACTTTTTAAATATTTCAAAAGGCAAGAAATACTTGAGAAAATCATAGAACTGAATATTCCATGTACAACATATACTTAGATCTCATAGGGAAGGCAAAAAATTAAACAAAAGAGCTCATTATAACAGTAGAATTGTTCTGTCCTTTGCTCAGATGCACAATTTCACAAACACCTTTCATCACTAATACCTTTAACAGTGTATTCCTGTCGACCTTTCTTTTTATATGGAAATTATGTACTATAAATATGTTTGAGAGAATGAAAAAATTAAACAATGCACACAAAATCCATCCACTTTTTTTTACTAATCCTACCTAATCAAATATGGGGGTTTATCACAGGAAGCCTAAGTCAGCAGCTTCAGATAAAAGGCAGGGACCAACCCAGGCAATCAGGACAAATTCACACACACCAACAACACCTCTTTAAAGTCACCATTTACAGTAGCAGAAGAATCAGAGAAGACACAGGAGAAGGTACAGATGTCTGTAGCTGAGCTCAAATGGAACAGCCCTGCAATTAGAAGTGCGATGAGTCACTCAAGTCAATGGAGTTCCACTTTGCCTCAGCTGGCTAAGACAGATGTTTTCTGCCCCTGTGAATGGTGTAGAAATAAGTTTGTGGACAAAATTTAAATTCAGTCTTCTTCTGTGCAGTAACACTGCCAACTTTTGACTTTGTTCATGACTTTGTTAAACAATGAATTTAAAGTTTAATCAGGAATTCCACTGTTAATGTTTTACTGTTTTTTAGATTTGCTTAGATTTGGGGACTTGTGTTTCAAAGATGAATGTACATACATTATACATAATACAAAAATCTGCATAACCTGTCTCCAGATTATGTAGAGTAGTTTATCATCTGTTTAACAACACATATATCACCAGATTAAAAAAGACCTTTTGTGTCAAGTGAAAATATCGCAAGGTGTAAAGCACATGACTGACACACAACTAAAGTGCCCCCTAATTTAACCTTATTATATTTCTGAGCTCTCTCACCTGCCCAAACATTACAAGGAGGTTATACTAAACCTGACTCAGTGTGTAAAGTTCCTTGGATTTTTGATTTATGGCCCTTTTCTAGTTGCCTAAATCCGCTGTTAATCACCTGACTCACATCAGTCATGACCACTATGATCATATTTATCCTAATAGCATCCATCCATCCATTTTCTAACCCGCTGAATCCGAATACAGGGTCACGGGGGTCTGCCGGAGCCAATCCCAGCCAACACAGGGCACAAGGCAGGAACCAATCCTGGGCAGGGTGCCAACCCACCGCAGCCTAATAGTATGAACACATTAAAAATGGATTCATACTGTCTTTATTATCTATGGAATGGAACATGTTTACTAAACCAGAGCAAGCATTCTTATTAAATGTATTAACAGTAATGTAGTCCCAGTAACACTTTGGCATCAGGACTTTAATGGCTGGCTATAGTGCATCAAAATAAAGCCTTTAGCCTTTTTACACTAATGACTAATAGATGTGCTATGGCTAACTCACTTCTAAAGTGTCACTGGTTCCCTATAAGTCTTAGTAGATCTAAACAATTTGCCAATTAAGGCCTTGTTACACAGCGGTAACTGACTAATAGCTTCAGCTAAATGCAACGTCACAATCAACAACATTTCTAGCAATTTTTAGTTGTGGACTTCATGTGCATATTTTTGGCAAGTCGGAGGCAGTCAGTGGTGTTCTCTTGTGAAGGTCAGTGTTGTAGTCTGATATACCCTGCGATGCACTTCAGCTAGCCCATGTCTTGCACCGACAAAATTAAACAGGTTTGATTTTGTCTTTAGTTGTAGGGGTGAGCTTTGTGAGTATGAGCGCTGACAACCAATCAATGCTCATCCAGAAGTACAATGCGTATAATGCAGCAACAAGGAATACGTACTGTGGGTGTTTTGGACCTTACAAACAGAAAAGAAGTTTGTCCGACTGATGTCTCATGTTTTATGCACCAGAAAGAAGGACAGAAAGGAAAAAAGAAAAAGGCAGAGATTGTGGCTGAACTCGACATACCTGTTAACCTTTTGTACAGTGACGGTCTGTAGGCAGTATGTTATTGGCTGCCACAGAAAGGGTTGAGCACGAATGTGCTCACTAAGTCTGACATGCCCAGTGACTTTGAGTCACGTAAACTGGCATGGTCTGGCAATGAAATCTAAACATATCCTATGACTAGTAGTCTTGTAGCACCTATGTTTTCCCTTGACACTACCTTCATTTTGCCATTTTTGGCTACAGCTCCTCTACTTTCACAATGACTAGTATTGAAATACATTGACTAACATCAATTTTCAAACCTACCTACCGTATATACTTGCATTTAAGTTCTCCCGCAGATAAGTCGGGGCTTAATTTTACCATATAATTTTTATAATGTCGTTGTATAAGTTGAATGTTGAAAGCTCACGCAATTGGTCCAAGAGATTACGATATGCTAATGCCCACCTGAGAGAGTAACCACAGAGCACACTGCCTTTTTTATTGATGTATTGTGCCAGCATGACCACTGTAATACCTGACCTATTCCGAAGCGACATTGGCACTGTTTTGTGTTTTTTTGTATCTCACACCCTCATACAATGGAGTGTTTGATCAGAAGAAAATATGAAGCTGGTGTTAAATTAAAAGTCATTGAAGTGGCAAAAGAAATTGGTAATTGTGCTGCTGCAACAAAATTCGATGTGTCTGAGAAACTGGTTCGAGATTGGAGGAAGCAAGAAGATATAAAAAAAAAAAAAACATTAAGTGTTGTATTTTTGAACTGGTGTATAAGTCTGGGTCTAAATTTATGATTGAGTTTTCAGGTTTCAAGACCTGACTTAAACACGAGTATATACGGTAGTTCAATTCAGTGTGATATGGAGATGAAGACCCTCTTAGCAATATCAAAATGTTCAAAAGGTCAGAGTCAGTTAAATGGCTTCCTGAATAAATGAGATTTAAGTAGCTTTTTAAAAGAATTAACCAAGTCTTTAGGGAGGTTGTTCCAAAGTTTGGGTGCAGTGGAGCTGAGGGCTGTGTCACACATTGAGCAAAGGTAAGTTTGAAGTACAACAAAAGTGCCACAGTGGACCTTAATTGGTGGAAACAAGCATGATGATGGAGGATGTTACTGATGTAGTCCAGTGGAAGGCCGTTTAACTCTTTGTAGGTTAGTAAAAGTAACAGAATTTTACATTCCATCCTATAGTCCCATGAGGCAGCCAGTGAAGATAGAAAAGAATGGCTGTTATGTGTTCGCCGTTGTGGGCCTGTGTAAGGACCCTTGCAGCAGAGTTTCAAACCAACTAACCAACTGGAGCTGTGAGTCACCTGCCAGGAGGGAGTTACAGTTGTCGATGCAGGATGTAATAAAGCATGAAGACGTTTTTCAAAATTAGAAAAGGAGAGGCATGAGTGAACATGGGATATGGTCCAGGAGTGCAAGTAAGAAAGTTTCTTCCTGTGCTTTATGTGGGTAGAAAAAAATAGAAGAAAAAATTGTGAAAATTTATCTAGGTATCTCATTACTCTTTGCAAAATGTAAATTTTTGTAAAGTAAGATTGTCCACATGCTATAACCTTCCACTTTGACCTATATGTAAATCTTCCTTTAAACTTAATTAAGTTTGGCTTTATTACCTTTATGATCAAGTTATTTACTGTCCATATCAAGGCACACCATTTAGGTTTGTAAACAGTCTCACCTTTTACAGGTGCAGGCCACGTTTTGTACTGTAAATAGAGAAATCAAAGTTCAGTACTGCCTTTTCACCTCTTGTGGGCTGGAATGGGTTAATCATCCCTAACATTCGCAGACTGTGATTTATATGTGCTCTTGGTATGAATCTCACCTTTGGATTGAAATATAGGATCTGCAATTCTCTTATCTAGACAAAGAGTGGGGTTATTTGTTTCAGGACCCAAACTAAAGCTCCTGCAGCCGTGAGGCAGTATTGCTAACAAGTGCAGATGCAAAGACTAAAATTGTTAAGTTGAACTTTAGTAGGGCTAATTTTGAGCAGATGCGACAATGTCTAAGTAGGATACACTGGGATAAGCTTTTAAATGTGGAGACAGTGGAGAAGCAGTGGAACAGGTTTAAAAATATTGTATATGTAATGCAGGACAGATACATATCTAAATTTAGAATTAATAGGAAAATAAAAAAAACTCCACAGTGGATTAATAAAGATTTAAAAAAGAAGTTACAAAGGAAAAAACTGCTGTATAAGGCATACTGTATAAGACTAATGACTGCAAAGTGAATTGTAGAGCGTATGAGAACATGAGGGCAACCCATAAGAAGGATATCAGAGAGGCTAAAAGACAGTTGGAGAGGAATGTAGCAGATAAGGCGAAAAAAGACCCTAGGAGATTCTTTCAGTATTTTAGTAGTAAAAGAACAGTTAAGGAGGAGGTTAAGTGCATCAGGAATAGTAAAGGGGAATTAAATAATACAGACAGTGAAATAGCAGATGCCCTAAACTTACATTTTTTCTGAGGTATTTACAAGTGAGCAAGTGGATAATCTCCCAGAGGTAAACACAACTACTAAGGAGGTACTGAGGGATTTGGAAATTGTAGAGGGAGAAGTGCTGCTCAGATTAAATAAGATGAAATCAAACAAATCACCAGGCCCAGATAATATTTATCCTCGTGTTCTTAAGGAGGCTAGTGAGTACATATATAAACCCTTGACACATATTTTTAGGAAGTCACTGTGCACTGGAGAGATTCCAAAGGACTGGAAAATGGCAAATATCATCCCATTATATAAAAAGGGTGACAGGGCAGATCCAAGCAACTATAGGCCAGTAAGCTTAACACACATCACAGGAAAATACTGGAAGGAATTATTAAGGATAAGATTGAGCAACACATGGCAAGGAGAGGAGTTATTCTGAACAGTCAGCATGGGTTCAGAAGAGGGAGGTCGTGTTTTACTAACATGCTGGAATTCTATGAGGTTGCAACAAAAGGATACGATCAAAGTGGAGCTTATGATATTATTTAT
Organism: Polypterus senegalus; assembly: GCF_016835505.1. NCBI lineage: Eukaryota > Metazoa > Chordata > Cladistia > Polypteriformes > Polypteridae > Polypterus > Polypterus senegalus. The sequence continues at coordinate 120,932,536 of NC_053163.1, read as the reverse complement.
CCTGACTTTCAGAAAGCATTTGATAAGGTGCCACATGAGAGGTTGGGCATCAAATTAAAAGAAGTGGGAGTTCAGGGTGATGTTTTTAGATGGGTGCAGAATTGGCTCAGACACAGGAAGCAGAGGGTGATGGTGCAGGAACCTCATCAGAACTGGCCGATGTTAAGAGTGGTGTTCCACAGGGGTCAGTGCTAGGGCCGCTGCTATTTTTAATATATATAAATGATTTAGATAGGAATATAAGTAACAAGCTGGTTAAGTTTGCAGATGATACCAAGATAGGTGGATTAGCAGATAATTTGGAATTTGTTATATCATTACAGAAGGACTTGGATAGCATACAGGCTTGGGCAGATTTGTGGCAGATGAAATTTAATGTCAGTAAATGTAAAGTATTACACATAGGAAGTAAAAATGTTAGGTTTGAATACACAATGGGCGGTCGGAAAATCGAGAGTACACCTTATGAGAAGGATTTAGGAGTCATAGTGGACTCTAAGCTATCAACTTCCAGACTGTTCAGAAGCCATTAAGAAGGCTAACAGAATGTTAGGTTATATAGCACGTTGTGTGGAGTACAAGTCCAAGGAGGTTATGCTCAACCTTTATAATTCACTGGTGAGGCCTCATCTTGAGTACTGTGTGCGGTTTTGGTCTCCAGGCTACAAAAAGGACATAGCAGCACTAGAAAAGGTCCAGAGAAGAGCGACTAGGCTGATTCCAGGTCTACAGGGGTTGAATTATGAGGAAAGATTAAAAGAGCTGAGCCTATACAGTTTAAGCAAAAGAAGATTAAGAGGTGACATGATTGAAGTGTTTAAAATTATGAAGGGAATTAGTACAGTGGATCGAGACTGTTATTTTAAAATGAGTTCATCAAGAACACGGGGACACAGTTGGAAACTTGTTAAGGGTAAATTTCACACAAACATTAGGAAGTTTTTTTACACAAAGAACAATAGACACTTGGAATAAGCTACCAAGTAGTGTGGTAGACAGTAAGACATTAGGGACTTTCAAAACTCGACTTGATGTTTTCTTGGAAGAAATAAGTGGATAGGACTGGTGAGCTTTGTTGGGCTGAATGGCCTGTTCTCGTCTAGAGTGTTCTAATGTTCATCATGTTGATCTATGCAGAAATTGAAGCATTTATATATTTCTGAGTAAATTAGAATAAAGTAGAACAGAGAAGTATGGTCTGAGACTCGTAACTGCTGCCTGCTTCTCTTATGCTTTTTCACCATATCACTGTGGCTACACCCTGTAGCAACAGTGGCTTGTACCTGGCCCAGGTTACCCTAGGACTGAGGCCTCTGACATAAGCATATTAATATTTTGCTAATTGCAAGAAGAATTTCTTTGTTGGATCTTTTATGACATATTTAGTAAATGTTAAGAGTGTGTTACTAGTATTGAAAGGGAATCACACAAAGCCTAGCATCATAACCATGAATATATGATTAAAGAAAACAAAGTTAATGATATTAATCAAAAACTGTGCTTGAAAAACAGTGTGGGATTTCACAGCCAAAAAAAGGTAACATGTAAACAGACCCAAATTAACAACAAGTTAATTGTAGTACATTAGCAAAAGGATATTTTGTAACCAGAATACACTAACAAAAGTGAATGCTAAAGGTTATTTTTAGGAAAAATCCTCAGTGTTGGACAAGCATTAAATCCTAATAACAAAGTCATGCATTGTACACTCCCTGCCATCTTGCCTAGCAACGGCTTAGAAACTATTAACAAAAATGGCAATTATTATAACAAAACCAGTAACAGTGCTCTGCACAATAACATGCAGTGAATACACTTGACTTGAGCATTCACAGTTTTCACCCTCTTTCTCTGTACGTTTAGCATTCATTTGCTCAGAGATGGATTCCTGATCAGCTATTCTTTTCTCCACCCGCTTCCTATCTTCTTTTGTCGGCATCTTTTCACGTTAAAACTGATTAAGTCAGTGTTTTTTTGTTGCAGTTACTTAGTATGTTTTCTTTCATTTTTCAATCTGCCTCAAGAATGACTTAAGATATGAAGAGGCAGAGGAAGTGACAGCGAAGGTGGTATAGATGAGAACGGTGCCCGTACGCATGCTCCGCACGGCCGCTGTGCTGGCGGCTGCCAAGAGTTGATTCTATAATGAAATAAAATTTAAATAAAAAGAGGAATAACCTTGGAGGTCAATTATCACCCCGAAAGCGGACAGTAGAGGTCACGTAATATATGTGTACCAAATTGCAGGTCAATAGTTCAAAAGGGTTACGAGATACAGGTGATTTAAAATCCTGGACAGACAAACGGACAGCCACGGTAGCGTATTATATAAGAAGAAAATATGGTGAAACAAGGGAACATAAATCAATTTCAGCATCATTAAAAATATCTAGACATAAAAAATAAGCAAGTGCAACCAATAGATACCTAGGTCTTTAAAAACCTGGAGACAATGTTTAAAATTTTACAGTGCCAGAAACAGTGAAAAGAAATTAAAATCGCAGGGCAGATAATGACAATATCAAGCTTATATTTATTTGCTGGGTATGGGTGGCAGACTCTGGTGTTACTGCTGGTCAGTTTTCAGAAACTCAGTTCAAGACACAGTATGTCTGACTGGCTAAATTATTAATAAAAGTCAGTGATTAATCCAATTATAGTGAATAGCATATACACATCAGGCACATGGACAATTCAGATAATTTTCCCAATTTTTAAATGACATTTCTATGTGTACCCAAAGCAATAAACATAGTACAAACAAATCAAAAATGAATACAAGAATTTAGTACAAGAAATGAATCATTTTTCACAAACTCATGAAGCAATATTCATATGTCTGAAGTAAAATGTATAGAAGTTTACTAAAACAAGTTTCAATAAAAAAATTATGCAAAATAATGCAGAAATGGCAAATGTTATATGCTGGCTAAAATTTAAATATCTCAGAAATGGATAATCAAAAAAGCAAGTTATGCTTAGTTAAATATTATCATCGCAAAATATATTATGTCAAAAATGTTACTTCATTTATTTGCAGTAACACATAAGACTTAAATGATTGATATATACATTTGTTTTTACTATTTAAACCTTTGTTCATTTTGATTATGCTTATGTTTTATGAAAACTGATAAAATTTAAAGAAAAACTTAAAAAGAGAATTTATAGTAATGTCAATCCAATAAGTCAGTGTTAAATATTAATCTACCTTTTGGCTGTGTTAGTAGAAAAATACACTCTAAAATATTACACAATATTATTTCTTTGATTTGATTTTGATATATTTTATTAATCCCTAAGAGGAAATTGCCTCATCACACGACTTAATAGAAATAATATTTAATTAATTAATTTCTCCATAAAATTGATAATATAATCCTGCAAGGTCCTGCTATTTTGCTTTGTTTGAAATAACACCACATACATTTCTAATAAAATTACATCTTGCCTGAAGAAGGGGCCTGAGTTGCCTCGAAAGCTTGCATACTGTAATCTTTTTAGTTAGCCAATAAAAGGTGTCATTTTGCTTGGCTTTTCTCTAAGAAATAAACATAAATTCAAAAAATTTGAAATAATGTAGAGAGTTAGAAATTCAAAACTTACCAAAAGGATTTTCTTTGCTAGATTGCTAAGTGTCATCATTTAGGAAATATGCCAACACTGCATGATTCACAGTGCATGACCTGCAACATTAAAAACAATATTAAAAAAGCTATTTTTTAACATGAAGATATGTGAGTATTAGGGTCTGTTACAGTATCCAACAATCTATAAGGTTTTATAACAACATAAACAGAATGTTTACAAAAAAACCCAATACATTCAGTCCACCTTGTTCCTTTCCTTTGTTTGAAACTACTTAATCTAAGTATTCAGGCTAGTGGTCCGTGTATGGGAAGGAAGACTACCACATTTAAGATTTGGCTCAGCTAATATTGCAAGAGTGGAAAATTAACAATCTTAAAATGGAGCATGTGATTTCTGATGGTGCTCATTTAAACATATGGAGCTGTAAGAAACATAAACAGCATAAACATTCCACATCACAGTTTTTAGCAGAACAACATCTTTGTGGCGGAATGGAAGCCACTAAAGAGAGTCGTGAACGCTGCTTCTAAAATCATTGATTGCCCCCTCCCCTTTATGGATTCACTCTGTTTTACCAGACTGAAATGTGGGGCCATTAAGATTTTATCGGACCCATCTCACCCCACCCACACTCTCTTTCTGTTTAGCAAATGACAGGTCAATGAAGACAAGGCCTACCAGATTTAATGAAGGTACTTGACAGTAAGATGAGTGCTGCATGAGTTAAACATATTCACCTTAAGAAATACTCCACCTAAATATGATAATGTTTTTATCTGTTACTAACCCTAAACCTAACCCTTACATGATTAGTTTTTTTTCTTTAAATTATGAATGCTTGATTCTTTTTTTTCAGCCAGCAGGCATATAATATGGAGATGTAAAGCAAACCAACAGATAACCATCTAACTTGATTTCAAGTGAATATGTTTATTCATTACACATCTATTTCTGTTATGGTCCGCTGCATTATTTCATTTTTTTCTAGGTTTTCCTTGTGCTTTAAATAAAAAATAAAAAAATTATAAATGTAACTATAAGCTTGAAGCCTAAGGTATTCATATGTAATGTTTATCTTTATAATGATGTTAATTTGATGTTAAGAATGAATTCTGTTCTCCCTGACTCCATGTTGTTTTTTTAAAGGGTCCCATCATTTTGTGATTATTTATTTCTTGCTTCTAAGGCTTTTATAGATAAGCTCATCTGGATGTGTTTGGCATGTGACATCGCTAGGTCAAAGTTATAAAGCTCATATACTTCTTGGTTGTCCAAGACTGTGAATAAGCTAAATGTTTATCTCGCGCTTACTTTGATGACTTCCTGGACTTTAACAACCATTCAGAATGTTTTCGTCTACATTTTAGAGTTTTGTTTTTACTTTATTCCTTTGATTGCTTGACTTTTTGCCCATTTTTTGATTACTGTTCATCTTCTGGTCTCTTACTTTAAAATCACTGCCATTTTTATATCATAGGCAGAACAGTTTCAAGAAAATAGCTGAACATAAAATAGGATGGCCTAAGAAACACCAGTCTGCTCTTATCCATAAAGCATTCTGATGGTTTTCTTAAAAAAACATCAACCCTATTGGAAATAACTGGTGTTACAGAAAAAAAGCACTAGCTGGCCATAGAAATAAATAACAGGTGTCATTACTTCATATTACCAGCAAGAATTGACTTCTCATAAAGAAATTGGCTCGAGTGAAATTGTGGGGTTGGGGTGTATTTGGCTCTCCAGGAACTCAGTTTGACACTCCAGAATTTGCTGGTCATCTCTTGGCTCACTTTGCATCTTATTATCATTTGGCTGCTAGTAAAAGGAAAGAATTAGTTTAATGTATTGAATCTTATAAAACATGTCAATTAAAATTAAGGCCAGCTATTTCCATTAGTAGCAGCACTTGGATTTTAATTAAGAAAATGTCAAATTAAATCTTGCAGCCACTGCAGCCCTACCTGCAGTAAGTCCACCCATCTCTGCTAGCATTTTCTCTATCTTGTTCTTTAAAAAGATATGTAACACACAGTTTATGTAGCAGACGAAAATGTAACTTTTGATCAAGTACTCAGTCCAAAGCTGTTCATCTCTAATATCCTAAGGCAGCGCCTGGCAGGTTCAGTCCTTAAGGACCCCCTGTGGCTGCAGGTTTTTATTCCAACCAATTTCACAATCAGTGTGCCATTCTTACTTTAAATCAATCTCATCTGTTGAATTATCAGGTCCAAAAATATTTATAAGAAATTAATAAATATTTGTATTTCTTGCCGTAGCTGTAACAGGTTACATTTCTTTTGCCATTTACTTTTAAATTTATCTCTTTTTCTATATATAAAAGTCAATGTATGTGTGTGTGTGTGTATGTATGTATGTATGTTCCAGCATCACTTCTGAGCGGCTGGAGCGATTTTCATTAAACTTAGTACACGTTTCCCATTGGTTGACTAAAAATACTGCAGAGTGAAATCAGCCCTAACCCACCCCCTTCTGGGTGGCGGGGGGCGGGATGGGGGGGGGCATTGGGTTAGGGTGATCTTGCGGTCAATGGCCTGTTCTGAGCATCAACTGGAGAATAACATACATACAAGACCGCAAGACAAGCACATTAGTGAGTCTTCATTGTCTGTTAATTTATTTTTATTTTTAAAGTTGTGTTTTATTTTTTAATTATATTTTTCTCAAACAATTAAAAAAAACACTTTATTTTCCTCTCAGGCAATGCCAGGTATTTCAGCTATGTTATCTAGTTGTAAATATATACTCAGCAAAAAAGAAATGTCCTCTGACTTTCAACTGTTTTTACTTTCAGTAAACTTAATGTGTAAATATTTGTATGAACACTAAAAGAGTCAACACCATAAGACATAAACTAAAAATGTTTCACAATGTGTCCCTGAATGAAGGGAGGCTCAAAATCAAAAGTACCAGTCAGTATCTGGTTTGGCCACCAGCTGCTTGAAGTACTGCAGTGCATCTCCTCCTCATGGACTGGACCAGATTTGTCAGTTCTTGCTGTGAGATGTTACCCCACTCTTCCACCAAGGCACCTGCAAGTTTCTGGACATTTCAGGGGGGAATGGCCCTAGCCATCGATCCAAATTAATCCCGCTCCAGGGTACAGGCCTCGGTGTAACGTTCATTCCTTCGACGATAAACACGAATCCGTCCATCACCCCTGGTGAGACAAAACCGTGACTCATCAGTGAAGAGCACTTTTTGCCACTCCTGTCTGGTCCAGCGAAGGTGGGTTTGTGCCCATAGACGGCGTTGTTGCTGGTGATGTCTGGTAAGGACCTGCCTTACAACAGGCCTACAAGCCCTCAGTCCAGTCTCTCTCAGCCTATTGCGGACAGTCTGAGCACTGATGGAGGAATTGTGTGTTCCTGGTGTGACTCGGGCAGTTGTTGTGGCCATCCTGTACCTGTCACGCAGGTGTGATATTCGGATGTACTGATCCTTGCAGGTGTTGTTACACGTGGTCTTCCACTGCGAGGATGATCAGCTGTCCTTCCTGTCTCCCTGTAGTGCTGTCTTAGGCGTCTCACAGTGCGGACATGGCAATTTATTGCCCTAGCCACATCAGCAGTCCTCATGCCTCTCTGCAGCATGCCTAATGCACGTTCACGCAGATGAGCAGGGATCCTGGGCATCTTTCTTTGGGTGTTTTTCACAGTCGGTAGACAAGTCTCTTTATTGTCCTGCGTTTTTAGAATTGTGACCTTAAATGCCTACTTTCTGTAAGCTGTTAAGGTCTTAACGACCATTCCACAGGTGCATGTTAATTAATTGATTATGGTTAATTGAACATGCATGGAAAACATTGTTTAAACCCTTTACAATGAAGATCTGTAAAGTTATTTGGGTTTTTAAAACATTATTGTTGAAATACACAGTCCTGAAAAAGGGACGTTTCTTTTTTTGCTGAGTATATATGCACAGCCCTCTCCCATTTACAGAACCTGTTATTGACTCCATTAATTGCAACATCACAATGCAACAACCCTGCTGTCTCCTCTTATGGCAGTAGGTTATGTACCAAAATAACATCTGGCGTAAATTCTAGCTTTCATTTTATCTAAATACCAATTATTCACAATGAGCACTGCAAACACCGGTGCAAACAACATCGAATGCTAAAGGATAGCAATGACTTCACTGCCATTTTAACTTTCTTTTGTCATTAAGAAACTTTTTTTTTTTTACAAATGATAAATGAATACGACTGTCAGTGAAGTTACTGCCAAACCTTCAGCATTCAACATATTCAGCAACTGGGTACAATTAAGGGAGCAAACTGTATAGCAAAGGGTGAATTAAAAACAAAATAGCAAAGTAAATGTAAGCATTCAATATTTTGGCAAAAACACAGACATTTCAGCATTTTGTAGAATAAGAGAATAAAAAAGATAGCTCGCTACACAATGTAATTAATTAAAATTAAGAATCATGCGCTGATTGAGAAATTGGTTGGAATAAAAACTCTGATATTGGGTCCTCCAGAACTGAATTCGGGAGCCACTGCCTTGTGGCATGTTCATGATGACCCCTGTTCAGGTAATTTTATCCTCAAAAGAGTACACAATAAACCTCAGTATTTGTGCATTTACCAACAGATCATACCAAACAATGGAATCTTAGGAAGCGTCTGACCTTTTAAAGCTAAGTGCAGCAGTTTAACAATTTCATCTTATTAGATTTGACAATATACAGATACTTGTAAACACGACTTATATAGTGTATTTACAGCAGTAAATGATGATTGCAAAACTCATTTGATAAGTAATATATTTTATAACATGTGATATCATAATAACTGCTCTCCAACCAGATATCATGTTTGAAATCTAGAAGCATTTAAACATTGTGAACCACTAGGGCGTGTACAGCTGCCCTAACCCGACACCGACAGGCAGAAACACAAGTGCCATACACAACACACTTTATTTTACATAAGGGAGATGCTTTTCTCGCTCCCCAGAGCACAGCACAGTATAACACACCACAATACAAATCTCAGTCCTTCTCCTGTTCAGTCCGTCTGGCTCCACTCCCCCTCTAGTAAGCTTTGTCCACCTCCTCCCAACTATGGCTCTTCGACTAATATTGAGGCAGCTCCTTTTATAGTGTGAGCTGGAGGGCTGATCGCACCCCAAGAAGATACAGACCCCCCTGGGAAAACCATAACCCTTGAAACACAGACTACCCTCACATTGCTCCTTACTTTCTCACTTGCGCTACAACGCGTAATACAAACCTCGCACGATACTCCGCTAACTTAAAAGCCTTGTGCAGCGCCTGTCAGTTTGTAATTGATTGTTTGCTTTTATCTCTCTCTCTCTCTCTCTGACATTCTCTGCTCCTAGCGGAACTGTCATCTGACTTGTCATAGAGCACGTTTAAGCTTTTGAAAAAGAAACAAATGTTTGTTTGCAGTGTTTGAATAAAATTCCTGTTTTCTACAACCATCTGTGTCTCTGTGCAAATCTGTGACCCAAGCGTGACAAGAGTACACCCGGAAGTGTTCCAAGTATTTCTTGACCTTCCTCCAGCTGCATTTCCGTGTGTAGCAGAAGTGGTTCCACTAAGGACTCAGCTGCACCTGCAGCACCCCCTTGCGGCTCCCTCGGAGCCCAATAGGGCTGCTCCAAACTACAACTCCTGACATACCCTGCGGGGATCTGTGGTGCTGAAGCAACCCAAGGGGGCTGCCTTCTAGTGTCTCGGGGAAGATAATAACTCCAATGTGGTCTCTCCCTCGGTCCTTCCACCTAGTCAGCGTTCCATCTGGGTAATGACCCTGGCCATCTGTCACAACATTGAAGAGAAAGGGCAACACCAAAACATCCATATGGAGGTGGATGGGAAAAGAAATTTAAAAAGACACTAAAATATGCACAGGTACAGCTTCTCTATACTAAAGTCAGTGAAAAGGATTAGTTTCAGCACTGCATTAGTTTCTAACTGATTAATCCCCTTATTTCCTATATCATTGCATAGAGCCTCAGTTACCATGTAAACATATTATGGCCACCACACTATCAACTCTTTCAAAGAATATACCACACACACATCTAAAAACTAATGCCTAAGATTAAGTTGTACAGATGTACCAGTTGTTAACTGAAGCCATACAGATCTACTCATACAGTAGATAGTTTTACCACCCTTCACCTCTACAGGACATATGACACAATAAATGTTCTCAGCTGATGCCACTTCAACACTCTTTTATATGCACAGCCCTCTCCCATTTACTGAACCTGTTATTGACATCATTTATTGCCACAATGGAACAACCAACGCTCTGCAGTCTCCTCTTATGGCAGTAGGTTACATACCAAAACATGTTCTGCTTTTAAATATTTGTAAAATGTTACTTCAAAAGAAAAAGGAAAGAAAAATATGTGGTTATTGTTTAACATTAACGGGAGCAAAAGAGAAGAAAAGAATGTTGAAAAGAATCCCAGCTGCCAGTTAAAACTCATATTGTAAGTTGCAAATCTGTGTTTGTGTAGGCTACGAAACCCTAAGCATGTACCAAGGGAGTCCAAGGACTGACCAGGTCATCTTCCTTAGAAGCGCTTCCTTTGCAGATAACACCACTTGTAGTGGTGCTAAGACAACGACCAGACTGTTCTGTCTGACTTTCTTGCAGACGATCACATCTTTTACTTCTGCACTACTCCACACTGCCAATCTTGTATGCTTACAGTGGTTGCTGCATCTCTTTCATCATGCTTTCAAACTTGTAATCTCTGTATTTTACGGCGTAATTCCTTCACTACATGGGACTCATTTTTTTAATCCACCTTAATGTCCACCTCAAAAGACAAACCCTGGTAACAGCGGTCTCTTAATTCTATACGAATATTTATGCATGCTGCTTCTCATTTGTTCATTTTCTAAGTCTTTGTGACATAACACCACTTTCAAGGCTTTATTATGGATCATCCTTGACTTGAACACATAAACCCTACAAGGTCTGAATGTTAGCCTTGTAATGTTGACTTTCCTATCAGGTGGGGAAGGTTGAACATGTGGTAGGTAAGAGATTCAAGTAGGGACAATGTATGCCACCCAGATCTAAGAGAAGACACCAAGTAAGAGTTAGAGACCTGTGAGTTAAACCAAAAAAAAGGAAATGACGTGGTAGCTGATAAAGTAGCAGTTGAAGAATTAGCTTGCAACACAGAAAGAGACTGATCGTCAGTATATGTTTAACAGAGTTCTGTTTGTGCTGGATTTTTGTTGTCTTTCTTAACACAACTTCCAAAGGCATAAGAGTGAGAGTAGTACAGGCACTTCAATTAAACAGTTTCCAATGAACAGCCTTGTCAAGGTCTTCAAACTCGTTATTGAAATCTGTGTGCTAACTCTTCTACTTTGTACCTTGGGTTGTATTTTGGAAAAAAAACATTCCTATGTTTTCAAAGAAGTCGTTCTCGGAGACCAGATGAAAATATAGAACAGTTCTTTATTTATATACAGGTATGCACAAATGTCTCTGTCCAAGAGTGAGCAATCAATAAAATGATTCATCTGCCGTTATGCATTTCTATTACATTACCTAAACTAATACGTCACATCATCTTACTCTTAATATGCATAATATGCAGAGCTTCATCCAATCAACGAGTATCACTTGTGTTTTCTGAGTCCTATTGATTCTCACATTAATCTGAATATTGTCTTGTAAATAGGGGTGATCCGCAGACTCTTCTATTGATTTTAGCACCACTTCATAGGAGGGGTATTTTGGTTTTCCTATTAGTTTATTCCGGTTTTCTAGATGGGTGTTTGTTACTCATCTACTTCGTTTTAACCTCAGCAACTATCTTGGTGGCTCCTCTAAGATGAGGCAAAAGTCTAACGTGCCTAGGCTTTAAACAACATTTAGTTAACCCTTTAGGTTACATTCAACTCATAACCTTATGTTTAATAATTCATTGTTACGACTTCATATAAGTATATACTTGTATTAAATTATACAATTATATGTTGGATTGATTAAAAATATTGATTAAAATTCTATAATTGCTACAATATTTTTACAGGTGCCTATAGAATAATTGTCACGCAGAATTTACAATAATGAGTGTTTGTTGGCCATAGGTTATCCTCCATATCTTTGACTTTGGCCCTTTCTCCAAAATACTTTGAGAACCACTGTCATTTATTACTAGACAGAAACAATTTAAATGTTATTACTTTTAAGTAATTGTTTAACGTTGGTAATAATTTTAAAGAGCCACACAGCAATACAGAATTTAATTCCATTTATTTTTCTATTGTACTATTGTAAGTTTTAGAGTGCATGCAAAATGTAACTAGAAGTGAATTGCTAAACTTTGCAACATACACTACACAAACACTTAAACTACATGAAGCACACAGTGAAACAGAGAAATTTCAATTTAATTTAAACAAACAACTCCTAGCCTAATAAAGTCCTTCAAAACTGAAATACAACAGTTGACAACAGAGGAGATGAAAATAAAATCCAATGGTCATCAAAAAGATAAAAAAAGTTTGTGTGATGTCCATAGTCAGTAATAACATACAAAGCCACAGTTCTGGTGACCTAGGCCCAGCTGGTCACCCATCCCCAACTTGTGCATTCTATGATATCATAACTACATAGCTTACTGTATAAAAAGACTGTATCAATGACCCCAAGGCTTCCAGTATTTCTGGGCTTAGAACAGTAGTCTTGGCAATGTAGAAGTGGCACCAAGTGCTACAACAAGATGTACAGAAGAGAACCAGAATTGAGGAGGGTGTTGATACAGAGCAAGATACAGCACAATTACATAGTGAATTTTGTATCTACTGTAAATGATCAGCTTGCCAGAATCTGAGTTTAACTTAATTACAGATAGAAGCTGCACTCGCATTGGAAACACACAATTTTGTCAGTGCAATTGGGCGGCCACCACCACAGGATTTTATGCCACATAATTGTACAGGGCACCATATAGAAAGTGGGATATATCCCCAGGACGCTAAAGTAGTTAGCCCATTGCTTAAATAGGTAGTGGATACTGTAGTGTGCTATAAGGAATCTGTAGTGAGCTCCCTGGAAAATAGTGCTTCTGGTGTGAAGAAAAATGAATTTGTTTCCAAAGTACAATCAGTAGCAGCAGAGAGCCCCATGTATGTTATGCATGACTCCCTGTTACACTTTACAGTGGGCAGATAACCAGGAGGTCACCTGGTATTTTAAGAGAAAGCTGTGATTTAAGATTACAGGAACCACTTGGGCCACTATGGGAATTTCAGGCCTGAAGGCGTGCTGCAGGACAATTATACCTCTGAAAGTGTTTATGGGATTATATCCTTGAAGTAGTTCCTGACCAGAGATTAAAAGACTCATACGGTCATCCCAGAATTTCACTCAGAGTCAGGAGGATTGTAGGTTGGAAAAGTTTGACTGATTGAAGGAAGAGAGCCCCAAGTTGTGAGGGGACAAGAAGTGCAAATTGTGTTAGTTTTGGGTGAGAAATTACACTAAGCACCAGAACTGTTATGCAGAGATCCAAAGCAGAAGCTAGAAAGGTAATAACTGACATACATTTAAAAAAGAAGGACGAAACAAGAACATAAAAAGTTTAATAAATAAGAAGACCAATCACACCCTCAGGGCCACACGGTGGCACAGTTGTAGCGCTGCTGCCTCGCAGTAAGGGGACCTGGGTTTGCTTCCTGGGTCCTCCCTTCGTGGAGTTTGCATGTTCTCCTTGTGTCTGCATGGGTTTCCTCCGGGTACTCCTGTTTCCTCCCACAGTCCAAAGACATGCAGGTTAGGTGCATTGGCGATCCTAAATTGTCTCTGGTGTGTGTGTGCACATGTGTGTGCCCTGTGGTGGGCTGGCGCCCTGCCCGGGATTTGTTCCTGCCTTGCGCCCTGTGTTGGCTGGGATTGGCTCCAGCAGACCCCTGAGACCCTGTAGTTAGGATATAGCGGGTTGGATAATGGATTGATAGATTGATTCACACCCTCTAGCTTGATTTGTTAGCTGCTAGCTACAGTAAGATGCTGCAGTATTACACACATACACTTTTTTAAAAGTTGTTATAAATTCCATTTAAAGTACATGATGCACTTGTTTTGTTCTAGACTTTTGTTCCCTGACCCAAGGATTGAAGTTGTGCTTCCTTGCTTCCACTTTGGATGCACTTCCAGGTAATTTCTACAGTTGTCCTGAGGTACATGATTCACTATTTAATTAAAAGAATTCCAATGGAGAAGGCACAATATGTAATAAACATGGTAGAAAGTAGATATTCAGTGATTCTTAAAGTTGCCTTTTTATTTGGTATAAGGTTTTATTGCTTTTATAACTTTTTAATAACTTGTTTCTTTTTTAGCTAATATTATTTTACATAACATAAAAACAGAGGTTTATGTCAGAAATGGAACAATTATTACCGCTTTATATTCTTAATAACTAACTGTTGTATACTGTGTGTTAATAGATAGTGAAAAGATTACAAAGAGAAGACCTTTTGACTAAACTGAATTGATGTTCATGTCTGTATTTTGTATCCTACGCTGTCTTTATAAATGTATACCAAAAGACTGAAAAGTGTTTAATCAATTCATTATTCCTCTATTTGTGCATCAATTCTTCTCTAAGGTCATCACAATTGTATCCAGGCCGCCATGGGCGATTCTGTAATAGAGAAACTGTATTCATGCCTCTAACTGTAATGTTTTTAAAACTGTCCTCAGGTTGTTTCACATCAGCACTTTTCACTAATGAAGAAGCTATCTCTGTACTCTACTGTAACTCAAATCAGTGACACTGAATAGAAATTATCTTAAAGTGAACAATCTATCCATTCATTCATTTGTAATACACCCCCATTATCAAACCTGCTTAAATCCAGTTCAGAAGCCCTGGGAGCTGGGCCTTATCCTGTAAGCAAGAAAGACCCCCAAACTAAAAGGGACACCAGGCCATTATAAGGTGCACACACTCACAAGTGGTCAATTCAGGAGAGTCAAATGAGACTAACTTGCACGTCTTTGGGATGTAAGAGAAAAAACTGAGGACCTAAAGAAAAACATGCAAATTTTACAGCTTAGAACACTTGGAGGTGTGAGGCAGCCATTTCACACGACCATGGGTAAACAGTGTATAGTATTCATATTTTCTGGATTTTTATAGCATTATACATTTGCTAAAAAAATGTATCAAATCAGTGATTACCTTCTACTAGTCTAATAATTTTAAATGTTCATGGGTAAACCAAGATTAATCCTGATGTGTCATGTTTTGAATGAGAAACAAACTTTACACTTTTAGGACCATGTCACATTTTACTGCTATTTGTAGACTGTGATAAAGAATAGAGAATCAAATAGTATTAAAATTTGTGCCCATGCAGGACATCACTCTAATTTAAAGCAGTAATACTTTTCACAGGATGAAGCTCTTTCATGAGAAGACTGAAAGTCAGTTTGCCTATGTGAAGAGCCATGAATTTGTGTGGAATGGTTAAAACTAATCTCAGTTAAGTTGCAGTTTTATTTGGGATTTGTGGAAGGCCTTAAGCCCACAGTTCCCACTTGTCAACAATTATAATGAATCACAGTCTTGTCAGTCACTTTATTTATAACACATTAAGTAATGCACTTGGACACATCACCAGTGATTGAGGTCATTAGCTATTTTGGGGCTTTCAACTTCAGACACCCTCACCCAGGCAACCCAGCCTGCAGTGATTAGTTCACTAATGTGAACTATGTGTCCACAAATTACCCCTTTTAATCCACAGCCAACCTCAAGGCTTTCTCTCCTGCCACTGTTTCCTTGATGGCCTTTCTTCTGTGTTCACCAATGAAGCTGAGGAGACTAAAGGCCTTGCACTGAGTCTGATCTACAAAGTCTTTACAGCTCACTCCTTATGCACACATTGTGCACACCACCCACATCTATGAAACTCCACAACCAAATCTGTTTACTTGGCTTTCTTCCTCTCACTGGCTTCCTCCATCTGTTCCTCCCAAGGAACCGTAAGTCCCAGCATGACCTCCTATCTTAATGTCTCAGACAGCAGCACAGTATCTGCTTTTAGAGTGGACCATATGATGTTCTTCTTCAGGAACTGGAGCTGTTTTTCCAGATAATGTTCATCTGCCAGACAACAGCTGTTAAAAGTACCCCTGCTGTTGCTACTCTTAATTGAGGCCTGGGCTTCTCTCATGCTCTGATCAAGGTGATGCCCTGCCTTGCTGGTTGTGTGTAGCTAGTCTGGGCTCAGGAGGCCTCGGCAATCACCTTCAGCACCTGGTCATAGTGCCAGCAATAGCATCTGTTGCCTAGTGTTTTAGGGCATTAACTGAGGATATGCTTGTGTGTTCCTCTCCTGTGGCTCAAGTGTAAGCTGATAAATTAACTATGCCTCAGCATGCTAAGTAGAACATTATATGCGGACTGGATGAGGAGATTAATGCTGAAAGATCCAGACTGCCCCAACTTGGACCAGGAGATTCTATAGTGTGTTGTCTGCTTCTATCTTGTCCAAGCTCCTTGCTGCCATATACCCACTTTTTGATTCTTTTGCAGTTATTCAACTGCACATCTCACTTCCTTTGAAACCAGTCAGCAGTTGTCCTTACCCTGGGCTTTTATCATAGCTGAGTACTGGGATTCTCTTTAACCCTGCTTGACCCTCTACCATTGACCCCACCAACACCCTGGGATGTAGCCGTGACTCTTCCTGGTACTCTGCATCCTGCACCCTCTATTTACTCCCATTCCTCACCTCGATGTCAATGTGGGAGACTTGGCTTTCTTACTCTCGCTGGCTTCCTCCATCAGTTCCTCCCAAAAAACCATGTATCCCAGCATGACCTCCTGTCTTGTTGTCTCAGAGAATAGCATGGCATCTGCTCTTAGAGTGGTCTCTATGATTTTCTTCAGGAATTGGAACCGTTTTACCAGATAACTTTCATCTGCCAGACAAGAGCTGTTAAAAGTACTCCTGCTGCCATAACTCTTAATTGAGGCACTCTCCTCCTTTGAAATCAGCCAGGACTTGTTCTTGCCCTGGGTTTTATCATAGCTGGGTTCTGGGATTCTCTCTAAGCCTGCTTGACTCACTACCACTGACCTCATTTACTGCATCCTGCGCCCTCCATTTCCTCCCATTCCTCACCTCGATGTCAATCTGGGTGACTTCCGGGTATTATATCATAAAAATATCAAATGTCTTTCCTTAAGGGTGGCACAGTGGTAGCTCTGCTGCCTCGCAGTAAGGAGACCAGGATTCACATCCTTGATCCTTCTTGTGAGGAGTTTGCATGCTCTCACCATGCATATGTGGGTTTCCTCCTTGTGCTCTGGTTTCCTTCCACCTAATGGTGTGTGAGTGTGTTCCCTGCTCTGTCAGGGTTGCTCCTGCCTCGTGCTCTATGCTTGTTGGGATAGCCTCCAACGTACCAATGACCCTGGTCAGGTATTTAAAAAATGGTATAGTGGAGTTCAGTCTTTCTTTGACAGATTTTAGAAGTATCTATTAGTTTAGCAAATTAATTTGATGAACTGAATTGTCCCATCTTGCTTTGTCATACAGCTCTTGCATAAATTCTGAGGGACAAAGAAAAATGTTTAAAAAATTCTGCCACAAACTTGCAAGGGTCGATTTTGTGTTATTTTTGAGGCAGCATTTATGTTCTCTGTTTTCCTCTTGCTAGGCATGATAACAGATTGTGCCCACTATAATTAGGAAAGTAAGCCTCAACCAACAGAGTTACTGCTATGCAAAAGACTTTCTGTCTTTAAAGAAGACATCTTTAACTTTGGTTTTGGTCAGCGAAAAATATTTCATTCTAACCTCCTTTACAATCAAAAAACAATACATCTCGTAAAACTTCATCAAAGAGAAGTGCATGCTGTGACTCTCTACAAGAAAGAACAGCCTTAAAACAGGACATTAACTTTACAGAAATACAAAATAGCAAAACAAAGCAGGCTGTAAGTATGGTGACATTGTTATCTGCATAAGACTCAGGGTGTGCGTGTCCAAGGTTGACTAACAGACGTCAAGTAAGAAGATGATTTGCTGGAGGATGTAAAGCTGGCACTGTAGCAGCTGTGAGCTGGCAACTCAACTAAGGAACTGTAGCATTAAGAATTCTGCTTGTACTCATATTGGCCAAGTTCTTAACAAATACTCGTTCTCTGCTAAACTCTTTTGATTTGGAAGCCAGCAGTGAAGGCCACAGCCATTGGGATGTTTAAATTGCAAGCAAAGCCACTCTTTTCACTGAGGCACAATATTACTGAGGTTCATCTCTCATGTGCTAGTTGGGGGGCAACAACCCTGCATTTGCAAAAAAGGAAGAAAACTTGCACCAACCCCTAGGGGGAAAAAAAAAAAAGGTAATATTTTAGTTTAGGTAGGGCAAAATTAATCTATTACTTGTTTACTCTTATATGCCACTTGTTTAATAAAGGGCTTGTTATGAGATGTTCACTTTAAAAATGTATTTCTCATAGAATACATTTTTCCAAGCAAAAGTATTCATGGGAATGTGGGTTACTTTAATTGTGGAAAAATTCTGTGCAATTATTTTTGCTTAGTAATGTTTCCTGATCGTAGCGATTATTTATTTCATGGTGATTGTTTTTTGCATATGGGCACCTTCATGTTATGATTCCCGATAGTTGCATGCTACTCCCTGTTGCCAAGGAATTTGGCTTTGGACAATGCCACATCTTACATCGTCAGTGTGGCCCTTTAATTACCAACACAACAATTCATTTCTATCCATAATTTTTTCTCATTTCTGAAATTACAGTTTTTCATCCGACTTTGCCTTTTGATTGGTGATAAGGCTTTCTTGCAATAGGTTTCATCTTCTGGGTTTCGACTTGTTTCTGGTTTTGAGTATGTTTCATCTTCTGGTTTTTGGACAGTATAGGCTTCTTTTGGTGTTAATAACACTTACCAAGAATTAGTGAAGTATTTATATTTATCTGTGCAATGTGGCCTACTAAAATAACATCAATTTGGATTGGTCAGAAGCAGCTTAACTGATAGACATTTCTCGTGATTTTGCACATTTCAGACCTCCAGCTCCTTCATAGTTAATTTTACTAGCATACCTAAGGTTAATAGCATGCATTGCTGCACAAAAATGAATAACCACTTTACTGATGTTTTGTAAGCTCAATTAAGACCAAAAGTCTTTGTTCTGGTTTTGTTATATAAGAGCAATTAAGTAATAGGTACATTTTTGCTGAACCTAAAGTGTCACTAAAAACCTTCAGGGCACCAAAAGAACACACTAACTTCCGTAAGCACACCTTGTCAACACATTGGCAAAGTGTTCAGTGTATCTGCTTCAATGATGTATGTCTGGAGGCATAACTCAGATTAATTTATGATCATAATAGGTTGTTGCCCATTCCAGTACCAGATACACAGAGAGGATATCCATCTATCCCTTCTCAGAGCCTACCTCGTCTATCCTGGCAGCACTGATGGCAAGGCAGTAACCAACCCTAAAGGGGATGCCAGTCCACCAATAGTTATAAACAAACACACACACACAATCATCTGTTCAGAATCAAAGTTGCCTCCAATCAACCTAACATGCAGAGCTTTGGGATTGTGGAGGAAGGACAGAGCACCCAGAGGAAAATCTGTGCAGACAGCGGGATAACAGACAGACTGCACATGGATAATACAAGAATTTTAAAAAATAGCATTTGCTGATTAAAAGCTTGTTTGCAAAAGTTTACAATGTAAAATGGGCCATTTCACTCAGGAGTTTACCAGGTAAACAAACATAGATTTTACTCACTTCCAGAGAAGAGAGCCACCGTCAGCAAGCTTGCCAATGTAGCAGCAGTAGTGGTAGTAGTAGTATTGTCACTTGTGCATAGTGATAGATTCTTAAAAAAAATAGTTCTAGAAAGAGCTTTTCATTTAAAATATGTTAAAGGTGCACTTATATTCCTAATACTGATTGAAAAAGCCAAAGGAATTTATTTCTACTTAATTACATGTATACAGGTGTATTAACTAAGGCAAACAAAAGCAAGTATGTTAATAACAAGCCAAAAATAGTATTGAAAAAGTACACACACACATACGGTATATATATACTGTATATATACATATATATATAATGTATACTGTATGCTATACAGTAATATAATAAAGAGTGTGACAATTAAACTTAGTACAGCGGAACAAACCAAATATGGGGACAGGAAGGGGTTTTAGAGAAGTCACATGTCACTTTCAGCAGGGAAGGTGCCAGCTTTACCGCTGACCAATAATCTCTTATCAGCTTTGCATACTTTGCCAGTAGCCACCTTGTAAAAGGGACTATTTGGATAGAGTTTAAAGCAGTGTTTCTTAAATGTTTTAATACATGACCCAATTTTAGTGCCTTCGAGACCCAGAATCAACAGCAACAGTCATTTCTTATTGTGCTAAATGTAGAATTGCATTTGCAAGTCATAGCAGAGTGGTGGTATTCTTTAAACTACCTTTAGCAATGCATTGCAATCTCAGATCCAAACCATACCTTTTCAGTTTTCATATATATACAGTATATACAGTATATATATATATATATATATATATATATATATATATATATATATATATGTCACACACGCATGGGAGGCAGCTAAAGGGCTCAGTGAAGGCAGTTCTGAGGCATGCCGGGATGTGGCAGAGTGCACTAACTCTCTTTCTCACTTCCCTGTAGACCAAACCTGGGAGGTTCCACCTGGCTCTCTTGACATCACTTCTTGGACCGAACCAATGGAAACAGACCTTACCAGCTCCAGCCACCCTGATGTCACATCCGGGCCTGATCCAATGAATAATGAACACGTGCCCGATCCTTATGACCTCTCACTTCCTGTCTTCCCCTTTAAAAGCCTACCCTTTTCCCTTCTCCTGCAGTCTGGTTTTGGACTCCATTATATGCACTTCAGTGCTAGTTGCTTTAAAAAAATGACTTTTGCAGCCAGGATGCCAAATTATATGGGTGGCTGCCCCAAAGCTTTATCTGTCTTTGTCTCGTTTTGTGACAGTGGCGTAGTCGGCAGGATGGAGAAGTCCCAGAAGAGAAGGGGACAGGACCTGCAATACACCCAGGTGGGAGCGTACCGGGGCCGAGTATTCAGGCGGGGAGGGTGCCCCGTGGTTCGGTGAGATCTGGTGCGAGCTCCGCTCCTGGCACGCAGAACTAGGCCACCTAGAGAGGCCAGGGAGTGTGCGGGTGGGGCTCACAGAGTTGGGCTGCCCTGGAGGGGGGAGGCAAGAGGGACTCAGTATGCTCTCTTGGGGGAGAGTGCCTGCCTCCCTGTGAAACCAAAGCCCCATTTACCACCTAGGGGTGCCCCAGACTGGCAGGTGAGTGTAATAAAAAAATGGAGGTTGGACCCTGAGCGGCCGACCAGTAAACAAGCCTGGTCCTTATGGGCAAAGGTATGGCAGTGGCTACGGCTGTTAGAAAACAAGCCCTACCAGGTAATAGAGCAGGTAGCTGGCTATCTGCTCCTGAAAGCGCTTCCCCATGGCTTCACCCAGCCGGTCTGGGGCAAGCAGTTTACAAACATGTCAGGGCTCATAGAGCTTCTGGAGACACAGAGGGGGGCCTCACACTCTGCGAGAGCAGAACCGTCCTTCTGTCAAACTCAGCCGGGGTACGTCCCAAGACCTAGCCCCTCCCTGTACAACCCGGAGCAACCTGCTTCGAGACAACGAGGAATGCAGGTGGAGGGGGAGGAGGGGTTGGTGTGCTCTGACAAACCCGTTGACGGTCCCGCACACTGATGTGGTGATCGTTAACGGGTTTAAAACTTCCGCTCTGCTCGATTCCGGCAGCAACATTTCCATTGTTGCTCGCCGTTTTGTGCTACCGCGACAATGGCTAAAGTTCAAGACCAGTATAACCTGTGTCCACGGGGAAACCCGCTGGTACAGGACCGCCGCTTGTGTCATCAGCTACGGAGGATCGGTCCAGAAAGTAACTGTGGCAATCCTTCCTGATCCTCCACACCCGGTGATACTGGGGCGGGACTGGTCTGAAATTAAAAGCGGTGAGACACATACCACTCCCGGGGTTAATTTGGGCCTCGTTATGGACGGAGATGAGCCGTCTCAAGCTGCCTCCATGCCGCGTAATCAGCCGGCAGAGAGAGATGAAGCGGCCGTCCTAAGTGATGTGGCAACTCCCGGGCCGTCGCAGGCTGACACGTCATCCACCAATGCTGCGGCAGAGCGGGAGGAAACCACGCCCATTGAGGTCGACGCTGACCCTCTCTCCGTGTTGCGGTTTCAATTTAAAAGGACGCCGGCTTCTTTAGAAGGGAGCAATGGAATGATGACTCCTGAAGTTTGTAAAAATGCAGTGGTCCTTGTCGATGGCCAGCGCACTGATCAGTCGATGCCACAGGGCCCCTACTTTGTGTTAGATAATGTCCTCCTTTACCGTGTAGCAATGCATGACAGACAGGAGACGAGGCTGCTGCTAGTGCCGCGTACCTTCCGGCGGCAGGTCTGCAAGCTAGCACACGCCCACCTCCTAGGTGGCCACCTGGGCACCGAGAAAACTCTGGAGCGGATCAAGCTCCGTTTCTACTGGCCGGGAATCAACAAGGAGGTTCGTCGCTTTTGCGCTTCCTGCCCGGAGTGTCAACTGCGACAAATTCCTAGGAAGGACCGTGCTCCTCTCGTTCCTATTCCCTTGATTGATGTTCCTTTCCACAGAATCGGGGTCGACCTGGTGGGACCCCTAGAGCCCTCAGCCAGAGGACACAAGTACATTTTAGTCCTCGTGGATTATGCTACACGATACCCTGAAGCTGTTCCATTGCGCTCAGCTACCTCTAAAGCCATCGCACGGGAATTACTAGGGGTATTTGTGCGTGTGGGGATCCCCAAAGAAGTCTTGACAGACCAGGGGACCCCCTTCACCTCGGAGACGTTCAAGGAGACTGCCAGATTACTGAAAATAAAGCATTTAAAGACCTCGGTGTATCATCCTCAAACCGACGGATTAGTAGAGAGGTTTAATCAAACTCTCAAGCAAATGCTGCGTAAGGTGGTCAGCGAGGATGGAAGGAACTGGGATCAGCTCCTCCCCCTCATCCTTTTTGCCTATCGGGAAGTCCCACAAGCCTCCACGGGGTTCTCCCCTTTTGAACTACTGTATGGGCGACAACCTCGGGGCATATTAGATATTTTGAAAGAAGGGTGGGAAGAAGAGGCTCTTCCCTCTACAAATATACTAGAATATATCGCGCAGTTACGCGATAGATTTGGAAAGATTCGCCTGTCCTTAAAAGTCACATGGAGGAGGCTCAAGCAGCACAGGCCCGTTACTACAACTGCGCACGCCTCTTGGGAGTTCTGCCCGAGATCGGGTCATGGTCCTAGTGCCTACCTCCCACTCTAAGTTGCTTGCCCACTGGCAGGGCCCCTACGAAGTTAAGGAGAGGAAGGGACTGGTCGACTATTTGGTGAGTCAACCCAATCGCCGGCCAAAGGAGCGGTTTATCATGTGAACCTGCTGAAACCGTGGAAGGACAGGGACCCCGCTCCCTCCTCCGGCCAGCCCCGCTCACTCTTCGCTCACACACACAACCTTAACTTCGGCATTGACTTGAGTCCCAGACAACGGCAGGAGCTGGAAACAGTTATCCGGACCGTTCGGGAGGTAGTCAGTGAACACCCCGGAAGGACCTCTCTGATTGAGCACAACATCGTGACAGAGCCCGGGGTTGTTGTCCGAGAACACCCGTGCCGTCTTCCCGAGGCAAAAAAGGCTGAAGTGGAGCTTGAGATCAAGCGCATGCTGGAACTAGGTGTAATTGAGGAAAGTTATAGTCCCTGGTCCAGCCCCATTGTGCTCGTCGGTAAGCCTGGCGGGAGTTGGAGGTTCTGCAATGACTTCCGTCGGCTTAATCAAGTCTCCCGATTTGATGCCTATCCAATGCCACGCGTGGGCGACCTCCTCGAGAGGCTTGGACAGGCTCAATACCTGACCACACTTGACATGACAAAGGGTACTGGCAGGTTCCTTTAACGGACTCCGAAGGAAAAACGTTTAGTACCCCTAGCGGACACTGGCAGTATCGTGTCCTTCCATTTGGGTTACACGGGCTCCAGCAACCTTCCAGCTTCTGGTGGACAAAGTGCTTCGGCCTCATAACTCATACAGTGCTGCCTACCTGGATGACGTGGTCATCTATTCCAGCACATGGAAGGAACACCTACAGCATGTCCAAGCAGTATTACGGACACTTGGTGAGGCCGGGCTCCGGATTAATCCCAAGAAATGTTTCTTTGGATTAAGCGAGGCCAAATATTTAGGCTACCTGGTGGGTCGGGTACCGTAAGGCCACAGTGCTCCAAAATTGATGCCATTCTGAAATGGCCCCGTCCATGAACCAAGCGGCAGGTCCAAGCCTTTCGGGTTAGCGGGTACTACCGCCACTTTGTACCCGGTTTTGGAGAGTGGCGCCTTGACTGATTTAACAAAGAAGAGGGCCCGAACATTGTGGTATGGACTGAAAAGACAGGCACTGCATTTGGTGACTTGAAGCAGGCCCTTACGTCCGCAGCTATTTTGATGGCACCTAACTTTTCTTTGCCTTTCATCCTCCAGACGGACGCTTTGGACACAGGCCTGGGCGCCGTGCTGAGCCAAAGTGTCGATGGTGTGGAACACCCCGTCATGTTCCTGAGCCGGAAACTGTTGGACCGGGAGACCAGGTATGCAGCGGTGGAGAGGGAGGCTCTGGCGATTAAATGGGCGATTACTCAGCTGAGGTACTACCTGTTGGGTCGGGAATTCATCCTTGTCACGGACCATGCACCTCTACAGTGGATGGCCCTGCACAAGGAGTCGAATCCACGGGTCACCCCGTGGTTTCTTGACCTGCAGACGTACAAGTTTTCGTTCGTTCATCGTCGGGGTGCTCTCCATGCCAGCTGATGCTCTTTCTCGGGTTCACAACCTCTCGGTTAGGGTCGCCCGACCCGACGGGTCTGGGCTAACGGGGGGGCCTTGTCACACATGCACGCATGGGAGGCAGCTAAAGGGCTCGAGTGAAGGCAGTTCTGAGGCATGCCAGGATGTGGCAGAGTGCACGAACTCTCTTTCACACTTCCCTGTAGACCAAACCTGGGAGGTTCCACCTGGCTCTCTTGACATCACTTCTGGGACCGAGCCAATGGAAACAGACCTTGCCAGCTCCGCCCCTGATGTCACATCCGGGCCTGATCCAATGAATAATGAACACGTGCCCGATCCTTATGACCTCACTTCCTGTTTTCCCCTTTAAAAGCCTACCCTTTTCCCTTCTCCCAGTCTTGTTTTGGACTCCATTGTATGCACTTCAGTGCTAGTTGCTTTAAAAACGACTTTTGCAGCCAGGATACCAAATTATATGGGTGGCTGCCCCAAACCTTTATCTGTCTTTGTCTCGTTTTGTGACTATATATATATATATATATATATATATATATATATATATATATGCAGTTAATTTATGATTTTCATGATTCTGTGCTCACAGATATGCTTTCCCGATATTACAAAAGTGTAACCCATTTCACAACACCCACAGTCTGCTCACACCTATTTGGAATCATGCACCACCAAAATAAAATTCGGAGAAGCCTTTTGCCCAGCTATAATGCATGGGATTGAGCAATAACAGGTCTGCGATACCCCTTAGATAAATGGTTCAACGTGTGTCTACTCATTGCCGAGAGATGTGCATAAGCCAATTAAACCTCACTAATGACAGGGACTGGGGCTTGAAGTTTTTCCCCACAAACAAGAAATTCTCAGTAGGTTTGGGTGATACGCTTGCAGTGATTGAGTCCCTGTGTTTTGTGCACGCTGGCCATTGCTACAATTGATTGGATGTTTTAGTAAGGTTCTCAGAAAAGCTCTCCTGTAGTCGATTGTGGCCTCTGGTAGGGCGACAGCAAGACAATCAAACTTGACTATAGAGGAAGTAAAAGTCTTACCAAGGTTTCCGCAGATGAACATGTGGAAGGATCATTACTGAGCCTCGCGATGCAAGAGAGGAGGGCGTTTGGATCTGCCCGATCCTGTCTCTCCCCACTGGTCAGGCCTGAAGCCTCTCATTTTCATACAGTCAGGCTTGCCTGGGTGATAACTATTTGGGGATAGTCCAGTGATGATTCAAACCTGCTTTTGTGGGTCTCTTTGAGGGTCTCTCCTGTTATTCTATTTTATAGCACCAGAACCATAAAAATAAAGATGTCAATATTTAAGATTGTGGCACAATACTTTCCTTGTCTGAATTTATAGATAGTGGAAAAAAATCTTGTGTGCAGTAGGTAGCTTCAAAATATCACTAGAAAGTGAAGCTTTCTTGAGCAAATTTTTTAATAGTGATTTTTGGTTTACATATTACATTTTGATGTAACAGACTGACTGACCTTTTGGCTTTTTGATCTTGTGTTTGTTTCTGGCTTTAGAGGGTTTATTTGTTTCATGTCCTGATACATAATGGTGGCCACACAAAATATTGACACTTTGGGCACAATTTGGACATTTTTCACTTAGGGGTGTACTCACTTTTGTTGCAAATTTACACTGTTATATAAGCTGTACACCGACTACTTTACATTGTATCATAGTGTCAGTGTTGTCCCATGAAAAGATATAATAAATTATTTACAAAAATGTGAGGGGTGTACTCACTTTTGTGAGATACTGTATATGTTAGATTCAGATAATAGGATTAACTGTAAATCTTGTTTTACCTAATGGCCCTGGAGCAGTAATGTACGACTGTAAAATGCCAGCTGCTTTTTTGCAAGACCAGCATTATCTGTTTAAATTAGATAAAAATGTAGCAGTTCTATGTTATAACAATAAGGGAAAACAATGCAGCACAAACCATAAAAAAAACTAATTTCCCTCTGAGCTCTCTAGGATTAAATGTGTAGGTCATTATGCATGTTAATGCATTTTTCAACAAGTTGTCTGGAAAGATGTAAGCCATTTAAAATAGGGCCGAAAATATACCCTGCAGCTCACTCAAGTTTAGCATAAAAATGAGAATTAGTGAAAGTGTGCAGGGCAGATTCTAAACATGCATTGACTATAACACTCATTGCTTTCAACATTGCCAAAGTCAGGTTTAGCTGGTAAAATCAGCATTACTAGTTAATGAAATAGTCACACTCACTCACTTACACACACCTACACTCATTCACATTGGACCCATCTAATGCCACCGATTAACCCAATACCGGCATTTTGAAAGTACTTGAAGAAAGTCCACTCAGGGATACAAATCCAAGGAAGACTCCTCAGAGATGGTGAAGAGACTAGAAATCCGAATCAGTCACTTGGATCTCTGATGCACAATCACTAAACAAGTAAAGTATGACAAAGAAATAGCTGAAACAATTCATAAAAGATAGATTATCTTTGAAGAGAGTTGTTATGACTGCAGGCAAATCTTGTTTAACTAAAGCAACTGAATGTATGGAATTTCAAGATTCGTCCATCTATTCATTTTTCAGATGGCAGGATGAGCTCTGCAAGAAATGTTAGTCCATGGTGAGGTAAAATATATATTTCACACACAATTTATTGAAAGTTACTGTAGCTGAACATTCAGTTTTTGTCTGATTCTTGTTAAATTCACTGTACTGTATTTCTTTGTATAGAGTTTTAAAATACACAATCAAAAGCAGTGCTAGGGGATTGAGGAAACAGCTGTCATGAAGAATTGGAGTGTTATATGACTTTGTTATAATTTTTATCAGCATGAACCCTGGACCCAGCCTCTCCGGGCAGATACAGGCCATCATCAAGTGAGACAACAATCTGACAGCTGCCAGAAGCCTCCCAGCGGAGTCTGCCTTAAAATGTAGGATACTGACATTGCAAAGGTGGTAGTGGTGAGGCTGCACGTTTCAAATGCTAGCAGTATAAGGCTTCTTAGTATCACTGTCATTTAGTGAGACACAAAATTCTCTCTCATATACCTAGCAAAACAGTCATTTGGGTACTATATATTTGTTGCAAAGAATAATGACTGAAGTTAAAAAAAAAATCACAGGTTTCTGCATAATGCAAATATAATTGAAAGGATCCTCCTTTATTTAGCAAAAATAAATACCAGACTCCAAATGATTTAGAATGTTACTGCTATTGTTCACGTATTCAGATTGTCTTCAGGTAGTTCTACAACCTATCCATTGTCATTCATAATCCCCTAAAACCCAAATCTAAAATGACAGTTTGTATTGTTCTACCTTTCTTTCAATCTTTCATCTATTTTTTTTGTCCTGATTTACACATTTCAATTCAACTCCCACCATCCATGACTTGCCAATGGAAATGTAGACGTTTTTTAAACTAACCAGCCACTGACTTGCAAAAACTCTTTCTTCTTGTTAGCAGGTCACCACGAAAGTGCAGGGGACCTTACATTTTAGTATTTTTTTCTGGTTTTGAAATGTCAGCTATTCTGATATGACAGGCTGTGAAGTGTTTTATAACAGAACAGTGTTGAGTCTATGGCTTCCTCCTAAAGATGCTTGAAATAGACTCCAGCTCCACAGGCCCATCAAGTCATCGCCAGACCATTTTCAAATATAATATGGATCCACAGTCCATCAGATATGACTTATTAGAACATTTATGGAAGTGTGGCCAGGACTAATGCAAATTACCTACACAAGCGAATAACAGAAATAACAACAAACCCTTATAAAAATTGTGGATTGGCTCTCTGCTACCGGGTCCTTCCAGGGAGCCTCTTGAACCCACTACAGCCAATAACATACCAGACAGATGAGCCTAGCAAATGAGGACGCTCACACATAGCAAGGTGTAGGTGAAAAGTGATAAGTGCTTTTAATGAAACAAAGTCAATCAAAACAAACAGTTGTAGATGCCGCAGGGGCTGGACAGGCATCCTGGCCAGTAGAGGAAATGGTTCCTTATCTAAACAGGAGGTTCCCAACAGGAAGGTGAGCATCCCAACCGGGGAGGAGAAAGGGATCAGACCCAGAAGGAAGGACTGGAAGAAATGGACGGACAGCCCACTGAAAAGGAAAGATACCACTGGAGACTTTTTTCTGTCCCAGTACAATAGATGGCAGCAGCCCCGGATATCTGTGCCCAGTTGGAAGCTAACAGAGCTTGCTGGAAAATGTAGTCCAGCAGGGAAGCCCTGCTGAGGTCACTGGGTGCCTTAAGAAGGAGCTGCAGGGAGACAGGCTCCCTGTTATAATGGACTTCTGTGTGACCCAGAAGTGCTTCCGTCAGGCAATTGCTCTGTCACCAGAAGTACTCCCAGATCTGTAAGAAAAGGGACTGCACTCCCTTATCCAGGCAAGTCAGAGCTGAGAGGTAGAGAGGCAACACTTGAGTAGAGGAGGGCAGTGTGGTGGTGAAAGAAATTGTAGTGGTGTGAATTGTGGAGAAAGAAGACCTTTGTTTGTGCTCTTGTTACTGTTTGGAGAGTTAAGGTGAATAAACCAACCTTTATTTGAACCCAGGACTCACTGTGTGTTCATGTTTGTGGGTTTTGGTTTCACTGATGCCCTGGTTTTTCATCAAACAGTGTTCAAAAGTTTAGTGCTCTCTTCTCTGTCACACAAGCCCAGCACTTGTCCAGTTTAGTCTTCCCAGCTCACCTAGTGCTAAATCAGCCAGGGAAGACATAAGCAGTCGCAGTTCTCACCACCCAACCCCTGTCTTAGCTGCCTCCAAGACTTCTCGGGGCCTTTTGTCTTCCTGTCATCTTTCTCGCACCCCTGGTATACCTCGAATCCCTGGTGGTAGGACGCCACCTCGATCATTACCACTGCACAACAATGATTCAGTGGGTACGACCGTAGAGTGTTGATCCTTTGCTCCCTCATGGGCCAACGACCACGCTGCCTGGCTCGTCCTGCCTCTCTCAATAATGCTGTTCTCATGGCTGTCTCTCTCTGTCTTGTTTTTTTTCCTCTCCTAATACTTCTGATGGGGCACAGGTGTGCACAAAACGCTCCCTCCGAGGAATTAATGAGACACCTGCCTGACGCACACACTCGCAAGTGCCTTCACAGTCAGATAGGCTCCCATAGTTCCATCCCTGGAACAAAGTGCATTCATGCACCCACAAACGCCCAATTAAAGCCTGCACTTTGTGGTGTGTGATTACTTATTTAAAATTAGCACAGCATCACAAGTCACTTATCACACACGTGTCCCTCATGGGGCCCACCTAACTTTCTGACTCCCATTCTCCTACAGGTTTTGCCCTTAAATTCTTAAGCTCACTGAATGAAGGTTTGAAGGCCTTTTAGGAGCTGACCTAGGATTCCTTCTGGTATCAAAACTGCACAACCAGAATGCACCTCTGGATTAGTCATTGTTCTAAAGGATGAACACCATTTGTCTGGGTGCGTCCTCTAAAGGTTCCTGGTATTCATCACTCTGTGACAGTCTAAGGTGGACAAGAATTCCCTGGACCCCTGCAGGATTGTGACATACTGAGTCACAAAATCCTGCTGCTGCTGTTATACCTTAACCTACATCCTCCAAAATTCTTTCCATCCAATATCCTCCTGTGCAGGGAGTGTTCACAAAACCTTCTTGGATGGGATTTTGACATCCCGCCCAGGGCACATTACTAACAACTGCTCAGGCCAGTACAGAAAACACCTTGCAAATTGTTCAACTCCCTCTTTGTCCTTTATGTGATTCATATTTATGATTTTTTTTTTATATTTTTGAGCTCTCTGCTGAAGTACAGTGGAACCTCGGTTCACGACCATAATTCATTCCAAAACTCTGGTCGTAAACCGATTTGGTCGTGAACCGAACTAATTTCCCCCATAGGATTGTATGTAAATACAATTAATCCGTTCCAGACCATACGAACTGTATATAAATATATATTTTTTTAAGATTTTTAAGCACAATGCACAGCGTAATAGTAAACTAAATGTAAAAACATTGAATAACACTGAGAAAACCTTGGACAACAGAGAAAACTAACACTAAAAGAGTTCGCGCTATAGAGCTACGAACGTCTTGCTAAAAACACTTTTTTTTAATGAGTTTTAAGCACAGGGAAAAAAATGAACATTTGAAAAATCCGTAATTTAATAAACCACCAAGAAAAGTAACATTGCAACAATGCACGCTACGAACCGATCACTGTAAACAGAAGTGAAGTGGAGGTTAAAATCCAATAGAAAAAAGTCTTTGTTAAATACAACAAGGTTAAAACAATGCTCGGATCGGTCTCTTTAAAAACAAGCCTGGTGCATTGTTTACTGTAACTGCCTTCTCGGCCTTATACATCCAGCCATATCTCTCTCTCTCTCTCTCTCTCTCTCTCTCTCTCTCTCTCTCTCTCTCTCTCTCTCGCGCGTGTGTGTGTGTCTTTGTGTGTCTCTCTCTCTCTCTCTCTCTCTCTCTCTCTCTCTCTCTCTCTCTCTCTCTCTCTCATGCGCAGTCTATGTGTGTGTGTCTCTCGCACGTGTGCGTGTGTCTGTGTGTCTCTCTCTCGCGCATGTGTGTCTATGTGTGTCTCGCGCACGCGTGTGTGTCTATGTGTATGTGTCACGCGCGCGTGTGTGGGTGTGTCTGTTTGTGTGTACCTTGCGCGTGTGTGTCTGTCTCTCTCGCGCACGTGTGTGTCTGTGTGTGTGTGTGTGTGTGTCTCTGTCTCTCTCTCTCGCTGCACAGGGAGAGACTGAACACGTGCAGAAATCATCGGCGTACACAAACCGAAAGGGAAACTGGCTTGTTCATATACCGAGTCTGTGGTCGTGAACAGATGCAAAAGTTTGGACTTTTTGGTCGTAAACCGATTTGTACGTGTTCCGAGACGTTCGTGAAACGAGGTTCCACTGTACGAGCATTAGAGACCACATCCATTTCATTAATCCCCATTAATGCTGCTCACACATAAAACAAATCCACAGAAGTAGAAGTGAAGCATACATAGTGACTCATATCATGTGGTTAAATATTACTGTGCTGTAAACAGTGTAATAAACATGTCAAACCAACAACAACAATAAAAGAAGAAAGTATGCCACCATTAGGGACACAGACCATGAACCACAAAGTACAAATTTTATATTAAAATCCGTGAATACTGTCACTGAGAGTAATTTAGTAAAGTTCTTTCTTTTGTTGCAGGGACTGGGCTGCTCATCCTCTATCTGATATTTCACCTAAGGTAATCTTTCTCAGGGTGCCCATAGTATTACTATTATTTATTTATTTAGCAGATGCCATTATTCAAGGCAACATACCAAGCAAGTTAAAATACATACAAGAATGATTAGAACGTGGAATCATCAAAAGCAACAGAGAACAACATCAAAATTCAAGCACGCGGGAGTCATACTACTGTATAATTATATAGTAACTGCAACTAGAAACAATAAAAATCCATATCCTAACTGTATGTCAGTCCAGCAGCTGCAATCCTATAGAAGAGAAAGTAAATAGTTCCAAAATGTTTACCGAAAAGGTGTAAATAGACAAAGGGAGATCATTCCACAGCATTGTCCATTCTCGGTATGTCTGACAAGAGGACGGACGGTCAGTAGACAGGCAGAGGCAGAATGGAGCCTTCTTGAAAGGACATATGGAGAAACCAAAAACCAGAGATACCACGGAGCAGAACCATTCAAACAACCGAAAGTCAAGACAGGAATTTTGAACAAGCGGAGTGAAACGAGGAGCAGAGAACACCATTCCAGCTGCTTCATTTTGGAAGAGCTAAAGAGGTCCGATAGTAGTTGAAGGAAGCTTCATCAAGTGAGAGTTGCCGTGGTCCATTCGAGAGTAAACCAGTACCTGAACAAGGAGTGGTGTGGCATAATTAGTGAGGAAGGGTCAAATCCTCTGAAAAAAATGACATGATTGTGAATTGAAGAAATATATTCATTGAATGAAAGTGAGGAGTCCAAAGACTCTGCAAGATCCTTGACTGTGACAGATGGATAAAAGCGGACATCTTCAAAAGCAATTCTTACAGGCAAATGTGAGGAAGGAAAATCAGAAGGCAAGTACAGGGTATCGGACTTTGAAAGGCTCTGGGTAATTCAAGTATTGACATTAATGTTCACTCAATCAGGAGATATATGATTAGTTAAGACTTATCTATGCTGAACAGAATTGATAACATGCAGTGTGCTGATTTGCTGTACCTAGCAAGGCTCTGAATCTGCAAGTTACTGCAATAAGTAATTATTAACATTTAAGATATATATTTTTTTTTTCTATAAGATGGAACAACCACAGCCTGTTTCAGGAAATATGGGAAATCTGGTCACCCTATGTAATAATCAAAGAGAACAGCATGGTAATTTTGTAACTTCACTTTTTTACCTGCAGCCATCGAAAAATACACCCTAAGCAAGAAGTTTATAAAATGATTTAAAAATGTCAACTTTAACCTAGAGTCAGAAAGCCAGATGGTGTATATGGGTGTTCTTAATATCTAAAATGCTGGTCAATGGATACAGGACCAACAATACTGAAAGCAGTGTGCACAAAATAAACAGAAATCAAGACTAAAACTACTCCAAAGCAGTAAGAAAATAAAATGAGTCCCAAACAGGTTAATACAGGAGAAGTGTTTGAGCATCAAAGCAAACAGATTGCTCACTATATTGATGTAAAAAGAAAAAGAAATCCTCATTCTATTTTGTCAGGCAGAAGCAACACCATTTCATTGCATCACTGGAGAAGGAGAGGTTAAAATGAAGTCTAGCAATGGAGATTGCAAGCCGAGACGAGATTATCATGCTCAAAAGGCAATTTTGTTTTCAGTTTCTTAATACTTCAGGTAGGAGGCAAATGAACAAGCATTATTCTTAATAAAATCTCCAACTGTCTCCCACACAATATCAGGATCAGCAGCTGAACCAGAATTAATTTAAATGATTAATTCTAGTTTATAATGCAGAACTGAAAAAGAATGAATCATTAAAACATCACCTTAGCCATGGAGCGTAAAGTCTTTTTAAACATTTACAAAGGATAGTTCACTGATCAGAACTGGGTATCAAAATTATATTTTATCCAAAGATGTAAAATGGCAAAAAAATATGAAACATTGTGGGAGGATGACCATGACTATGAAAATTCTTCTTTCTGATATAAAGTTTTAGCATACAGTACAGAAAAAGCAGGCAGAATGGAACACAAGACTACCTTACTGCCTGAAAACCTCAGAAACAGGTTCAGTTTGATCTGTCTGCTGTTTTTGATGTTTGGTGAAGAATTTGCGAGATATTGCTGGAGGTCATCATCTCATAAATGGGTCTGTGAATCATAACATGCCTGAAGTTGAAACTACCAAAGTATTAATTATGACTATTCATGCAGTACATCCTCCAAACAGCCATGCTGGATAAATAGAAATATGTAATAAAACAAGAAAAGAGTCAAAGGAAGGCCCTATGAAAGAAAAAGGAAAGATCATTTAATTTATCAATTAATTATTACAGGTAAGTAAGAAATGGACCATGCACTTAAACATTGTTTCTTATAATATTAATATTCTAATTAAAAATCAGGGACTACAATGGGAATCAGACCGCACTGCTTCCCATTAACATTTCACAATGAAAGTAGGCCTGCTCATGGCTGTCCTAATAATTCCTTGCAGATTTCTTTCAACATTTTTAGATGGAGAAATTCCACTTTGAGCGGATACAGGAGCAGCAAGGGACAGATGTTTCTTCAAATGTCCATTAGCAGTAAATGGCCATGATGTTTATTACCTGCTATCCCAGGCATTCGGGTTCTGACCTAGCTAATGGTTACTTTTAAAAATTCTGATGCACTTCTTTTATGAGCTAACGATTAATTTACAATTCTGATCGCCCAATTCATCTCTCCGTCTATCCATTTTTCAACCCACTTATTCTATTATAGGGTTGCATAAGCCTGGCCTATCAGCATGACTGGCAGGATGCAAGAATGAGCAATATGCAAAAAAAGGAGAAAATTTGAGTTTTAAGTACATATCCATGTAAAACAAGATGGGAATCATTGGAAGGGGGACTGAAAAATCTGGGTGTGGTAGAGGCTGTCCTGTTCTTTTTCTAAATGGGACCAGAAGTGCTTCATGTCAAACATGCCAGTGAAAGACTACCAGAAGTTGCAGCTCAGATAGATGAAACTAAATTGAACTGAAAGAAAGAGCATAAAAATTAGATGGGAAAGGAAGAAGAGCAGTTCAGGTGTGGTTTTCAGCTGGAAAGGAAAGCAATTTGAGGGGCTGCTCCAGATGAGTATTTACAACCAAGCCATCTCAGATAACAAGGGCATACAGTTCATTTTGTATTTAAATTTCTCATGAGGCACTCTTTTTTCCAGAAGATGCAAATTTTGTTAACTGGAGATAAGAAGACTTACTGTGCTAAAACAAGAATTGTCAACTTTTAAAACGCATCTGGACGAGATATTGTAACAAAGCCATGTGTGCAAAGCTTGTCACATTATACCCAAGAATACCCCAGCGCCATAATCGCTGCTACAGGGGTTTCATTTAACTACTTAGTAAAAAGTCTGAATACTTTTGTCAAAGTGTTATTTCAGTTGTTTATTTTTAAAAATTTACAAAAATTTCTAACATCTGAAAAGTGAAGGGATCTGAATACTTTCTGAAGGCACTGTACATATTATATAAATTGGCCATAGTGTATGATTGTGAGATATTTGTGTGTTTTTGTCCTGAGATAGACTGGTGCCCTGTACAGGGTTTGTTCCTGCCTTTCCCCCTGTGCTAGCTGGAATTGGCTCCAGCACCCTCTGCAACCCTGCTCTGAACTAACTGGGTCTTAAAATGACTGATTGACTACACACACACACACACACACACACATATATATATATATATATATATATATATATATATATATATATATATATATATATATATATATATATATATATATATTGTGGACGCTGGCCCGGACACAGACAGACGGACATCGTTGGCTCCACCACACACTGTTTATTTACAATAATTATTTACAAATTACGTGCACTCACAACCCCAGTGCCTCCAGCACCGATTCCCCCAATGTCCAGGCCACACAGTTCCAGTGCCTTTCTCCTGGCCGCCTCTAGTCCTCCCTCCAGCTCCGTCCTCTTCCACCCGACTTCTGCCGATGACTGGAGGGAGGCGGCCCCTTAAATAGGAACCCGGATGGGCTCCAGCTGCTTCCCGGCATTCCTCTGTAGCCACGCCCCAGTGTGGCGGAAGTGCCGGCTACGCACCCGGAAGCCGTCCGGGTGTCCCCTGTCGTCTTCCCCCCAGCACTTCCTGGTGTGGCGGAAGTGCTGGGCCCCCGGGATATTCAGGCACTGGGGAGCCCCCTGGCGGTGGCCACGGGTCCCTACAGGGCTGGGCTTCCAAGACCTTTACCCGAGGCCCCCAACATAACCAGGACGGACGCCCCCTCGCGGTTTGGAGAAGGCACAAGCCCTCCTCCGGTCCTCCTGGGCATCTGGAGACCACAATATATATAGTGAGTTGGGGGGCTGATCGCACCCTCAGAGAATACAAACGTTCCTTGGAAAACCACTGAAAAACTTTGACAGGCTACCTTCACGTTGCTCCTTATCTTATTTGCGCTCTGTCGCATGATAAACCTCTCACACAGTACTCTGCATACTTAAAAGTATGTACAGCACCTGTCAGTATTGGAATTTATTGTTTTGCTTCTTTCTCTCTCTCTCTCTCTCTGTCATCTCTGTCTTGTCATGGAGAGTATGTTTAAACTTTTGAAAAAGAGACAAATGTCCGTTTGCAGTGTTTGAATTAAGTTCCTGTCTCTAACCTCCTGTGATTCTGTGCAAATCTGTGACCCAAGCGTGACAATATATATATATATTGTGGCGGAGAGCCGGGTCCCATACTCGGCCTGGACGCCCCTTTGACACTGGATCCGGGGGAACACCCATGGGCTACACCCTACGTCCCCCGGAACACTTGGTGGCAGCCCTTCCTGGGTTGCATCAGGGTCACTATTGTGGAACACCAGAGCTCATCCCTGTTGGGCTCTGTGGCCACCACCAGGGGGAGCTGTATGGCTTAACAAGCCCATGTGGGCTGTAACACAGCCACATCCGGAAAAAGAAGCCGACACCCACCACTCAGGACGCCAGAGTCGGGAGGAGGAGGACAAAGCTGCCTTTGGAGGAGTGGAGGAGGAAGAAAAGTGGAGTTGTGTTTTTGTTTCACTTTTGGCTTTGCTTTGTGGTACTGTGCTGTGCCTAGACAGAAGGTGGTGCTTTGTACTAACAACCACTCTTCTTCCCCTTCTGCAAAAAGACTCACACCATTCCATCTGATGCCACTTCTGGGATCTGTTCATCTGGACCTGCCTCTTCCTCCCAGAATGGCTGAAATCTGGAGGAGCCACCAGCTTGGGCAGTCTACCTGAGACAACATTCTGGATGACTAGTTTCTTTTCCATTTTACATGCTTTATCTTCAAGTCTTTTATTATAATTATATGGGGTTGACCGCAAGGTCTCCCGAATCTTTGACCTTGTCCTGCTTTTTCATTACAGTGGCGTAGTTGGCAGGATTTCTAACAGGGAAGACACGATGACTGAACCCCAGGATGTATCGTCAATCATTCAGTTTATGGCTTTGGAGATCAATGCACTGAAAGTCCAGTTGGGAGAACAAATGGACCTACAGTAGCTCGCTGAAGTGGAATTACGATCTCACGTTGCTCCCCAGCGGTACATCCAAATGGGTTCAACCCAGGAATTATTGCCTGTACATCCAGATAACGATATTGAGATGTACCTGTCTTAATACACATGCACGTAGGGTTCAACTTCAGGGATCATCTAATGGTAATTTTACTCCAAGACACTTGGTGGTACTGTATGCAATGACCTCTCCTCATTTCCCCACTGCCGATTGGAAGATTGATGCTTGAAAGACAGATCTCCTGGACCCACCCCTTCCACTTTCTCAGCCTCATAACCAGCTCTGCTGCCATCTGGAGGCAGTTAATAGAAGACTCCCATCTGAAAAGATGTTCTGTTTGAATTGTGTGCAAACTTTTTGTTGTTTTTTCCATCAAGTATGATTTCTAGGCTGATCGGTTTGAAGTCCAACTAATGGTGAATAGAGATAAAAAACAATTCGCCACAAAATGTTTCATTACAACAAAGATGCAAATTCCTGTTTGTTAAAAATACAGTGGGTACGGAAAGTATTCAGACCCCCTTCAATTTTTCACTCTTTGTTATATTGCAGCCATTTGCAAAAATCATTTAAATTAATTCTTTTTTCTCATTAATGTACACACAGCACCCCATATTGACAGACAAAAAAAAAGAATTTTTGAAATTGTTGCAGATTTATTAAAAAAGAAAAACTGAAATATCACATGGTCCTAAGTATTCAGACCCTTTGCTCAGTATTTAGTAGAAGCACCCTTTTGAGCTAATACAGCCATGAGTCTTCTTGGGAAAGATGCAACAAGTTTTTCACACCTGGATTTGGGGATCCTCTGCAGTTCTGTCAGGTTGGATGGTAAACGTTGGTGGACAGCCATTTTTAGGTCTCTCCAGAGATGCTCAATTGGGTTTAAGTCAGGGCTCTGGCTGGGCCATTCAAGAACAGTCACAAAGTTGTTGTGAAGCCACTCCTTCGTTATTTTAACTTTCCGTACCCATTGTATGTAGAGAACCAAGAGGATAATTTCATGTACTTTATAAAGAGCACAGTAAGATCTTTGTGCATTCCCTTTTTAACTTCAATAAACAGAAGTACATGATAAGTAAAAAAGACACCTAAGCAGCTGCTGTTAAAATAATGCAAATCCTATGTGACAGACAGAGAGTCAGAGTGCAAGGTTTGCCGTGTCTGGCTACAAGTCCATGTTTAAGATTCATTTGTGCCCTCCTGACTGATGAAGCCTTCACAACCCCATCTAAAGTGTACTAGATGTGAAAAAGATGTACTGCAGTAAAGCGCTAACAACATAACAGTGGCACTGCTCTGGAAGGAAAAGGAATTGACGACATATACAAAGCAGTCATTTAGAATATAAGCCAGAAAATATAATTTGTATTTCTGATTTTTGTTAATATTTCTCAACAACAGTCTGTTGTTTTTGGCATATCACTTGATTAATTGAATACAGTAGACCTGTTGCATCTTAAAAGGAAGCTGATGTGTTAATTTTGTTGATATGCTTTGTTTTTGAACTTGTAAGCTGTAGTCTAACCTCAGTACCAAAAGATTACTGTATCAAAAGACAGCACTCTTATAATAATAACAATAATAACACTAGGGATAGCATGGTATCACGGTTGGTTAGTAGTGCTCCCTCATGGATTCAGTGTTCTGCATTTAATCCAAATTTCTGTTAACTTCTGTAATGGAGACACCATTCCATTACAGAAAACAAACACAATACTTACTTATGTGAGTTCGACTTGTTAACATAAATTAACACACCCATCTTTGAGATGATCTCCTAACTTTCCAGCATTT
This sequence comes from Polypterus senegalus, assembly GCF_016835505.1. NCBI lineage: Eukaryota > Metazoa > Chordata > Cladistia > Polypteriformes > Polypteridae > Polypterus > Polypterus senegalus. The sequence goes on along the minus strand of NC_053163.1, from coordinate 120,893,406 downwards.
TCTGTTAAGAGCAGAGCAAACTGTCCATATTTATTTAGTTATTACTACTGTATATCTCACCTTTCCTTATGAACACTCTCTCTCAAAAATTGCACTACATCATCCACCCATTTTCTATTTACACCCTGAGATGAACTAGCACCCTGTATAGGAGCTTGTTCCTGCCTCGCACTCTGTGCTAGCAAGGGTAGGCTCCAGCCTCTGCTTCCCCCACTACACTTGTCTGTATTGTGTGGGTTAAAAAATGATTTATTTGCTTTACCAATTAATCAATATTATATAAAATCAATCAGTCTTTATTTTATAGTGTGTTTAGAACATACCATCATGAAGTGCTTTAGATGAAAAACAAAGATATTTTTCAAACTAAATACTAAATTCATGAACTTTCAGTTGCATGCTATAGTTACAGATGTAAACTGTACATAACTAAAGAAGAACTGAACACTGTAGTGGTGCTGGACCCCAGCAGCAGCAAGTGAAAGCTGGAAATCAAGCTTGGATGGATGTTACATACAGTGTGTTATCTGATTTGATCAGAGATTTGGAAGTGTGATGTTACCATTCAGTCTTAAGCATTCATATCTAACGTGTTGAGCATGAGGACACACTGACTGAATGGACAGATAATGTCACATTCAGTGGCGTAGCTAGGAGGGGATGGTCCGCCCCGGGTGGTATATTTTTGGGGGCGGCATTATTGGCCACAAAGCTCAGTACAATTCATGTGTAAGCAGCAGGGTTCGGAAAAATATCACTCATGTATGAAAAAAGTCAAATTCTCTGATTTTTAACCACAAATGCTTGGAAAATAATGTTCAGACTGTCCTTCTGCATCAGACACAGCAGTTGAAATGTATAAGGCAATGACAAAAATAAACATAAACGTTACACCGATAATAATTTCTAGGAAGATAAAAAACTAATTTACAATTTATAATTTTGTTTCGTTACTAATCCAAATACATTCTTGCTCGGCGCAGAAAAATCCCCACCTATTACTTTGGTTCTGTTTTTTTGTAGCGTAATTATATTAAACTAATAATTAGAACACGGCTTATCAGTGCATCTATACTACTGTATATTCTTGTCTAGTTGATGCTTATAAATGTATATAAAAAATTATTGCTGTTTCTTTATATATGAATAAATCTATGCAAAATGTATCTTCATTTTTCTCTATACGTCATTTTAATTTTCTATTTAAATAGTTTAATATATTCAGATATGTTGGAGGGCGGCAAATTGAAGCCCCGCCCCGCTCCGAGTGGCATGAACTCGAACTACGCCACTGGTCACATTGTTCACTAGTAAGCATCACGGACAAAACTCATTAACAAAAAAGAAAGTTACAATTAGCATTCCTCTTACTGCATGTGTCATGAAGTTTGTCATGCAACTGTTTTTACACAGTTTTAGGAAAAACTGTCTTGTGATTTCAAGAATAGTTATAGTATATTGAAGAATAATGTATTTTAAAGATTGTTATAGATTTTATTATTATCTATTTCTGAGTGTTTCTCATTTTCTTCCTTAGCTCAGCATCCTGTGGTTGTGCATCATTTCCATTTTAATCAGGCTGTCCATCCTAGCATACAGTAGGAACAATGCCTTAGAATATTTGTTTCAAAATTTAGTCCATGGACATTGGTTTAAACAAAAATAATTAGGTTGTGCACAAAAATAAAATGTATTCCATAAGGCAATAAATTAATTCATTTTATAACATATCCAAAGAAGCATGACCATATCACCCCAATACTTGCATCCCTCCATTGACTTTCAGTACAGTTTAGGATAAATATTAAGGTTCTCAATTTTACTTTCAAAACTATAAAAGGATTGGCCCTCACCTACCTTAATGACCTGATTATTCTGTACACCCCAGCAAGGTCTCTCAGGTCTTCTGATCTGTTTGTGCTGACTAACCGAAAGGCTATGCTGAAACAGACAGGAGACTGGGCTTTCTCTGTCCTGCCTCCGAAACTGTGGAATGGTTTACCCATGAATGTTAGGATGACCCACTCCCTGACTGTTTTAAAACTTACTTTTATTCCCTGGATTTTACCTCCATTTAGAGCTGGTTGTTCAACAGTTGTCCTGATTTTAAAATTGTCTATCAATTTTTTATTTATTGTTATTTAAATTCTTACTTTATTGTGTTACCTGGTATGTTCGTACAACCCGGCCACAGGGGGAAGCACAAACCAATGTGTTTCTTTGTGCCAGTCCCAAGCCCAGATAAATGGGGAGGGTTATTTCAGGAATTGCACCCGGTATAAAATTTTGCCAGATCAATATGTGGACAACAGCATTCATTTCCATAACATACATTTGTGGAAGCCTGGATTAACAATGGCCACCACCAGTTCTGTTAGTCAACAGGGTTTTGGGGGAAATTGGTCTACTGTTGGCCAAAGGAGAAGAAGATGGGAAAGCTGTGTTTGGAGGCAAGAGTATGGGGGGAAGGGTAGGACAGTGGGGACAGTGGAAGTGAATGTAGGAACTTTGAATGTTGGCAGTATGACTGGGAAAGGGAGAGAGTTAGCCGATACGATGAAGAGAAAGAAGGTCGATATATTGTGTGTGCAAGACACCAAATGGAAGGGGAGTAAAACCCCAGGGAGAAGGTCAGACAGGCACTGGGTGGCAGTTAGGAGTTACCAGATAGCTGGGCAACTTCAGCAGAAGTGGTAAGGGAGACAGTTAGAAGGGTGATTGGTGTGACATCTGGACAGAGGAAGGAGGACAAGGAAACCTGGTGGTGGAATGGGAAATTACAGGAGTGTATAATAAGGAAGAGGTTGGCGAAGAAGAAGTAGGATAATCAAAGAGATGAAGAAAGTAGACAGGAGTACAGGGAGAGAATGTACAGTATAAGGTGAAGAGAGAGGTGGCGAAGGCTAAAGATAAGGCGTATGAGGAGTCGTATGAGAGGATGGACACTAAGGTGGGAGAAAAGGACCTGTACTAATTGGCTGGGCACAGGGACAAAGCTGGGAAAGATGTGCGGCAGGTTAGGGTGATAAATAACCTGCAATTGCTGAGCACTTTGAGTAGTGAGAAAAGTGCTATATAAATGCAAAGAATTATTATTATTATTATTATTATTATAAAGGATAATACTCACAAGCGAGGAAGGTATGCTGAATAGATGGAAAGAGTACTTTGAGAGGCTGATGAATGAAGAGAGTAAGAGAGAGAAGAGGTTGGATGATGTGGAGATAGTGAATCAGGAAGTGTAGTGGATTAGAATAGAGGAAAAAAGGACATCTATGAAGATGAAGAATGGGAAGTCTGGTGGTCTAGATGACACACCCATGGAACCATGGAGGTGTTTAGGAGAGATGGCAGAGGAATTTTTAACCTGATTGTTTAATGCAATCTTGGAAAGAGAAGAAGTGTACTGGTGCAGATTTTTAAGAATAAAGTGATATGCAGAACTGTAGTAACTACAGGGGGATAAAACTGATCAGGCACAGCATGATGTTATGGGAAAAAGTAATTGAAGGTAAGTTAAGAAAATGATTAGTGAGCAGCAGTATGGTTTAATGCTGGGAAAGAGCACTACAGATGCAATGTTTACTCTGTGGGTATTAATGGAGAATTATAGAGAAGGCCAAAATGAGTTGTATTGTGTCTTTATGGACCTGGAGAAAGTATATGACAGGGTGCCTAGAGAGGAGTTGTGGTATTGCATGAGGAAGTCTGGAGTTGAAGATAAGTGTGTTATGTAAAAGTTGTGCAGGATACTGCATGTACGAGGGAAATGAAACAGTGGTGAGGTTTGTGGTAGTAATGATGGATGTGTTCAAGATGGAGGTGGGATTACATCAGGGATCAGCTCTGACCCTTTCTTATTTGCAATGGTGATGGACAGGTTGAAAGATGAAATTAGACAGGAGTCCCTGTGGACAATGATGTTTTTGAATGGCATTGTGATCTGTAACGAGAGAAGGGAACAGGTTGAGGAAGCTCTGGAGAGGTGGAGATGTGCTCTAGAGGGAAGAAGAATAAATGTCAGTAGGAGCAAGACAGAATACATGTGTGTGAAGGAGAAGGAGGTGCAGGGGAATTGTGAGGATGCAAGGAGTAGAGTTGGAGAAGGTGGATGAGTTTATATTCTTGAGAGTAACAGGGAAAGTGGAAAAGAGGTGAAGAAGAGAGTGCAGGCAGGGTGGAGTTTGTGTGGAAAAGTATCAGAAGTTATTTGTGACAGACAGGGATCAGCAAGAGTGAAAGTAAAGGTCTACAAGACCTATGCTATATGGTTTAGAGACAGTGGAACTAATGAAAAGACAAGAGGTAGCGCTGGAGGTGGCAAAGTTAAAGATGTTAAGATTTGCATTGGATGTGATGAAGATTAACAGGATTAAAAATGAGTCAAGTCAGGTTGTATGGTTTTGAGAAAAAGCCAGAGAGGTGAGATTGTGTTGGTTTGGACATGTGCAAAGGGGAGATGCCGGGTATATTGGGACAAGTATGCTAAGGACAGAGTTGCCAGGAAAGAGGTAAAGAGGAAGGCCTAAGATAAGGTTTATGGATGTTGTGAGAGAGAACACGCAGGTGATGGGTGTGACAGAGCAAGATGCTGAGGACAGGAAGATATGAAAACAAATGATCCACTGTGGCGACCAAGTAACGAGAGTAGCTGAAAGGCAAAAAAAGTAGCATATGGTTTATACAGCACTTTGGGTTCAACTCCTGTTGTTTTAAGGTGTCTTATAACTAAACATGAAATAAAATGAAATGAAATAAAATATATAGAGTATGCAAGATATTCCACTGCCAACCTGTGTAAAAAATACTGGCTTTCCAAACAAAATTCAATTCAGTTACCACAAGAGAAGTGGTAATTGATGTTCTGTTCTGAAGCAAAGTTTACAAACTGCAGAAGTGCGATATCAAGGAGGTGCTTTTCAAGGTGGGTATAACTGCACCCTGCAATGGTTATTATTAGCTGCAGGTGGAACCTCCTGTTGCACTTTACACAACTGTTGTTACGGTTCTACCTTTGTCCAGAAATAGTTCCATAAGCTTTAGTTCCATAAGCTTGGAAGTCTTTCTCCCATGGGATGACTGGGATCTTTTCCTGAATAAGATTTGGCATTCGGTTTTAGGTATGTATTTAACATTTGTTGCCTTGCATTTCCTGTCATCCTATACTTATCCAGATCGTTGTAGACGTGGAACACACATGAAATGCATGTGTTCCAAATAACAATATATTATTTACCCTGTACAACTCCAGGCACCTCGCACCCAGAAACACACTTGAGCTGGGAGAATTTGAGCTGCGGTGGTCGGGAAAATGGGATAGCAGGCTACTTGCTGCTTGTGCTGATCAACACATTTACAAAGCAAAAGACGCTAATGGAGAAATGTGAAGGAATTTAAGGTGGCCCAGGATTACAAGTTTTTTTGTAGGCTTTAGGGACTCTAGTGTTAAGTGGGTTACAAAAAGCCCTCAATGTCAGTCATGAAATGCAGGGTTCTCCTGTATTCTTTGCAGGGGAAATATGGTGGCCCTACAATAAATAAGGCACCTTACTCATTAGAATGAATGAAAATGTCCCACTAAGTAAAGATTTTTAATGAAACAGACAGGCCATAACTCCATGCACCATACACAAAAGTATTGAATAAACCTTGAGCAACCTTACATGTGGTTAAATCTAAACACAAAAAAAGTAAAAAAAAAAAACCTTCAGTTTCCAACAGAATTTGATTCATTATACTAAATTAGGTTCATTATTGTTATCTGTGTTTTCAAAGTTACTACTTAATATCACTGTTAAGATTCTGGCTAATGTTCTCGTAAAAAGAATGAAGAAGCTGCTTCATTCTTATAGCTCACACTGAATAAGATAAAGGCAGGGAATTACTAACAAATCTTCGAGGTACATCACATGCAATATATAAAGAACTTCAGCAGCAATAGAATTGAAGGAGATCTTATTATGCTTGGATGCAGAAAATGCCTTTGATGTGTTGAATGGTGTTACTTATTCACTGCATTACACAAATCAGGATTTTTACACAATATGAGGGTACTGAAAAATAAGCTAAAATGGACAGCTAAAATGAAATCCTTTAGACCCCAAAACAAATATTGGCATCCCGTCCAGAAATAGAGTAGAGGAGTTGGAAAGGTAAGAAGTTTGTATACTACTGGGCCAAGTTAACCTGCTATATTCAAGTCAAGAAACGTGTGTCTATAAAAATAAAGCTAATTCCTTTTATTTTTTTAGATCACAGAACCAAGCAGAGAATCCACTTTATCACTTTATTTTGCCATTGCTATCAAGCCTCTCATTACCAACAGTTAAAAGTCAGGAGTTCAGGGAACTGTAAGGAAATAATTCAAACAAAATAAGGGTCCTGTCAGGCAGGTCAAGTGGAAATCTAAGTTACTGACCCATACTATCACTTGCATCTTCATTTAAATTTGAACTGAATAAAAACATCTTATTTTCTTTAAATAACCTCACACATCACCTTATATTTGACCAGTTTCCTTCAACTGTCTGATACATGGAAATCACAAATACACGATTTAAAGACCTATTTAAATTTGACTTTAACATTGTGATGGAATGTGTCAAATAAAACCTCACCAACTGGTCAAGTTTTCATTTCACATTCTTTTAAGGACTAACATGGCTAAAAGAACTATCTTTCCAGCAAATTTACACTTTTTCCATCAACATCAAAAAATAAAAAATTAAATGTATTTTTAAAATTGTTTATTTGTAATGTAAAGGCCATGGAAAAAAATAAACACTTTCAGAAGATAAAGTGTTTGTGAACACGCAAAATTTGAAATTATGGAAACACTCATATTTAAATTAGCTTGAATTACCCATGAAAGGAAAATCCTGCACTGCATCCCTCCTGTATGTTTTCTTCTGTTCACCAATTAGCATGTTAGCATTGATTAGCACCACCTAAGTGGAAATATAGTGGGGTTAGGATAAAGTGCCAATGTAGAAGATATTAAAAGACTGAGATGCTGCTATCGACTGCATCCTTACCAGATAATCATATTTTAAAAGTATCCCTAAAATACTTAATATGGTATTTATTCCACAGGATTACCCTTGATATAACAATCACATTTATTGGCCAAGTATGCATGCATACAAGGAATTTGACTAGTTTTGATGACTGTCCAAGTATAACTTACATAATCAACAGACGTACTGTTAATCATGCACCTTGTTGCTCCACTGCATTTATTTTATCTGAAGACCACACAAAATAAGACTAATTTCATTTTATCTCAGGCAGGAGATTACCAAAAATAAATTAATGGTGTCATCATAACAATAAGTGCTTCTCTTCAAGTGCTTGATCCTCTCTATCCCTCTCACAAATCTCCTCTGCATGGCTTTCCAGGAGGGCTCTGACCTCTCTGATTCCCTCTCTCTCTCTCCCAGGTCCAAGTGGCCCAAGCTGAATTTTCAATCTAAAGGAACCGCCAGTAAAGTCTGTGAACAAGATGTGAGAAAGGCGCTATATAAGCACCCGACCCCACACATATTGACAACGGAGGCACGTTAAAATCAACTAAAATGATTTATTTTTCTTCACCTGTGGGGCACGTCTTCCCCGTGGTGAAAACACTGCCCATAAGGGCTCAGGAGTCCCAGCTGCAGCACCACCTGGTGGCGCCTGCGGGACCCAAAAGGGCTGCACCAAACTCCAATTCCCATGGAGCCCTGTGGGAGACCAAGGCACAGCTCCAACCCAGTAGGGTTGCCACCTAGTGTCAAGGGGTAGGTATTGAATAGTCCATGGTTGATCCCCTTGAACATATACTGAAGGGGTGTCCCAACCGTGCATGGGCCCCGGCCGTCTGCCACAAGAGATACAAAATAATAAATATTTTGCTACTTTATTAACTTTAACAGTGGATCAATTTTCATATTCTTATATAGTCTCAGCAAGTACAGTGCAGTTAAATTCTTACTTGTATGTCCATCCAACTTTACCAATCCCCCCAACAATGATCAAAAATAATGCATTAAAATACATAACTTCATTTTATTTAATTGAAAATAAAAATCAGTTCAACTGATATACTATATGATTAGATAGATAGATAGATAGATAGATAGATAGATAGATAGATAGATAGATAGATAGATAGATAGATAGATAGATAGATAGATAGATAGATAGATAGATAGAATTACTGTAATACTGTGTGATCTTAACTTCTAAAATATGTCATGAATCTTTATTTTTATACCCAATGAGATTAAGTGCAATCTGTTTAAGTGAAACTGCCAGCTGCTGAAGATGAATCCAACCTGGAGTGATTGAAAGTACCTGTACAAGACCATTTTTCATCACCAATAAAGCATTCAGAAACTGCTGTACAACCTAAAAAGAATGAGGTAAATTACTTTTGGGGCTTACACAACAGCAGGGCAATGGCACAGAATTCTAAAGGCTTATCTATCACTAGGGAACATTCAAGGGTGGTTTATAGGACTTGTCACTATCAAATACACCATACACAAATAAACTGAAAATAAGTGAGAAGTCAGCAATTAAGATGTTTTCTTTTTTTCTCTCCCAAGTTACAGCATTGCCCACATTGTGAGGACTAATCACTGTAATCCTATTCTTACAAATACTCACTTTAGAGCCCACTAAGCTTTTAATCTTGCATGGGTTTTTCTTTGTTGCAGTAATCTAATGACTTGTGTTCACAAGGGGGCTGAATTGGATTTTTTTAGTACTGTATGTTAAATAAGCTCTCAAAAACTGTTAAGACTCAAGTAAAGCTAGATCAAGTCAGGCCTGGTGGACTTCATTTCCTGTCAATAAAAGAGTAGCATTGAAAACTAAAAAGCCCCTTTTAACAATAATGCTCATTTGGTTTTGGCAGCTCTATGTGAAGCTTTACTCATAAGTTGTTTTTTTTTTCACTGTACCTTAATTTAATTACAGTAGGGCTAAAGGCATTTTCACACCTAGTTTGTTTGATTCACTTTTTTCAAACTCTTGGGCGATTTCCCTGATAACACCTTTACCACAAAGCCACTGTAGTGTTTTTCCCAACAATAAACCATGAATCACAAAAGACCTGAAAGCCCTCAAGTGGGTGCAGTCAGAACTCAGGAAGCAGCTCAGTGAGGGGAAAGCCTACTGCAGAGACAAACTGAGATCATGACTATTACTGGCTAATATCGCTGGCTAAAACCTGCAAAGGAGCTGAACCAGTCAAATTACCCCTAGTGATTAATAAAGTTCTATCTATCTGTCTGTCTGTCTGTCTGTCTGTCTGTCTGTCTGTCCCACCACATGACAAACCAACTCAGGATCCCAGATGAGGACCTGAGTGCAGCCATGCAACGCGTGACACCTCAGCACCACACTAGTTCAGATGGAATGGAACAGTGTGATTTTTTTATCGTAGTTGGAGTGCCAATTCTGCCACCAACCCCCACATTTTTCCTTGTAGGTTGGAGGGCCTACTTGCAGGGCTAGATGGAGATTATCATTATACGTGTCTATCTGTGATTAACATAAAATATTTGATTAATGATAACTGTCCTGCTTATGCCTCTGTTAAATGCAGATAACTTAATTATTTTGCTTTAACATTAACCATTTGTGTCAATTTGACATTTAAGAGATTTTTGTCAATGTAAGCAGTAAAAGCAACACAATACCAGCAAACATGATCACTTTAAGCTAAATGATTTAAATTAGAAACATAAAATAAACATCACCGTTGGTTAGCTTTCTCAGTGCATATATGGAAATCAGTTAAGACTCAATTTGGCAGAAATGTTAGAAAGCATTTCTTTCAATAGACAACCATGAATATGTGGAATAAGGTACCAAGTAGTGTGGAAGACACCAGTGCTTTGAAGATATTCTAATCCAGTGGTTCTCAACCTGTGGGGCGGGACCCCCTAGGGGGGCGCGAAGTAACAAAAAGGGGGGCATGAAGATGTGAAAAAAGAAAACGAATCAAAAATATGAAAAAACATCTGTTGAAACCAAAACAAATTAACTTAAACTACATTCTGATACTAGAACAATAAATATAGAGTTAGATAAATGTCGATAAAAGTTAAGTAGGTATAATAAAATATGCATCTACATTTCAAAAAAATGTTGGGGGGGGCACGATTAAAACTGTTATGAAAACTCATGTCACAGATACTTTAACGTTAAGAAACGCTGTTCTTATCAAAAGTTGTTATGTAAGTAACTGTGTCAAAACATTGGATGAGGGAACAGTGCTGTGCATTTTGCTGGTTACCAGTCTGACCAAGGATGAATACCTTTGGCAATCCAGACCCCTCCGTAGAGTCCAAGAAAGTTTCTGTTAAGGCAGCAGTTGGGGAGGGGAGGGCAGTAAAGTTCAGAAAATGTGGTGAGCATTTGATAGCTACAGACAGCCTTTAAATACTGGGGGAATTTCAAATAGCTACTGCCCAACCTTAGAACCAGGTATGTTTGTTGTGAAGTTTGTTGGTTGCTGTCATGCCTAAAGGAGGATACACTCGGTTGACATTCATTTAATGAATGCCTTACTTGAGTCTGATGCAGATGTAGAAATTTGGGTTGTAGGGATGGGTGACAAGTAATAGACAACTTATTGAGCTAAACAGAAATCACACTTCTCAAATTTCCCTTTAGCCATGACAATAGGTGAATATAAAATAATGACCTAGGGAAAAAAAATCAATGAATGCTTATGAAAAGTGAATGAAGTTATTCTGAAAGACAACATGCTTATTGCTAAAATAACTAACATTATTCTTAATGTATCATTTGCCATTTTGGTAATGAAAAAATCATTAAGATATCAAATAGAACACAGTCACAATGGAACAATAACTGCAGTTGACAAAAGAAGCATTAATCATGGAATGACTGGCTAAAACTGCCTCTGTTCTAAAAATTCTTAAAAATGCATAGGAAAATCATTTTCAGTTACTGCTCACATTAAAGTGCCTTGAAAATTTCAAAGACTGCTGTGCTGGATTACTTTACAAAGACCAGGTACAAATCATTTGAAAGCTACATCAGGTACAAGGATTGAGCCACACCAGTTCATCGTTGAAGAGAACCATAACAGGATCGGCACCACGGGTCTCATATATAAACAGCACGTACACAAAAAAGTGTTACATACGCCCATTTTCACGCACACTCTGAAATGAGATTTAAACTAAACTTGGCATAAAGCCATGCACATTTTCATGGCAGCCTCACACTGTGTGTATGCAAATTTCTGCTCGGTTTTGCAAACTGGCAGCACCCAGCGTCAAAGCAGTGCTACTGTTTCTGCGTGGTCTCCCTTTTTTTCAGATTTGCATCAATGACATGATTTATCAAATGCACCTAAATTAGTTGCATATTGTTTACAAATTTAATTCACTTGATTGTAATCATTCTGTAACAATATAATGGTGCACGAAATGTCCAAACTAGTCCAACTACCATAGCTGTTTCAGCGGTTTTAGAAGACATTGCAAATGGAAGAATTAGAAGAGAGTGTTTATTTAGAGATGATGGTGCTTTTTCCAGGTGGGGTGGCAAAAGGCAAGCAGTCCATTTCAGGATAGCGAGTCACCTCAAAGAGCCATGTAAAGAGCAGAGAATCTATCTGTTGTGGCACTTGGTGCCAACTCTACACTCTAAAGGTGCCTTCAGAGAATTAATTTGATTATGTAAATAGAAAGCATTTCCACTCTATTAATGTGCTACTCTATAGTCCACTAAAAGTGTGTAGTGTGCAAGTGTGTAGTGTGCCGCATAATATGGCACACAATCATGGCTTACCTGTACCTAAAGCAATGCAGTATGATGAACCTCACCCTGTCCTAACAAAATGATCAACCTAATCATACAGTGTTATAACTTTGTTTGAAAGTAAGAACAGATAATCAGATGCAGCAAAGATTTGCTGAGCACCATCATCACGTTCTCAGCACCAGGGTCAGCTTTTGTAATATTGACGGAAATAGGAAAAAAGGTGGTGGGCTACAACTCACCTTTTCACAGCAACTTTAATATCTGACCACTTGTTTTTTCTTTTGGGCACTGTGTGACTTTCTGAACTTGAACTTTCAAGTGTCTCAGACATGCTGTATCACTCCATCAGCTTTCTGTTGGTGCTTATACCACTGCTTAAGCCAACAAATAGTATATTTTTCCTTGCCTCCACTTCACATTCGCTGAAATTCATTTTTTTCCACGTGTTTTTTCAATTGTGTTTTAACAAAACATTCAAATGAAGGGGCTATTTAGATTGATATGCTTATTTAAACATGCAAAATACTGGGAGGAGTCTGGGTGGGGTTGTAGGTGTGTGCATGTGCATTAAATTTCATGTTCATTAAGTTTTATAAAGGGCAAGTGCATGGAACTTGGTATACAGAGAGTTGTATGCATCTGGATTTTTTTATGTGAACACACATTTCCAGTTTCATCCGTACACCATGTATTAGTGTGAACTCTATGCACGGCATAATACATGAGTCCCCAGGACAATTTAAGCTTACCATTTTTGTACATATCAGGTTAACTAAGAACAAAGTGAAACATAAAATGTTGTCAAATTTAGAATCTGGTTGAGTGCCCCAGCTAGCAATTGTCTGATTTAAAGACACCATCAGCTTGGCAAAGAGGAGAGGGTGGTCCAGCAGAAAATCTTTCAAGTAGGGAGAGAGAGAATAAAAAAGGAATGAGGCCCACTTTAGCATTGAGATGTGCCCACACCTTTATTCACAATATTTCTAAGTAGGCTGCCTCTTACTGGTATGTAGCACTTGCACCTCTTTCTATTTCCACTTGGAGTACCAGCAACATTTCTTATCAAATGCAGTATTATGGCACTCAATGCTTCACAGCCCCAACCGGGTTTTCAATCCAATGTTAATTTATTGTGGTGCTCTGACCTTCAAGGTGAAGCCCAAGCTGCTCGGCTAATATATTGTGTAAAAGTAATAACAAAAGGTGAGGTTGAGTCGACTATACGGAGTACTGCCAGTAATTTCGTTCCACTTCAAGCACTGTTTATTCCCATGATAGTCTCACTCTCTTCAGGAAGCCTCCTGCACTATTACACACCCATGATGTGCTCATTGCCAGACAAGATAATGTCATCTATCATATGAATTATGATTATGTCACATAAATCTTGATTACTAGAAGTTAGGAGACAAATTATAAATAATGGCATGAGCCAGAACAATGTCAGGTTAAAGAAAAATATACCTTCAGGTCATCATGAAATTGTAACCTTTCGAATTTACTGGTTAGAGTAGAAGTTTTTTATCATTAAGAGAAACTGAACATAAAGTTCATGTCCAGCTGTGTTTTCTTTCTGCAGTAGCTGCACCAAACTTGGCAGATCGGGACTGGATTTAATTAAGACCCCTTGCTTAGTAAATCTGTCTTGTTGTCTATAGTGATGTAATGAAAAGAAAATTACAACAAGAAAAGTTATGCTTATACCTCATTCATGGTGGAGTGTATATGGCTGCCCACCAAAGAAGTGTTTATGGACAATGTGTTCTGTCTGGACAGAAAAAGCACATCACACAGGACAGGGTAAAGACAGGCAAAAATCAAGTCAAAAACAGGCCAAAGTCAAAATCAAAAAATCAGAAAGGCAAAGTGTCAAGGTTCATATATTACTTAGCAAAATTTGATGAAACACACCAAAGATCAAACTCTGACTCAAAATTAAAAATAGTACGGTATCCATATGAAAGTTTAAAGAAAGAACTACATGCTATCTGCCGTACTGGTTTATCATTCACTATACAACAGAATATATATATATATATATATATATATATATATATATATATATATATATATATATATATATATATATATATATATATATATATAAACACTCTTTAAGTTAATTTTGCAATATAAACACAACATGCATTATTAATTTATTGATTGTTTGACTGATTGAATCGATTGCATAATTGTTCCTATGAATCGGCACCCTTCTTTTTATATTTCTACTGATGTATGTATCTAAATTTCCCCTTGGGATTAATAAAGTTTATCTAATCTACAGGGGATGCAAAAACCAGTGTGTTTCTTCGTGCCAGTCCCAAGCCTGGATAAATGGGGAGGGTTGTGTCAGGATTTTGCCAGATCAATATGCAGACAATACAGATTTCTGTACCAGATCGGTCAAGACCCGGGTTAACAATGGCCGCCACCAGTACTGTTAGCCAACAGAGTTCTGGCGGAAATTGGGCTACTGAGGGTAGGAACTTTGAATGTTGGCAGTATGACTGGTAAGGGGAGAGGGCGAGCTGGTGTGATGGAGAGAATGAAGGTTGATATATTGTGCATGCAAGAGACTAAATGGAAGGGGATTAAGGCCAGGTGGATCGGAGGTGGATTCAAATTGTTCTACCATGGTGTGGATGGGAGGGGAAATAGGGTAAGGGTTATTCTGAAGGAACAATATGTTAGCAGTGTTTTGGAAGTGAAAAGAGTGTCAGACAGAATAATGATTATGAAGCTGAATATTGAAAGTGTGATGATGAATGTTGTTAGTTAATATGCCCTGCAAGTTGGATGTGTGATGGATGAGAAAGAAGATTTCTGGAGTGAATTGGATGAAGTGATGGACAGTGTACCCAAGGGACAGAGAGAGGTAATTGGAGTGGATTTCAATGGACATGTTGGTGAAAGGAACAGAGGGCATGATGAGGTAATGGGTAGGTATGGTGTCAAGGAGAGGAATGAAGAAGGTCAGATGATAGTGGATTTTGCAAAAAAAGATGGACATGCCTGTGGTGAATATGTATTTTGAGAATATGGAGGAACATAGGGTGATGTACAAGAGTGGAGGAATATGCACACAGGTAGATAATATCATATGCAGGAGGGTTAATCCTTGGGATTAATAAAGTATCTATCTATCTATCTATCTATCTATCTAATCTGAAGGAGACTGAAGACTGCAAAGTGGTGGCAGGGGAAAGTGTAGTTAGGTAGCATAGGATGGTGGTCTGTAGGATGACGCTGGAGATCAAGAAGAAGAGGAAAGTGAGGGCAGAGCCAAGGATCAAATGATGGAAGTTGAAAAAGGAAGAAGGCAAGATTGAGTTCAAAAAGGAGGTAAGACAGAAACTGGATGACAGTGAAGAGTTTCCATAAGGCAACTACAGCAGAAGTAGAGTGCTTTGTGTGACTTCTGGAAGGATGAAGGAGGAAAAGGAAAGGAGAATGAACAGTATACAGAGGAAGAAAATGGCAAAGAAGAAGTGGGATAGTCAGAGAGACGCAGAAAGTAGACAAGAGTACAAGGAGATAAGGCGCAAGATGAAGAAAGAGGTGGCGAAGGCTAAAGAAAAGGCTTATGATGAGTTGTATGAGAGGTTGGACAATAAGGAGGGAGAAAAGGACCTGTACTGATTGGCTAGACAGAGGGACCATGCTGGGAAAGATGTGCAGCAGCTTAAAGTGATAAAGGATAAAGATGGAAACATACTCATAAGCGAGGAAGGTGTGTTGAGCAGATGGAAAGAGCATTTTGAGAGACTGATGAATGAAGAAACTGAGAGAGAGAGAGAGAGAGAGAGAGAGAGAGAGATAGATAGAGGGTTGGATGATATGGCGATAGGGAATCAGAAAGTGAAATGGATTAGCCAGGAGGAAGTAAGGACAGCTATGAAGAGGAAGAAGAATGAAAAGACTGTTGGTTCAGATGACATACCTGTGGAAGCATGGAGTTGTTCAGGGGAGATGGCAGTGGAGTTTTCAACCAGATTGTTTAATGGAATCTTGGAAAGTGAAAGGATGCTTGAGAAGTAGAGAAGAAGTGTACTGGTGCCGATTTTTAAGAACAAGGGGAATGTACAGAGCTGTAGTAACTACAGGGGTTAAAACTGATAAGCCACAGCATAAAGTTATGGGAAAGAGTAGTGGAAGCTAGGTATAGGAGGGAGGTGATGATTAGTGAGCAGCAGTATGGTTTCATGCCAGGAAAAAGCACCACAGGTGCGATGTTTGCTCTAAGGATGTTGATGGAGAAGTATAGAGAAGGCGTTGTACTGAGTCTTTGTGGACCTGGAGAAAGCATATGACAGGGTGCTTTGAGAGGAGTTGTGGTACTGTATGAGGAAGTCAGGAGTGGCAGTGAAGTATGTAAGAATTGTACAGGATATGTATGAGGGAAGTGTGACAGTGGTGAGGTCTGCAGTAGGAGTAACGGATGCATTCAACGCGTTGACAGACGAGATTAGACAAGAGTCCTGGTGGACTATGATGTTTGCTGATGACACTGTGATCTGTAGCGAGATTAGGGATCAGGTCATGGAGATCCTGGTGAGATGGAGATATGTGCTAGAGAGGAGAGGAATGAAAGTCAGTAGGAACAAGACAGAAGAGGTCAGTGGAATGGTGAAGATGCAGGGAGTAGAGTTGGCAAAGGTGGACGAGTTTAAATTCTTGGGATCAACAGTACAGAGTAATAGGGATTGTGGAAGAGCAGTGAATAAGACAGTTCAGAAAGGATGGAATGGGTGGAAAAGAGGGTCAAGAGTGTGACAAAGAAGGTATCACCAAGAGTGAAAGGGAAGGTCGGTAATGAGACCAGCTATGTTACATGGGTTGGAGAGGGTGGCACTGACCAAAAAAAGAGGAGACAAAGCAGGAGGTGGAAGAGTTAAAGATGTTAAGATTTGCATTGGGATGGATAGAATTAGGAACAAGTACATTAGAGGTTCAGCTCAGGTTGGATGGTTTGGAGACAAAGCTAGAGAGGCGAGATTGTGTTGGTTTGGACATGTGCAGAGGAGAGATGCTGGGTATATTGGGAAAAGGATGTTAAGGATAGAGCTGCCAGGTAAGAGGAAAAGAGGAAGGCCTAAGAGAAGGTTTATGGATGTGGTGAGAGAGGACATGTAGGTGGTGGGTGTGACATAGCAAGATGCAGAGGACAGGAACATATGGAAAAAGATGATCTGCTTTGTCAACCCCTAATGGAAGCAGCCAAAAGAAGAAGAGGAAGAAGAAAAGATCTAATCTAATGTAAACCAAATGAGTCATCAATTTAACTGCTTTATGACTGGATGACTGAAAAATACTTGAAATTAGGAAAAAACTGAAGTTTAGTTGGTGCTACTGTAATTCCGTAATGAGTAAGGCAATACAGAGGGTCAAAAGTTTGAATTTTATCTTGGGTAACAAATGCACACAAACTTTAAGTATAATTTCTGACACTGAATAAAGTAATACTCCACTAAAATTGATACATTACTTATCCCATGTATTGTAGTGACGGTGAAGAAAAATTTGTAATGTCATATTTTCATGCAGAACAGAGATAAAATAAGTTAATAATGTAAAACAAGTCAGTGTTGACCAATGCCAAACAATGGCAAATAATATGAAAAACATCCATGGAAACAAAAAATAATCTCACTTTGCTCATATTGCCTAATCTAAACATGCATTTTTTGCTAAAATATTCTTAAATGATATTACCAGAAACCTCCATCTATCCCCAACACTCTTTGATCAAGAGTTTTGTCTTCTATTTAAAAAGTCAATTTCATGACTCCCATTTCCTGTTTAGTATGTGAGCTGATTTTTTTGGAAAGTGTCGAGTGGCATGTGGATTATGAGTCATAACTAACGTGAGATTTTATTTATTATTAATCGTTTGCCATTGTACAGCATTGGTCACCATTGGCTGCTATTACAAACTTTTTTTTTAATCTCCATTCTACATGACATTAATTTTTTTTTCTTTAACAGAAATAAAAATGCAAGAAATGTTTATTTGTCAGCAAGTTAGTGTGAACATTGGTGTCAGATCTAAAATGGACAATGAGACACTAACATGTAACTAACAAAACAAAGACAGCCACTGATAATCACACATTGGTGGGCCTCAAATACATGCAAATTTCTTATAAAAACACAACGCATCAGTTATCAAACCTCCAGCTAACATCAGAATCATCAGATGACAGAACCTTCACTAAAGCATAAATAACACGCTGGGCAACAGTGACTTGGGAGCAGAGCTCAAACAGTTGACAGTTTGTCACAAATAATGCAACTTGTATTATCTAAAGAATGCTACAAGACCATGCTTCACATAGAAATAACATTTTCAGTTGTATCAGTGTATTATATGCTCCTCTTGATGAGAAGCCGGTTCAGAAAATGGGGGATAAATTATTATTAAATTATTATCATTAAATATTAATTATTAAATTATTATTATTAAATTAAATTATTATCAATTAAAATGGGCTTTTTATCTCGGTTGAGGAAAGAAGTGGTCTTTTCTTTTTTTTTTTGGTTTTTTTTTTTTGCTTTTTTGCTGTCAGGTTGATAGTGTAAATTTAATCTGTCCCAGTTAAGCGCATAAAATGCTTGTGAATTTTTACTTCGCAGATTTCAATGAATATTCAAACTTAAAAAGTCCTACTATATTCTCAGCTTTTCTTTCACATGAAATGGTACATTGAAGAAAAAATTTTACTAGTCTTAAACACTACAAATGAAGCAATATAAAATAAAATTTTATTGGATGCGTGACGCCTCAAAGATCCTGGTCTTAGGTTCAAATTTTAGTCAGTATAATACTGTATGTAAGACAGGAACCAACCCTGGATGGGCCACCAATGCATCACAGGGTGCACTCTTTTACAATGCCACTTTCCAATACTACAATTAACTTAAAATGAAAGCCTTTTGGGAAAAATCCCACAAAGATGCAGACTGAATGTGCTAACTCTGCACAGAAATGAGCAGGCACGGGATTGAAACCCATGACAGTGGATCTTTGAGAAAGAAGTGCTAACAACTGTGGTCCTGATCTGTGTTTTGTTACTAGCAAATTAAAAATCTTTAAGTAATTCACAGTCAAGGCATTTTTATGTTAAGCCAGGATTTTCCCTGGCTTGTAATTATTCAGCTATTTTTTTTTTTTTTGTTTTTGTCGATGTAGAATTATAATTTTTTAGCATTTTGTGTTATTTCTATTATATTTGTGTATCATGGGTTATTTGTATTCTGTTCCATTACATTTCAATTGATTACCCTGAAGCTGCTGCTGCTGCATACTCCTTTTACCTATATATTCCAGCAAGCAGTGAGACTTAGCTATGGTGCATTGAGTTTGGTAAGAGTCTGATTTGTAAGTACTGATTATCATTTGGATATACTTGTTTTCTGACTTATTTCTTGTTATGAACGACACCTTTTATTATTTTTTTTTGGGCTTCTCTTGCCCAAAATAAAATTCACTTTGATTTCTTTTTGGAGTTTTACAGAGACAAGGAATGTAGTAGTGTGCCTTATTTTTCAAATGGGGTGACAGTCACATGATCATTATTGCAGCATTCTTTCCTTTGATGCATTGGGACTGCTTAATATGTAATATTAAAAGGTAAAGGTTGATTAAAATAGCAATTTTGTGCTACTTATATTTTGTGACTCCTGGTAATAAACTAGCCATGACATTTTGACTTTTTTGTTAGTGTTTTGGCTTTGTAGACTTTCTTTCTGGCTTCCAGTATTGAACCCTGCATGTTTTTTGACCACCTACTCTCTCCTGGGGCCTCATGTATAAACAGTGCATATGCACAGAAATGTTGCGTAAGAACGTTTCCACATTCAAATCGCAATGTATAAAACCTAAACTTGGCTTAAAGCCACGCACAGCTCCACGGTAGCTCATACTCTCTCGTACGCAAGCTATGAATCTAGGTTTTGCAGACTGGCTACTGTTCCAGTGTGGTTTCCCTTTCTTTTTCAGATCCATATCCCTGACGCAGCTTTATAAATACACTGAAATTAACCGCACATTGTTTATTAGTTTAATGCATCTGATTGTAATTAACTTGTAACAATATAATGGTCCACAGAATGGTCAAACTATTCTAAATACAATAGCTGTTTTAGCGTTGTTACTCTCACTGCACCTTCTGCTTCTTCTTTCAGCTGTTCCAGTTAGGCGTTGCCACATAGGATCATCTTTTCCCATATTACTCTCACTGCACCACTCGGAGTATTTATATCACTGTATCTGAGTGTAAATCACAGGAGTACAGCAGCTGATCGGAAAGAGAATTACTGCATCAGTATACAGCATCAAGCACGGTTCACAAACAGTTTCATCCCAAGAACTATACACGCACTCAATCAGTCCATCAAGTGCTCCTTGTAGAACTGTTTGTACTTGCAAGTTTACAGTGAGGTAGTTGGACTTATGATACAGTTGTAATGTTGCACAACCTGAGCCACTTTATAAAGCACGTATTTACATATGATGATGATATCATTTATAAGATGAAATGCAGCAAAATATATTTATATTATACAGATAAAACTTTAACTTTAACTACATGGTGCCGCAGCGTTAGCGAGTAATTTGAGCTTCATTCACGGTTTGTCCCTGCCGCGAGCTGTATTCTTGCTGTGGCTGGCGCAACACTAGAAGGATAGATGAATAGAATAATTAAACATTATTACGATATTTCAATGTTCCTTAAATGTTTTGAAGAATCAGCGTTCTAAGCTTACAAATGGCTTAACATCTATTACAGAGCTCATTGTGTGGCGATTGGGTATTTGGAGAAAGAAAAGGAAGGACAGGAATTGGGGGCTAGTATGTTTGAAAATGACAGTACTGCTGCAATAAAGCATTTCATCGAAGGCTGCGCATGGCGCAGCAAGCATCTTGCGTAAGACATGAACAATCACTGCGCCACCGTGTTCCCATGTTTAATAACACGCTTTAACTCCTATCATCATGAAAATGATATCACATATACTTTACAGTATTTTAATTATTCAGAGGGCTATAATATCACAAATGTAATGGATTCTGTGTCCTGTCGGAGGAAGAGAAAGAATGGAAGCACGTATTGATTCACGCACATAGACCACATAGAAGATCAAATACAAAACAAAGTATTTAACGTGCTACTTTAGTTACAATGGGATTTGAGAAACTAGTAAATTAAACGATTTTAAGATGAAGTTTATGATGTTCTATTTTAATGACAAAATAAACTACGTGATTAAAGTGAAAATTTAGAGGTTAAAGTTGACATTTCATGCTTTTTTCCCACTGTGTGCCTTTTGTTTTTCTCTGTACCCTAATAAGCTTTCATATGACACTCAGACGGTGGGCTACAACTCACCTTTTCACAGCAACTTTGATATCTGACAACTTCTTTTTTTATTTCGAGCACTGTGCGAAACCTGTGTGAACTTGAGCTTTCGAGTTTCTCCGACACACTATGTCACTCGATCAAGTTCCTTTTGTTGTTTATACCACTGTTTACACCAACAAAGAGTATGCTTTTCTTTGCCTTCACTTGGTATTCGTTAAAATACTTCTATTTGTCCTCGTACTTTTGCCATTGCTTTTTCACAGAACACTGAGCTTAAGGGCTATTTATATTGATTTGCATATTCAAAGAGGCGTAATTCTGGGAGGAGTTGAGGTGGGGCAGCAGGCGCGTGCACGTGCGTTCATTTCCACGCTGCCAGGGATTTAAGTAGCAGAAGTATAATTGGAAGTTGCCGAATGCACAGATTTATGCATCTGGATTTTTTTGTGCAGAAGTACATTTCCACTCTTGTGCTTACGTCATGTTATAGTGCGAATCCTACACACGGCATTATGCATGAGGCCCCAGGTCATGGTTCAATAACTACCTTTTCAGTCAGTACATCTCTGCCTATGGTTTTGCCTACAGATTGTAAAATTAAGATTGCCTTTTTGGCAAATCCTTTCAGCTCTGCTGAGCATTTTGTTACATTTCTTTTTCTATCGGATAATAAAAAGTTTGGTGTATTAATATTCTTAACTTGTAATTGTCTCTACAAGCCAGTGATTGATGGTTCTCTCCCTTGTAATGCATTTTTGATATTTCTTGGAACTGTTTGTATGGAATGATTACAATAAAATTAATAATAATAAAAAAAAGTCAGTTCTCCATTTGGGCCTCTCTAGGCCAAAGCCTGTAGATAGCATTTGGGGAATTAGCTGGAGCTGGACAGGAGTGAGACTCTTCTAGGCTGAACAGTAAATGTACCAGCCACCTTTTTTTGGGCTTATTTTGGAGGTCTCAAAATCTATTTGCTATCACTGACACTCATAACAGCTGTCATTTATCTCTCACTTTCTGAACTTTAAGATATATCAGAATATAAACATGCTACAGCATGGCTCCACAGTGACATATCATGTTAATGATAGTTTCTTTTTACTGTTTACTACATCACTTGAATTATTAAAGTTTACTTTTCCATGACCCCAATTTTCCACAGTTCCAACAATTCCCAACTAACCTGCAAATCAGTATGCCTCATCACAAGTCCCAATGGCGCCATTTTCATCTGTTGTTAAAGGTGACTTTGTGTGTCATCCCATAAATTTTGGCCCATCAAATCAAAAAGTCATGTCATGTGGACAATCAAGTTTAAAGCCAAACAATATCTACATACTTCTGTCATATCACCTATGTCCATATATTCAATCTCTTCACTTTTACCTTTTCGTCAATATCAAATTGAATTTTTATTCCTTGTTTGGAATTACATTGTGACAATGCAACATATACCTGCCCGTAAGTGAATATCATTTCTTTCTCTCTACATGAACTGTGTCTAACAATAGCGTTCACACAAATTAGACATGATTGAACTGTGTGTGTGGTTGTAAATGTTTTAGATGTGGGCAGGTCTTTTCCAAATCTTTTTGCATGAAGTCTTGTCTTGTGGGGCTTGAAATTTTCTCTCATGGGATTTAACTTTCACCAAACAACAAATCTTTTAATTCTTGTGGATATGCCTCTTCATTGGGAAAAAACACTACTTTTCCCTGATGGCAACATGAATTAGACAATCTACAAGTCTCCGACTTAAAAGTTTAAATCCGAACAATATATTTGATCTCTTTTCGCTGTTCCATTATTTCACAGAGGTAATATTATTTTTTTTGAGACTTTAGAATGTTAGTACTTCCATTATCTCTAACCTGCTCTGCATGTGTATCGTGCCAACGTTTTGAATTCTTCACGCCGTTCTACTTTGTCATCTACTCTTTGTCTTTTATTTCCAGCCCCGGCGTGGTTAAATCTCTTGGCACAAAGTCTCATCTCGCGGGACGTGAAAGTGTCTCTCTGAGAATGTCACGTCTCATATTTCTTCCCAAGATTTTTTTATTTAAATAGAGAGGTGTACTTTTTTATACACTTTAGGATTTTTATAGTAATAAAAAAAACACATTGTATGAATAAAGTATTTGATAGCTGCATAATTAAATTTAAATCAAATGTGCAAGCCAGTCTGCTACATGTGTCATATACTCTGCAACAGGGGTCCTCAATCATGGTTCTGGAGGGCTGCAGTGGGTACAGGTTTTCCCTCCAACTAGTTTCCTAAATAGAAGGCAGTCCTTGCAGATAATGAAACTTGGTATTTAACTGTTTGGCTTGTTAGTGCTTTCATTCTTCCAAAAGAAATTTTAATTGCATTGTAGAGTTTCCTTCTCTGAGAACATTATTCATGTGTTTTGTGGACCAGAACAGATTTCTAATTCCACTCTCATTTATTTCTAAATATTTTTTTAAACACAGATACTTCATGATGCATATGCACAGGTTTAAAAGGAAGCACATTAGCTGGAGAACTGCTGGTTTATTGATTAACTGCATTTCATTATTAACTAATATCTGGTTAAGAATACAGGCAACAATTAAAACTTAAATGCAATGCTGCTAAAAACTGAAATAGTCAATTAAGGGTTCTGAATTGTAACAGGCAAAATAATTCAAATTAAGCCTAAAAAACATATTCCTTTACAGTAATCCCCCCTCGATCGCGGGGATTCCGTTCCAGACAACCCCATACCCCGCGATAGGTGAAAATCCGCGAAGTAGAAACCATATGTTTGTGTGGTTATTTTTATATATTATAAGCCCTTATAAACTCTCCCACCCTGTTAACATTATTAGAGCCCTCTAGACATGAAATAACACCCTTTAGTCAAACGTTTAAACTGTCCTCCATGACAAGACTGAGATGACAGTTCTTTCTCACAATTAAAAGAAAGCAAACATATCTTATCTTCAAAGGAGCGCCGTCATAAAGGAGCGCGTCAGGAGCAGAGAATGCCAGAGAGAGCGCTCGCAAAGAAAAGCAAACAATCAAAAAATCAATACATGCTTTTAAGTATACAGAAGCACCGCGATAAAGCGGCATTTTGTAGAGGAGCGTCCGTGTCCTCTGTGCAAACACAGCCCCTCTGCTCACACCCCCTCCGTCAGGCAGAGAGAGCGAGAAAGATAGAGAGAAGCAAACAAGCACAGCGCGGGAAGCATATCTTATAGCATTGAGGAGTTTTAGTTAATATGCAATACATGCTCTGATTGGGTAGCTTCTAAGCCATCCGCCAATAGCGTCCCTTGTATGAAGTCAACTGGGCAATCAAACTGAGGAAGCATGTAACCTAAATTAAAAGACCCATTGTCCGCAGAAAGCGGCGAACCAGTGAAAAATCTGTGATATATGTTTAGATGTGCTTACATTTAAAATCCGCGATAGAGTGAAACCGCGAAAGTCAAAGCGCGATATAGCGAGGGATTACTGTAGTAGTAAATACATGGGTTATAATTATTTTTTATTTATGATTAAGGATTTGGTTAGAGTGAAAACCTGCAGTCTCAGTGGACCTACAGGACTATAACTAAAGTATGTCTTTGATGAATGAAAGCACTAACAAGGCATATGATTAAATAATACATTTCTTTATCAGCAGGGACTGTGTTCTAATTAGGAAACTGGCTGGAATGAAAACCTGTAACCACTGCGGTCCTTCAGGACAGGGGATTGAGGACCTCTGCTCTACTGTGTAAGTAAGTGGACATTTGGGGAGTGAACAAGGACACCATTGTGGGTCAACTTGTTCATACCTCTTCTTATTACCTACAGTACATATGTACTCATTTAGCCCATCCACCAATAAACCTTTTTCTGTTGTATTGGCACATATAAGGGCGTACTCTAAATAGTGCTGTATATCCTGCTTGTATGACAGTTGTGTCACTCAGGAGCTGGCATTTTGTATAACCTCCATAGCTAATTACATTTCCCTATCAAGTCTGCTGTACTTTCTGCACATCCTATAGCAGCCCAGGTTTAAAATGTTAAAGAAGTTAAAGAAGATCTGTGCACAGCTCAGAAGCGTAATTGTTACCCACAGGGGCAATGATCACAGGTTCACATATTGAACACATCACTTTGTGTGGCACCCTCACAAATAGGTAGCCCACTGCTGGCACTGTTGTTACAAAGACTGTATTGTTGCTTGTTGTCTGTTGTGGCTGGTCCAGCCCCTGGGAATGAAACCCATGTCTTACTCTCTGAATCTTTTCAATGCTCATACACCATCACCAATATGAAAAAAGACTAGTATTATAAATAAGTTTATGCATTTGTAATTATTGTTTTACAGGCAATGTGGCATAATAGTTAAGGCTTTGGACTTCAAATCCTGAGGTTGTGGGTTCAAATCCCACTACTGACACTGTGTGACTGAGGACAACTCACTCCATAATAAAAAAAGCAACTAATTGTATCTTAAATGTTGTAAGAAACCTTGAAAAAGATGTCATGCAACTAAGTAAATAAAAATGTTTTACGATAATGGGTTTGAATGTTGAGCACTACCATCAAATGCACCAATAGTGTCAACAGCCAAAAAAGAAAACCTTTATATTCATTTTCTGATCCTGTTTATTCCAATAAAGCGCCAGGCATATTAGACACAAAGCACACACCAAGATTGTTTAACCCAAACTTGCATGTGCTCATACTATGAGAATAAATGGACAAAACTCGCCTAGGCCCAGGGAGGCCATGCAAACTCCCAAAAACAGTAAATGGACTGGGATTTGAACTCCTGTCTCTAGGCCTTTAAAAAACACAGTTTTCAGTTTGATTTTACATTAAAACATAACAGTATCTTAACATTATCATTATATTGATTACATACTTCTATTAAGAATAATTCATACAAACATTTTTGGGCGCATTAAGGTTCATTTGAACATATGCCACAGTAATTATTGCATACCAAAAAAAAAACAAAACAAAAGACAACAAAATTAAATTCCATTGCTAACTTCACTAATGTATGTTTAATAGTTGGAAAGAGAATTTTTATTAGCTTTGAGAAATACATTTACACATTTTACTAACAACAATACAATAGAAATAAATAATTCAGAAGTTAGATTATACTGGACAAGGACAATTTTGCTTCCTGATTATCACCTTTAAAATTTTCTATCACATACTGTTTAATTGCATTTGCCATCTTCTGCTATTTTTTTCAAATTATAAGTTTACATATACTGTACAACAACTACAACTGGAACTTCTGTGGTGATCTAAAAGTAGTGAAACTGCTACTAGGAATCTAGCTCAGATGTACCAGGTCATTTTATCTAATTTGCAAATGAAATAAAAAGAAGTGGCCACTGCATAAGCTTTTGGTTCCAGGGCACAAAATTGTGGCACATAAATCACTTGTTGACCCAATAAAAATATTTTTGCCTCTTCTTCATATATAACTTAGAGTGATGAAAAAACCCATGAACAAGGAAAGTGAAAGATTTCAATATTTGAGAAAGATTGTAATAACTGATGCCAAGATTAAGGAAGGCACGTTTCTTGGTCCCTGCGGTGGGCGGGCGCCCTGCCCAGGGTTTGTTTCCTGCCTTGCACCCTGTGTTGGCTGGGATTGGCTCCAGCAGATCCCCGTGACCCTGTAGTTAGGATATAGTGGGTTAGATAATGGATGGATGGATGTTTCTTGGTCCACAAATCAGACAAGTCATCAGTGACTAGTGGTTTGAAGATCTGCTAGTGTTGTCAGAATAAATTATATTGAAGGCGTTCAAGAATGGTATTGAGAATTTTCCTGGAAACTACAGAGTGCCAAACTATATCCAACTGGTTCATAACATTCTTCTAGCATACAAAGCCATGAAGTGTAACCTCTCTCTAACAATTCATTTTCTACATTCACATTTGGACTTCTTCCCCGCAAATCTTTATATGGTCAGTGTTGAAAATGGTAAAAGGCTTCACCAGGATATTGCAACGATGGAAAAGTGGCATCACGGCAAGTGCAATCCACCAGTGCTGGCTGACTATTGTTGAAGGAGCATCAGATGCACAGCACAAGTGAAAAGCAGGAGCAAAACATTTTTAGCTCAACTGAACTGATGCAATGTGTCAGCATCATTAAGCGATTAAACACACTAAATTCAATCAAAGATAATTTTATGTTTCCTCAAGTTTCTACGTGATTCAATCAATCTGAAATTACATTTGTTTTCAGCATGAAGCTGTCTATCAATCCCACCTTCCTCTATGCTGGAAAAAATATTGCTCAGTCTCAAGGACTCAGATAGCATTTCTGCAATATATAAAAATATTTTACAGTCCCTCCCTTTCAAAGATCCAAGAGGACAATGAGAAAAGGATCTCTCACTCAACATATCAGAAAAGGAGTGGAAGGTAGCAATGCAGAGAATTTATTCAAGCGCCATATGTGCAAAGCATACAATTATTCAACTCAAAATTATACATCGAGCACATCTGTCTCGTTTGAAATTGTGTAAAATGTTTCCAGGGCAAGATCCTACCTGTGAACGCTGCATTCAAGCTCCAGCCTCACTGGGTCACATGTTTTGGGCCTGCACCAAATTAACATCATTCTGGACAAAAATATTTAAGTGCCTTTCAGACAGTCTTGGTGTCACAATCCTTCCTAACCCACTAACAGCTGTGTTTGGTGTACTTCCAGATGGGCTTAAAGTGGAGAAGGACAAACAAACTGTGATTGCCATCACTACACTATTGGCACACAGACTTATTTTGCTAAACTGGAAGAATCCTAACTCTCCTCTTTTAAGTCAGTGGGTAACTGATGTTTTATACTATTTAAAATTGAAAAAAAATTAAATTCTAACTTAGAGGACCTGTGCAGAACTTTTTCAAAACCTGACAGGAGCTAATCAATAATATTGAGGAGGTGGAGTCCCCCAATCCCCCTTTTTTTTCTCCATGTATCTGTATCCACCTGATAAACTCCCATCAATTTATTCATTTTTACTATTTTTAAGTTTTAGTCCTTTGGCCCTCTTTCTCAGGGATGGGGGTTGATTTGTTTTCAATCCTATTTTTTATTTATAGATTAGCACAAATAGTTTAAAATGATGATCATTCATCATACCAAAATGTACTTGAATATATTAGCATTAGATGGATTTCACAATCTGATGATTATGGTTGTGTTCAAGTTCAAGTTTATTTTCATGACTTCAGAGTACACTGAAATACTTGCCTGAAGGCCTGGCCAGCACACAGCATGTTATTGTTCTCCAGCACCAAGACTAGAAAGGAAGACATGGACATTACCTTGAAATATGTGGATACTTCATTCCTCAAAGTGAATTGTTTGTTATAAAACTCTTAAAACCTCAGAGATCCTTTGGCAGAGGTATTCAGATTGGGAGAAGAGGGGGGATTTATCAGGTTAAGGCTTTAATGCTTACTACATCATGGAGTTCAAGCTAACATCATTTCTCTTCACAACATTCTTTTATTTTATACACATACTAAATAAGCAAATTATGTACTGAGTGTGAAAAAAAATAAAAGGAACACTGAATCATCCCAGTCTAACACCAGATCAATTCAATTAAGCTTCAAGGATATAAATCTTACCAGTTAGGAAGTATTAGTGATTTTGAATTAGCTTCACCTGCTTTGGTGCAAATGAAGGTGACAACAAGTGCACTGGAGAGGCAACAGCAAGAGAGCCCCCTAAAAAGGGAATGGTTTTGCAAGTGGTGGCCACACACAATTCCTCTCTCCTTATACCTCCTGACTGCTCCTTCTCTAGTTTTGCAATTTACTAGGGTTTTTTGTCAATACTGATAGCATGAGGTGGTACCTGCAGCTGATTCAGGATGCATGGTAGTCCAGCTCCTCCAAGATGACACATCTGTACATGCCATCACAAGAAGGTTTGTTGTGTCTCCCAGCACAGTTTCAAGAGCATGAAATAGATACCAGGGGACAGACCATTACACAAGTACAGCTGGACAGGGCCATAGAAGAGCATCAGCACCGCAGCAGGGCTGATATCCACTCTTTTGTGCAAGGAGTAACAGGAAGAGCACTGCTAGAGCCCTACTGAATGACCTCCATCTGGCTACCGGTGTGCTTGTTTGTTTGATCAAAAACAGACTCCATAAGGGTGGCATGAGGGCCTGACGTCCTGTAGTAGGACCTCTGCTCAAAATCCATCACCATGCAGCACAATTAGCATTCGCCAGTGAATACCACAATTGTCAGCTCCATCATTGGCTCCCCGTTTTCTTCACAGATGAGAGTTGGTTTACCCTGAGCACATGTAACAGATGTGAAAGAGTCTGGAGACACCATTGTGAATGTTATGCAACCTGCAACATCATCCAACATAACCAGTTTGGTTGTGGGTCAGTGATGGTCTGGAGAGGCATATCCTTGGAGGGTCGCACAGACCTCAATGTGATGTAGGCAATGAAACCCTGACTGCTGATGAAATCCACAGAGCCATTGTAAGACCTTACACTGGTTCAGTGGGCCCTGGATTCCTCCTGGTGAAAGACAATGCCTGGTCTCATGTGCTCAGAGTGTGTAGGCAGTTCCTGGATGACAAAGGCATTGATGTTATTGAATGGCCCGCATGCTCCTCAGTCCTGAAACCAATTTAGAACCTCTGGGACATTATGTATTGGTGTATCCATCGCCCATCAAGTAGCACCACAGACTGTCCAGGAGCTCACTGATCCTCTGATCCAGGTTAGAGAGTACATCCTCAGGAAACTATCTGTCATCTCATCAGGAGCATGCCCAGAAATTGTCTGGAGTGGATACAGGCATGTGGAGACCATACACACTACTGATTCACATTATGAGTTGGCGTGATGAAATTCATACAAGTTGTATCAGCTCGTGATTTGTACCTGGTAATTTCATCAAAAACTTTGGCTTTCTAGCAATGGCGTGATGAAAGAATGCGTCGATGAATGAAAGAATGGCCATTTGGTACACATACCCATTAACACGATAAAACTGCATTAATCAAGTTTTTTGCGTAGAATAATCACAAGCCATAATGATGGTGCATTATTAATAGCATTGCAGACATTTTGGCCAATACAAAAAGTGTTATCAATATTTTTAATAAAACTAAAAACAAACAATAAAAAATATAAATAGCTGCAGGCACCAATACAGGAGCCCAAGCCTACAAAGATGTTACCATGACTACCTGACATTTTAGGGATTTACTACTAAGAAAATTCTGTGCCAAAAATGCTGAAAATGATGCACACAGTATTACTGAATTAAATGAAATTTTCAACAGCTTATCAGGCAAAATTAAACAAGCATTCTTCTATCTGTCCACTTTCAAGTTCTCTTAATCCAATTAGGGGTGATTGGAGCTTATCCCAGCGGCATCTAGTGCAAAGCAGGAAGCAGTCCTAGAGGGGTATCAGTGCTAAATAAAAAACAATGTTTTATTAATAACTAGAATCCCTTAGAATCCCTTAGAATTTGTTTAGTTATCTTTTTCTGTCTGTCATCCTCTCTTACAGGTATTTATCATTTCAAATGGAAGTTGTCCCTTCCTGAACAGTGAAAATGAAGGAATATCATAAATAATGTAAAATGGAACTTTGAAACTGATATAACTTACATTAAAAAATACCTTATAGCTTCTGGGAATAAGTAAATGCAGGTAAAATGTTATTCATTCTCTTTTTATAGAAGCAATACTGTACACCTTTTGCAAGCTGACTCTAATGGCACTAAGGTTTAAATGTTAGCTGGGAGGAACACACAAAGATTAAGGTGGGAGGTTGGATGTTTGCTGGGGTTCTGGAACCTCCTATTTAACGCTAGGAACCCCCTAAAAGCCTGAATATTCATTTTGCGTGGGGGCCCCTTAAACAAATTAAAAGATAATTTTATGAGGTAATAAATAATGCAATGCAGAGTCTACAAGAAAATATTGTAGCATGTGGCAGACAGCTCTTCACAGGCTGGACAGGTTATACGCTTGAATGACAGAAGATCCTAAGGAAGAAAGAAAGGAAAGTACATCCTTCAAATCAGGAGAATCTGAGAAAGAAAATGGAAACTTTCTTTCATAGCAAACATCAGAACAATTTTAACAAGAGCTGCCATTTCAGCCCAGTAAAGCTTGTCTATCTTTTTCACCCAATTTCTGCAAAATATTTTTAGTCAAATTTTGAAGATCCCCAAAGTCTTACTGTTTTCCAGAATACTCAACAGTTTGTTCCTTGTGTGTACTTTTTCCATGTGTGAAGAAAATCTTTCTAACATTTGTGCTTGTAATCTTCTTCCTCCAATACACCTAATCTAATTCACGCAACACTGAGACATTAAGCACAAGATGGGAACAAACCATGGAGAGGGAAACCTTGTGAAAGTCTGCCACAAATGTTCCTGTTAGAGTTTTGCAGGCCAAACATACACAAACACACACGTACACCCACACACACACACAAACACACACCAACCACACACTTGGGCCGATTTAGGATCACTAATTTACCTAACCTGCTGGTCTTTGGACTGTGGGAAGAACCCAGAGCATCCAGAGAAAATCCATGCAGACACAGGGAGAACATTCAAATGCCACGCAGGGAGGACCATGAACCCTTGCCACCCTACACAGGTGTGTACCTTTTTAAATGATGTCCAATACATTCAGTTCTCCACAGGTAGATTCCTCTCAAGTCCTAGACACATCTCAAGGATAATTAAAGTAGATAGGATACACCTGACCACAATTTGGCGTGCCATAGGAAAGGGTGTGAATACTTTCTATCTCTCTCTCTCCCTCCCTATATATATATAGGGTTAGGGTTAGGATATATATTAGTTCTAGGCAGCAATTAAAACTTTTAATCACAATTAATGGCATGATTGTCTGTGATTAATTAATCACAACAATCACATTGTTATGTGCAAAATTCAATAATGAACTCAAAAGTAGTGTATTGCATGTATTTGGCTTGCAAACACTTCTAGCAAATAAGGTGCTTTTTAACAGCAGTATTCCCTTTACATAGTAGCAGTTAAAATATTTATTATAAATCTCAACTTAAACATTAATGTAATCAAATCAAATATAAAACAAAAGCTATTTGCCACAGCCAGGGCATTAACATTGTATCTAGTTTCTTATAGAAAAACAAATTACCCTCAGACCGGCACGGTGGCGCAGTGGGTAGCGCTGCTGCATCGCAGTTAGGAGACCCGGGTTCGCTTTCTGGGTCATTCCTGCATGGAGTTTGCATGTTCTCCCCGTGTCTGTGTAGGTTTCCTCCGGGTACCTTAGTTTCCTCCCACAGTCCAAAGACATGCAGGTTAGGTGCACTGGCGATCCTAAATTGTCTCTAGTGTGTTTGTGGGTGTATGTGTGTGTGCGCGCCCTGTGATGGGCTGGTGCCTGCCCGGGATTTGTTTCCTTCCTTGCGCCCTGTGTTGGCTGGGATTGGCTCCAGCAGACCCCCGTGACCCTGTAGTTAGGATATACCGGGTCGGATGATGGATGAATGGATGGAAGTTACCCTCAGAATCCAGAGCCACAATCCCAAGATTATAACAGGCACCTTACGAGCAATAAGCAAGCTAACATTTATAAATCTGTTTTCTTTTTTATCTGAACAGATACCAGCAGAAACATTTTCTTTTATCAGGGAGCAGCATAAACAGCCTATGTTCAGTAGCAACTCTTTGAGGGCTAATATTTTTTCCAAAAAACTCTGTTTTCTGAAAAGCACACATAGCAATGGTTTCACACATAAATCAACATGAAATGTCTGTTTGCACAGTGGGCTGGCTTTCTTTGCAGTTGCAGTGAGACGCAATATGATTTGTACCCCCTGTCATCGTGTCTGTCCTCCCAGGCGAACATTGCCATAGGTGCATCAGTAACACGAACGTGTTCAGCACCACAATCAGCTGATGCTGATACCTCACTTTTGTTTTCGATCTACAACTCCTGATCACTTGCATCAAAATCGGAGTCCGACAAATCGGAGTCTAATTCAGCAATAATACAGTACAAAAAAAGTTTTGCTTTGAGCATTAACTTTGGTATTTGTCCACATGCCATTTTAGAAGCTCTTTGCTCTTCGCTACTCATGCACACGCAGGGAATCAGTGTCAAATCAACAAAGCTAACTTTCCTTCTAGCAAAAGCTTATCAAAAAGCACTGTAACAAGAAGATTTCTGATCTCTATCGATCGATAGCGAGATTGAGGCTTTCAAAATAAAAATCATAATAACAAAAACTGCATTAACGTGCAATAAAATAATTGCTGGTGTTAATTAATTAATCCGTTAATGTGATAATAATGTGTTAACTTGCCCAACCCTAATATATATATATATATATATATATATATATATATATATATATATATATATATATATATATAAACTGCTCAAAAAAATTAAAGGAACACTTTGAAAACACATCAGATCTCAATGGGAAAAAGAAATATCCTCCTGGATATCTATACTGATATAGACTGGGTAATGTGTTAGGAACGAAAGGATGCCACATCGTTTGATGGAAATGAAAATGATCAACCTACAGAGCCCTGAATTCAAAGACGCCCCAAAAATCAGAGTGAAAAAATTATGTGGCAGGCTAGTCCATTTTGCCAAAATTAAATTGCAGCCACTCAAAATTGTACGCAGCACTTTGTATGACCCCTGTGTTCTTGTATACATGCCTGACAACATCGGTGCATGCTTCTAATGAGATGACAGATGGTGTTGTGGGGGATCTCCTCCCAGATCTGGACCAGGGCATCACTGAGCTCCTGGACAGTCTGAGGTGCAACCTGGTGGCATTGGATGGACCAAAACATAATGTCCCAGAGGTGTTCTATTGGATTTAGGTCAGGAAAGTGTGGTGGCCAGTCAATGGTATCAATTCCTTCATCCTCCAGGAACTGCCTGCATACTCTCACCACATGAGGCCAGGAACTGTCGTGCACCAGGAGCCACTGTACCAGCATAGGGTCTGACAATGGGTCCAAGGATTTCATCCTGATACCTAATGGCAGCCAAGGTGCCTTTGTCAAGCCTGTAGCGGTCTGTGTGACCCTCCATGGATATGCCTCACCAAACTGCTCATGCTGAATGATGTTACAGACAGCATAATGTTCTCCATGGCTTCTCCAGACCCTTTCACTTCTGTCACGTGCTCAGGGTGAACCTGCTCTCATCTGTAAAAAGCACAGGGCACCAATGGTGCATCTGCCAATTCTGGTATTCTATGGCGAATGCCAATCGAGCTGCATGCTGCTGGGCAGTGAGCTCAGGGCCCATTAGAGGACATGGGGCCCTTGGGTCACCCTCATGAAGTCTTTCTGGTTGTTTGGTCAGAGACATTCACACCAGTGGCCTGCTGGAGGTCATTTTGTAGGGCTCTGGCAGTGCTCATCCTGTTCCTCCTTGCCCAAAGGAGCAGATACTGGTCCTGCTGATGGGTTATGGACCTTCTATGGCCCTCTCCAGATCTCCTAGAGTAACTGTTTGTCTCCTAGAATTTCCTCCATGCCCTTGAGACTGTGCAGGGAGACACAGCAAACCTTTTGGCAATGACACGTATTGATGGGCCATCCTGGAGAAGTTGGACTACCTGTGCAACCTCTGTAGGGTCCAGGTATCACCTCCGTGCTACTAGTAGTGACACTGACTGTAGCCAAATGCAAAACTAGTGAAGAAACAGTCAGAAAAGATGAGGAGGGAAAAATGTCAGTGGCCTCCACCTGTTAAACCATTCCTGTTTTGGGGGTCATCTCATTGTTGCCCCTCTAGTGCATCTGTTGTTAATTTCATTAACACCAAAGCAGCTGAAACTGATTAACAACCCCCTCTGCTACTTAACTGACCAGATTTATATCCCATAAGTTTCATTGACTTTATGCTATACTCTGATTAAAAAGTGTTCCTTTAATTCTTTTGAGCAGTATATATATATATATATATATATATATATATATATATATATATATATATATATATATATATATATATATATTTATATTTGTCACATGTGTGCTTTGGAGGCAGTCTAAGGGCTTAACTGGGAGTAAAATACAAAGCCAGAGGTTGATGAATGGCACTAACACCTTTTTTTCCCTCTTCCAGACTACCAGAAGGAAAATCCAATTAATACTACACCTACTTCCGCCTCTTCATCACACCCTCCTGCAGGCCTCATTTCCACCCGAGTTTTTATTTTATTAGCAGTCAACATTTTGGCTCAGTCTTCTGTGACTACTCTTGTTCTCAAAGTTTGCTTTCAGAGTATATGGGGGTGGTTCTCTTGTTTATTTCTTTCACTTTATATATATATATATATATATATATATATATATATATATATATATATATATATATATATATATATATATATATATATTTATGTATGAGGGCCGTTCAGGAAAAAAGATTGGTTTGTAAATATATACATTGGTTCAGATATTTATATCGGTTCAGATACATTGGTTTGAATATATACATTGGTTTTAATACATCCATTCAGATATATATTTTGGTTCAAATATATACATTGGTTGGGATGTATTGGTTGAGATATATACATCGGTTTGAATACATCCGTTCAGATTTATACATTGGTTTGAATACATCCGTTCAAATATATACATTGGTTGAGATATATATATTGGTTGATATACATTGGTTTAAATATATATATTGGTTAAAATAGATTGGTTTAGATATATACATCGGTTCAGATACATCCGTTCTGATATATATATTGGTTCAGATAGATCGGTTCAGATATATACATTGGTTGGGATTTATGGGCAGGCACAACGCGGTCACCCATGTTTAGCATCTCCCTTTCGCTTCATCATTGCTTCAACACTGTTGTAATTATTGTGAACATTTTATACAAGCAGCATACGCTTGTCTGTCGCGTTTTGTTTCGTAAGCCCTCTTGTTGGGGTCCTGATTTCAAAGCACTTTTTTCCTTTCATTATTTAAAACACTCGCGCAGATACCCGCCTCTTAGCCTCGCTCCGTCCGCCCGCTCATTGTCCCCGCCTCACTCGCTCCCTCTTGTCCCTCCCATGACAGATTCTTCTCAAAAGCAGAGTTACTAGAAAGCATTAATCGCAACCGCAGTACCTCCCATTTTGCACCTCATGAGACGCTGGTTTATCATTGGTGGAAAGCAGCCGGTGATATCTGTTATTCCGTATTGGCAGCATTTCATTAAAGAGCGATCTGCTTCAGCAAGGAACTTAGTCCTGTTTGCTGAAAGAATGTTATGGAGGAAAACACTGGAGTTGCTCTCTTTCTTTAAATGTTGATCAGGGATCAAAATGACCAGAATATTCCGCATCACAAATAACTGATGTTTAACTGATGTTTTATAGTAAAACGAACAAAACCACACACACTCACACACACTCACACAAATCATGGGTCGCGCGTACTACTAATTAAGCGTATCTGTCAAGGGCGATTATTTTTCACCTCATAAAACAGATTCTTCTCAAAAGCTGAATTACCAGGAAGCATTGATCGCAACCGCAGTACCTCCCATTTTTTTCACCTCAACAGACGCTGGTTTATCATTGTTGGAAAGCCGCCCGGTGATTTCTGTTATTCCGTATTGGCAGCATTTCATTAAAGGGCGATCTGGTTCAGCAAGGAACTTAGTCCTGTTTGCTGAAAGGATGTTATGGATGTAAACACTGGAATAGCACTGTTTCTTCTGAATTTTTATCAGTGATCAGGGATCAGAATATTCCTGCTTCACAAATAACTGATGTCTATTTTTATTGTAAAACTGAGAAAACCAAACACGCGCGCGTACACAACACAAATACTCAAACTCACACATCGTGGGTCGCACATACTGCTGATTAAGTGTATCTGTCACGGACGATCATTTTTTTTACCTAATAAAACTTTAGTTCGTCAAATTTAGAAAGCAGCGAGGTGATTTCTATTATTCCTTATTGGCAGCATTTAATTTAAAGATGATTCACGTCAACGAGGTGAAAGAGTCTCTTATTTTGACAGGGCGATCGTTTTAAGGCTTAAGCATTTTTGATTGACTTACAAAAGAAAATAGCTATTACTTACCCTCTTTGCTTCAAATTGGCTTTTTAAAAAAACTTTTTGATGTAATTTGTTTATGACAGTATAAAATAAAAAAGTAGTGCTCAAAATTATAATGCGCGTATCTAACAGGAAGAGGTGGTGGTAAGATTGCTGACTCGCAGTTAAATG
The DNA here is from genome assembly GCF_016835505.1 of Polypterus senegalus. Taxonomy (NCBI): domain Eukaryota; kingdom Metazoa; phylum Chordata; class Cladistia; order Polypteriformes; family Polypteridae; genus Polypterus; species Polypterus senegalus. The sequence goes on along the minus strand of NC_053163.1, from coordinate 120,855,974 downwards.
ATCACTGGTTTGTGTCCGGGGGGCTTCCTTTCTGTTATTTTATTTATTTACCTATTTATTTTTACAAATTGCTTTGAGTAGTAAGAAAGGCGCTATAAAAACGTAAGGAATTAATAACAATTGTATTATTATTATTATTATTATTATTATACGTGTGAATGCATGATCAAATTCAGCCGCTGCGTAGTGGGGTATGAATAGGGACAATACCACGAGTTCATTGAAATAATTACACAGCAAGGTGCACACGCAATGCAAACATAATGTGTATATTATTGAAGTAAAGGTTCATATAAATTAATTATATACAACTTTTTAACAAGTTGAGAGATGTCAACTGGTTAAAATGCACGAAATTATACATGATTGCTTTATAGTTCACACATAGTGTATGTATATTGTTAAAATAATGATATAAAATCCTATAAAATGGTATAGAATCTGCGTGTAGACTTATTTTGTGTCAAATTTCTTCAAAGAAGTTTTTAATTAGTTTGCTTTAAAAAAATCTTACGGCAAACATGTGAACCGTAGAAAATCGCTGATCTTTATCAATTTGTTTTAACGCATGCTCCGTGCAAAATGCTGTCATATCTGTTAGTAAACATGCACGCACAGCGATGTCCTGATGTCTGCGTTCTAAGGCTGCAGGTAAATTAAACGCTATTGACGTTTTACCGGGGTGCTGTGATTGAGGGCGGACAGTAAACTTTGTTAAAATGATATCGAAAAATACCAGTCGTCAGTTGTGGTTTTTTAGTCGTTTTGGCGTGTTTACTGTTCTGTTACCAAAAAATTCTTCAACGGGGATCATCAACAAAGAAACGTGGATAGTAAGATTTAGTAAAATATCAGTAATAATAATACATTGCTCGACACCTAGTAACACTTTACAAAGACATTTAAAAGACAGCTCGTTAAAATAAATGTAGCAGTCCATTGTCACGCTATAAGTGACAGCTTGCTCTTAAACATTTACACAGGTGTTTTTTCCTGGGAATAAAAAAGGGGGAAAAATCCACGGGAAATGTTTTGTTTTTGAACTCAAATTTCACCTCAAGCCATGTGAGTCATTAAAACTATTGGAATGAAAACGCATGTCTCATCCACTGGTCGGTACGCTCATTTTCCATGGCTGCTGTAGAGCTGTAAAATGTGTGCCCTCTGACTGCTGATTATACAAAATGAACACGGATAGTTAAAAATATGTAAAATTGATTTTAAAAGGTTGTAGATATAGTTTTCTATATAATCTTCTCCACTATGTGTTTGCATCCTATTCCCTACAGGCAACACTCATTTCCATGGCTGGAGCAGATCCATGGGCTTGTGTGCACCCTGTCTGCTCTTTCAAAATGAACCCTGGATAACTAATATTGTCTGAAATCCATGGTAAAAGATTGTTGAAAGTCATCTATATCACTTTCAAGTCTACTGTGTCCCATTATCCTCTCCACTCAAAGGGACACTCACTTCTACAGCTGAGCTTTTGCGTCAGAGTTGTGAGCTTCAACTGTTGCTTGCAGAATGAACATTAGACAATTTTATTGGATTGGCTGTTTTTCATTATATTAATATTAATTTATTTATTCATTCAGCCTCTGTTAAAAAAAGAAGCACATTTTCCCTTAGAGTACAAGTTCTATCTATCTATCTATCTATCTATATGAAATACATGAGACTTGGAAAAATTCATATTATTTGTCAAATGAAGTACCAAATATCCACATTTGTAGGACAAGTCAATTAAAGAGTCCGACAAACAGCAACTGAGATATTAAAACATTTTATTGAATCTGTTCTGACAATTATAGTCTTTTAATTAAAATAATGATTATAATTATCAGAAAACGTAGCCATTTTAATGTCAGCATAAAACCAGGCCAGTAACATTTTTTTGAAATAATTTCAGCAGTTTTATAAATTCCAGAATGTACACCAATAGCACTGGCATGAACTTCCTTACAAGTATCCTTTGTCTCCTAAACTCAACAAATAACTTTCATATTCCTCCTGTTGCTCTGCTTGTCTTTTTTGACAATAGTAAAGGTCATCCTCTTTAAAAAATTATATTCACGCAGCAATTAAAAATATGGTTATAATGTAAAACACTTCAAACAAGCCTGTAAAATGTACATTTTCTTTGTTTAAGTTGACTTCTTCAATGGATCTAACACTTACAACATGGGGCACTACAACACACATACACAAATATCTTTTAGTATTGTTTTAATATAGCCTTGAAAATTGTTGGTATCTGTCCTCTATCCAAGCCACCCATTTACAAAAGAGATTTACAGGCTTGGGCCCAGGACAAAAAATGAGACGGAAAGAAATGCCAAACTAGTGCTTACCACACTGACGCTTGCTCATACTACTACAGTTTAAAAGTGCCACCCAACCTGATGCCAACTCTTTCAGATGGGTAGTGAAACCAAGAAAATGTATTAATGGACACAGGAAAAAGTTAAAAGACTTATTCTGACAGTGACCATGTTGGGGATTGTTGATCTGTGAAGTGGCAGTAAAAATAAAAAAAAAAATTTAAAAACCTGATTACAAAATATATTAAGAAAACTCAAAAGGTTTGATTAATTTATGAAAACTCCATAGAATACTTTCTAATACATGTTTTTCCTTCAACAGTCATGCTAATGTCAGAATTTGTGTGTTTTATCACTTATACTTTGTGCACATATTGATGCTGTTTTATGGAAAACGCAAGCACCAGTAAATAATTATCAGCGGTTACAATTTAAATGTATATTTGCAGTATATACTGTACTGTATCCTGAAATGCCAAATTAGAAATGAGAAGATGATGAAAAGTTATATTTTGTTTAATATACTTTAAACAAACTGATCACAAAATGTCCTAATCAGTTTGACTTTGTTGGTACCCTAGAGTGGCACATATCCTGGAAGAAGTCCTATCAGGTTTATTTGGATTTAAAAAACCAAAATAATAATAATAATAATATATTACATTTATATAGCATTTTTCTGGCTACTCACAGCGATTTTCATAGACATACTTAAAAAGACAGTGTAAGCGCTTGATTTTTTTAATTAGTGGATGAGTAAGGACATAGTAAACAAAAAGTGATATAGAAGACTTCCTTCAATCTCTTTAAATAAACTATGGACAGTTTTGTAATTCCAGTGTTAATTTACAAGCAGAAGACGGGGGCACGCGTTTCTACAGCATAGACCAAGCTGTGGAAATAAGTGTCTCCTCTGCTAGAAGGGATTAAGAGACACACTCGATATGAAAACGTTATAAAAGACTGTCTAATAGACTTATTAAAGAAACTGTGCACAATTGTAACTGCCTGGTGTTCATTTTGTAATGGACCACAGCAGATAAGGAATGCCACAGGCTGCTAAAAGTTTTTTAAATACATTTGATGAGTTTTAATCTCCCATGAAAAACGGTGCAGAGAACTCCTATGTGTTTTATAGGATAATTGCACCTGCTGTGAAAATGAGAATCCTCTCCAATGTACAGGAGGTGAAAGGGTGGGTGTGATAGGAAATTTATTTATTTATTTATATAGAACTACTGTATATTTCATTCCAATAGTTTTGATTGGCTCACATGGCGGAGGTGAAATTTGAGTTCAACAACAAAACCTTTCCGTGGATTTTTCCCCCTTTTTATTCCCAGGAAAAACCACCTGTGTAAATGTTTAAGAGCAAGCTGTCACTTATAGCATGACAATGGATTGCTACATTTATTTTAACGAGCTCATCATTTTACCAAAGTTTACTGTCCGCCCTCAATCACAGAGCACCCCAGTAAAACGTCAATAGCGTTTAATTTACCTGCAGCCTTAGAACGCAGACATCAGGACATCGCTGTGCGTGCATGTTTATTAACAGATATGACAGCATTTTGCACGGAGCATGCGTTAAAACAAATTGATTAAGATCAGCGATTTTCAACGGTTCACATGTTTGCCGTAAGATTTTTTTAAAGCAAACTAATTAAAAACTTCTTTGAAGAAATTTGACACAAAATAAGTCTACGACGCAGATTCTATACCATTTTATAGGAATTTTACATCATTATTTTAATAATATACATACACTATGTGTGGACTATAAAGCAATACATGTATAATTTCGTGCATTTTAACCAGTTGACATCTCTCAACTTGTTAAAAAGTTGAATATAATTAATTTATATGAACCTTTACTTCAATAATATACACATTATGTTTGCATTGCGTGTGCACCTTGCTGTGTAATTATTTCAATGAACTCGTGGTATTGTCCTTATTCATACCCCACTACGCACGGCTGAATTTGATCATGCATTCACACGTATAATAATAATAATAATAATAATAATAATAATAATAATAATACTATTATTATTATTATTGTTATTAATTCCTTACATTTCTTACTACTCAAAGCAATTTGTAAAAATAAATAAGTAAATAAATAAAATAACAGAAAGGAAGCCCCCCGGACACAAACCAGTGATCATTTAACTGCGAGTCAGCAATCTTACCACCACCTCTTCCTTATAGATACGCGCATTATAATTTTGAGCACTACGGGTAAGTAATAGCTATTTTCTTTTGTAAGTCAATCAAAAATGCTTAAGCCTAAAAAAAGATCGCCCTATCAAAATAAGAGACTCTTTCACCTTGTTGAAGTGAATCATCTTTAAATTAAATGCTGCCAATAAGGAATAATAGAAATCACCGCGCTGCTTTCTAACTTTGACGAACTAAAGTTTTATTGGGTGAAAAAAAAATGATCGTCCGTGACAGATACACTTAATCAGCAGTATGTGCGACCCACGATGTGTGAGTTTGAGTATTTGTGTTGTGTACGCGCGTGTGTTTGGTTTTCTCAGTTTTACAATAAAAACAGACCTCAGTTATTTGTGAAGCAGGAATATTCTGATCAATCTGGTCCCTGATCACTGATAAACATTCAGAAGAAACAGCGCTATTCCAGTGTTTTCCTCCATAACATCCTTTCAGCAAACAGGACTAAGTTCCTTGCTGAACCAGATCGCCCTTTAATGAAATGCTGCCAATACGGAATAACAGAAATCACCGGGCGGCTTTCGGTCAATGATAAACCAGCGTCTGTTGAGGTGAAAACATGGGAGGTACTGCGGTTGCACTCAATGCTTCCTGGTAACTCAGCTTTTGAGAAGAATCTGTTTTATGGGGTGAAAAAATAATCGTCCTTGACAGATACGCTTAATCAGTAGTACGTGCGACCCACGATTTGTGAGTGTGAGCGTGTACGTGCTTGTGTGTGGTTTTGTTAGTTTTACTATAAAAATAGTTAAACATCAGTTATTTGTGATGCGGGAATATTCTGGTCATTTTGATCCCTGATGAACATTTAAAGAAACAGAGCAACTCCAGTGTTTTCCTTCATAAAATCCTTTCAGCAAACAGGACTAAGTTCCTTGCTGAAGCAGATCGCCCTTTAATGAAATGCTACCAATACGGAATAACAGATGTCACCAGGCGGCTTTCCACCAATGATAAACCAGCGTCTGAGGAGGTGAAAAAATGGGACGTACTGTGGTTGTGATTAATGCTTTCTAGTAACTCTGCTTTTGAGAAGAATCTGTCATGGGAGGGACAAGAGGGAGCGAGTGAGGCGGGTACAATGAGCCGGGGCGGGACGGAGCGAGGCGAAGAGGCGGGTATCTGCGCGAGTGTTTTAAATAATGAAAGGAAAAAAAGTGCTTTGAAATCGAGGACCCCCAACAAATAGGGCTTACGAAACAAAACGCGACAGACAAGCGTATGCTGCTTGTATAAAATGTTCACAATAATTACAACAGTGTTGAAGCAATGATGAAGCGAAAGGGAGATGCTAAACATGGGTGACCGCGTTGTGCCTGCCCATAAATCCCAACCAATGTATATATCTGAACCGATCTATCTGAACCAATATATATATCAGAACGGATGTATCTGAACCGATGTATATATCTAAACCAATCTATTTTAACCAATATATATATTTAAACCAATGTATATCAACCAATATATATATCTCAACCAATGTATATATTTGAACGGATGTATTCAAACCAATGTATATATCTGAACGGATGTATTCAAACCGATGTATATATCTCAACCAATACATCCCAACCAATGTATATATTTGAACCAAAATATATATCTGAATGGATGTATTAAAACCAATGTATATATTCAAACCAATGTATCTGAACCGATATAAATATCTGAACCAATGTATATATTTACAAACCAATCTTTTTTTCCTGAACGGCCCCTCATATTTATGGGTGTGTATTTTTTTTAACAGGTATTGATATTTGTTTTGTTGGTCATGCATACAGTAGCTTACCTTTCCAATCTATTCTACTAAAATTCTTCATGATATAGCATTCAATACAATTTCTGGTGGATGTGGGAGAAAACAGGAGCACCTGGGCATAAAAACCAAAGTGGACTGAAGGAATATATAAACTAATCACCAGTAATAACTGGGAATGGATTTGATCAGTCCCCTTGTAGCTGTGAAGTAACACTACTACTATTAAATAACCACTATCTAGCCACAGATTAGAAACACCTGATCTAGTTCAGGGTCACTGGTAAATTATAAAATATAATGATTAAATGCTAAAAAAAAAGATAAAAAAGTGTATGCTTGACCTTTTAAAAGTATATTACAGGTAATTCATTACAGAAGAAAGTGAAGAAGATATTACAAAATGAGGTAATGAAATCAGTTGAGAAATAAAACAAGAAATTGGCAGCACATTCTTGTAGTGCATGTCAGCATCCTTTTCTCGTATTAAATTAAACACATAAAGCATAAACAAATACACATGTATTAATATCACTGAAAATGTGCAGAGTCAGAAAGTTTGTTTTGTTATGGATGAAAATAAAATTAAATAAATATTATAGAGTGCTGGAGAAAAGAGAACTTTTTATTTAGTTTCTCTTTATCATACAAATTTTTAGCTGGACTGGGTATAATATAAATATATTATACTATAATAGAGAGAGGGAGATCGAGAGCCTGAGCAGGTGACAAAGGATACCACAAAATTGGTGAGCGCAGGCCTTGAGTATTTTTTCCTGTGTGTAGCCTCCCCAGTTGTCTTCTCACTTGGTTATAAATTATGGACAGCCCATACTGATCATCAGAGGAGGACTCGTCACTAGCCATACCAGCTGAAGTACTAGGAGGTGTTGATGCAGTAGAGATGGCACTGGGAGACTGGCTATTGGAAGAAAGTGTCAGTGGAAGGCAGGAAAACATAATAAAATCATTTTTCAGTGCCTTAACTTGGTCTACATTCTCTTAAAGCACCTGAGAACTGGATTTCTTGAGACCAGTATTTGTCCCCAGTCATAATATAATATAATAGAATTATATTAGTGTTTAGTTAAATAATGACTTTAAACGTGACCAGAGATGGACTGGTATACTATTCAGATAAACAAAAATGGTTCCATGGAGGCATAGGAACTCCCTTCTTTTGTTTCATAATTTGAAAAGTGAAATTCATATTAAATGAAATATTTTAATTTCAGGTGTAGCCATCATACATCAATGATAAAGAAAAATATATTCAGTCAAACTCATTTAACAGATACTGTGTCTTTATGTGGCCTATTCAACTACAGTATACATAATGTTTTAGAGATCATTTTCTTTTAACATCCAGTCTACTGAAGTTATGTGCAGAGTCATACTTGGGAACAAATCCTCTTAGGCTGCCACCATTAGGATTTCTATCTTATATTATCCTATAGTGCTCTATACTAACATTTATTCTTATAATAATCTTTAAACCTAATCCTTATTCTTATTCCTATCCTGTCCTGTCTATTATATCTACTCTTATCTTAATCTTTATACTTAATCTTTATACTTATTCTTATCCTAACCAATTCTATATTTTTGATTTGTATTCTTATGCTTGTCCTAATCTTTATACTTGAAGTTAATAATTAATTCTTAATTTTATTCCCATCATTTCCTATCCTATATTTTTATCCCAATCTTTATATTTAATACTTACACTTATATGTAACTTGTCCTAATCCTTGGTCGTGATTTCTGATTCTCTCAATGAGCTTATATAAATGTATACACTCTTATTTGTTAGCACCTGTTTCTAATATGTTCCAACCTGCCTGCACCCTGACATCTATCCCCTTTCTTCCCCAAACCTTATCAATTATAAAGCCAAGGCTGTTTGGAGAGAATTCCAGAAGCACTGCGGTCATGGCAAGAACAGATCATGGGTGCAATGCCAGTAGAAGACAGGACATACTTGTTCTGACTGCCACACTTACTCATACCAGGCCAGTTTAGAGGTAAAACATAATCAGACACATGTGTTTTAAAGCATGTGGATGGAAAGCCAAGGGTTCTCACAGTGGACTGGATGGGATTTAAATTAAAGTGATGAAACACCATCAGTAACTGAGTGTATTTCCATGAAGCCCTTGTGCCCCAACAATCAATACAGAATATTTTGTAACCATATAAGTGTCATATTTCATAAGATTAATCAAGAAAAGTAAAACTGTCTCCAGTTGGATTTAAAAATTTCCCACTAGCAAAAATGCTTTCTTCTTAAACTTTCTATTATCTAATGAAGTGCTCTAATAAAATTTGACTTTATTCTTTTATCTCAGAGTCTAAACTAAGCAAGACCATGCTATAAACATAAACTGCTATATTAGTTATTTATTTGACTGAAAAATAATACTTTCAAGTGTGCAGAGGATTATGGATAAAATGAACTTGGTTTTCATTACATTCTTAAAAATTCTTTGCTTTTTGACTGTCTCTCTGGTTCACTTTATATCTTTCATTAATAGCTTGTGTCAATTTAATTTTTATTCTATTTAATGTATTCATTGATAGTGTGAGATCAGTGTATAGGGTCCAAATCTTTGCTCATGTGCAGCTTCTAATGATGTTTACATTTACTTATTTGGCTCATAGCTTTATCCAAGGTGACGTACAACATTTATGATACAATTAGTTACGTTTCTTTTGGTTTTCCAATTGGAGTACAGACAGGTCAAGTGACTTGCTCATGGTCACACAGTGTCAGTACCTCAGGGTCCAAACCCCTTAACCACTACATTACACTACCTACAAAGGTGATGTCCAAGTGAAGTATTCCTTATAATCTTTGGTGTTAATCCACCCCAAAAACATGCCTGTTAGGTTAATTAGTAAATGTGCCCACCAATGAACTGGCACCTCATACAGGGTTGGTTGGTTCCTGCCTTTTGTTTAATCCATCTAGGATGGCTCTTAACGTCTTCACTTCCTCAGTTAGAGCAGGCATGATAATAAATGGATAAAATATTCTGATTTTACAAAACAAGTTATATTTACAGCAGAAAATATAAAACACAGGTAAGTGGAAAATTATGGGGAAAGTATTGAAATAATAATACATATAATGTTAAAACACACAAGAGAATGCCATTATTCAACAGCTACAGAGCTAGTGTGCATTTTAATCTCAATTTGCATGGTGAGAGAGAACACAATGTACTTTAAGTGGGAGACAGAAAGGGAGAAAGGGAGAGACCATGAAAAGCTGAATGATGTTTCACAGAAAAAAGTGATTACAGGCTTCTGATTAACTAGAAAGGCAGCTTTGCAGGGTGCACACCTTCACCTACATTTACACAGCAGAGTATAAACAGTAAAGACCCCAAGATACTTCAAAGCATCATACTTGTGCAGATTATCCTCAAATGACAGGCGGCCTGAGTAATCATGCCTTCTGAAGAGGGTTATTTGTTCACAGGCACCAACAGTCCATGCAAATTACTCTAATTACACATAGAAAAGCTGCAATACAGTCCAGACAAGATATTATACAAGGAATAATCAAAAAGTGACAGATAATTGAGCTCAAACTTGGCACTTTGACTCCAGGTCACATCTAATTCACTGCCAAATATTGGACCGGTATGAGTGTATCTAAACTATCCAGTCAAGGTCTGTTTCAACCTGCTTGATCCAATTCTGGTCAGGATTAGGTACATACAAAAATCAATCCAATCCTAAGTAAAACAATTAAACTGTTAATATGGGATGCTAATCCAACAAAAGGTTTAGTTGGGCACAACATTTAGTTGTTGGTCTTGAGACCCAAATAAGACCTTGGATTTCCAAGAAATGACATTAAACCCAAACATAATCAACTAGGTTATTAATGGTGTGCATGCATTAATTCCTTAATTTATAAGATAAAACTCCATGTCAAAATATCTGAAATCAAGAGAAATTATTCATCCTGAGTACCAGTCTGTCTTTAGTACTAAATAGGCACTGCAGAGCTAACAAAGCTGAGTTTACTCCTATAAGCCCAAGTACATGTGTGACTGTATTTCTTTATGCCCATTGTAGACTGGCCTAATCAAGATCAGATATCTGCCTTGCATCTGCTGATTCCAGAATAGCATCCTTGAATGGATAAGCAGGTCAAAAATCAGTCAAGTAATGGATACAGTGTGTAACTCTGTTTCATTACATCGCTAAAGCAATTGTCATTCCTAGTTAAGGCATGCACTTTTCTTCTTTAATTATTTCTTTTAAGTGCTACCATGCTTCATAGCACCACATTAGGCTTCCATACGTTCTGGTTTCTAGCTTTTCATTATTGCAATTAGTTACTGAAATAACTTAGATTCTGTTTCTTTCCCAGCAGTTCTTTTGGCATGAAACTTCTGGTGGGGCCACACACACCTGGGAAAGAAAATGAGAGGTGCTGTCAGAATGGTTAGAGCTATACTGAGAAGTTATTCCGATGATGTGTGTGTGTGTGTGTGAGTGAGTGGGAATGAGTTAATGTGTGTGAGAGAGAGAGAGAATCAAGGACTCAAAGAACAGAATTTACCAGACCTGGCAATCTCTAGAATGATCTTGTCTTAAATTGAGTGATGGAGTTTCGGAAAGTGACTGCAGATGACACTATGTGAATGGTGTGAGGTGGAGCCGATGAGGTGAATTTGTGAGCAGGCGAGGTGCCAAAGAAAAGATCATTTAAGCTACATGGAAATGAGCCATGGAAGATTGGAGTGGTGGCACTTGCCTTAAGGTTTCGAGGAAGGAGACAACCTCCAGCAAACCTTACGTGAGGGAATGAGGCAGAGACACTGCATTTCACAATGAATTTACCTACTAGTATAAATGATGATAAAAGTCAGGTAATGGCATAGAAAATTCACTAAAAATGAAAGTCTATCAAGACAATATTTTGTCATACAGTACAACCACTATAAGGCAGTATACAAAGATTATCTCAGCATCAAATACTAAATGCAGAAAGCAGAAATGCAAATGAATATTAATAAATTTCAAATTTTTGTTCAATGGGCAACGTGCAGAATCATACCGTAAGGTAAAACACAAATTGTGATAATGATGATACTACTCCAAAATAGCAAGAGCTCACACACCCTTCCCAAAATGTCCATGGAAGGTAAAAAAGCTCACGTCACGCATGTGGCATAGTCAGTCTTCTAGTTTTATATTCAAAATGTGTAAAAGTATGCTTTTTTATGGAGATGTTATTAATGCTTACTTCCAGCATTGTCCTTCCTAAACAGTAAACCAAAGCATCATGGGAGTAATTCTGTATTCATGGAAGTATTCTGGAAATACCTTAATAATATTTCAGCCAAAAGCATAAGCTTTGCATGTTTTGAGCATATGACTGGATAACTGATACATGAAAAACTTTTCCAAAATAGCGCCTCCACTACTTCAGGTTCACATACCTTGATCTGATTAATTTTTTTAAATTAGCTGATGCTTCTGTAATACATTAGTCTAGAATCAGCATTCTTTATGTGTGTTACGGGCTTGATTAGCTTTCATTCATCCATTTTCCAAACTGCTTATTCCATCCACAGTCATGAGGAACAGTAGTCTATAATGGAGCTAACCTGGACAGGCTGACAATGCATCAAAGGGGAAACTCGCATACAGGGCTGATTTAGAAATGCCCATCCACCTGACATCCTTTAGGATGTTGTAAGAAAACCACAGCAACCAGAGAACATCTATGGAAATAAATTGTAGTTGTGCAAGCAGGCAATGCCTGGGCACAGGATTTGAACCACTGACTCTGGAATTGTAAGGCAGGAGTGCTGACCGTATGCCACTATACATGATCATATACTCTCTCCCACCCATTCTCAAATGCATTACTTTATTACATTTAAACATTTGTAACCCTGAAAAGACTTGTCTGTCATAAATGACTTTAGAAATAAATCAGCCCAGTAACCATAGTAATGCAGCCATCAAAGAAAGTCAAGTGAGACATTGACTGTATAGTCATGTAAATACATCAGAATAAACAAGATAACCTCCATTGATGCTGTACCACTACTACTTCAGCCAAGCCAAAAGAAAAAACATACTGTAAGAATGAAAAGTGTAAGAAATAATTAAATAAACTGGAGAAAAGCAACCGCAAACTAGGTACTGTACTATAAAGTGCAACGTATGGTAGAATCAGTGGAAATGAAAATGCTGAAGAAAGAAACAACAGAAATCACAGCCTCAAAGTTAAACCCTTAATATTGAGTTCACCAATGTTTTCTCTCTGTGTTTTTTCACAGATTATGCAAATTTTAAACATTTATTATTTTATTCTTTTGCCTATTTAGCTAGGGAATCTGAGAACCACCATGAACTTTCTGATAACAATGTCTGAAGTATTTACTGTGCGTGGTGAAACCAGAAAATATGCTCAGAAGTCTAATACTGGTGTGTGTATGTGTTTTTACTATTTGGGTGAGAAGAAGGAGCTAATATTGATGGAGACCCCCTTCCTTCTTTCTCTCAGCTGGAATCTTAAAAAAACTAAGCTTTTCTCAATATTCTTTCTTTGCTTGAGAACACATAGCCTGCAAGAAGGAGCATCACCTGGGAGTGGAATGGTGATCAGCATCTTACTGACCTGGATAGGAAAGGCCCATGCTGTCCATACTCCACTGTACATTGAGGGCTCTACAGTTCAATTGGACAACAGCACCAAATTCCTAGGTAACACCTGGCAGCTGGACATACTTGGTTAGTTAATACCACCTCCACAGCCAAAAAGGCACAGCAGTGTCTCCACTTTCTTTGTTGGCTGAGAAAGGTAAGCCTATCTGCTCACATGCTGAGTCCATTCAAAGCGTTCTGGCCAGCTGCATCACCATCTGGTTTGGGGACTAAAGTGTCTCTGACCACCAGATCCTACAATGGATAGTGTACACAACAGAGGGAAAAAAAACTGGGACCTCTCTGCCCTCCATTAGTGACAGTTTTATCGAGTGTTGAAGCATTGTGGATGACTGCTCACCCCCTGCCCATAATCACTTTCTCCAACTTCCATCTGGCAGAAGGTTCTGTAGCATCTAAACTAGCTCTACCAGGTCCTGTAACAGCCTCTACCCTTTGGCTGTCCAGACTCTGAACTCTGTGCTGACTCCCTGCCCTCAAATCTGCTCCTCGTAGTTTATTCATATGCAGTTCATATGTAGTACATTTGTTACATTTGCTACTATTGTAGTTTTTGTATTATTAGTTGTTATAATTTATTTATTTATTGCTATCCATTTCAATTTATTATTGTATACTCATTGACCTATTATTTTACTATTTATAGTACAGTATAGTATAGTTCTTTACTTGTGCTGCCTTTGTCTTGTGTTTATGGATATGTTGCAGTGAAATCTTGTTGAATGTTATTTTGTACTACTGTAAGCTGCTATATAGTGTATGGATAATATGAAAATAAATCAACTTGACTTGACCTGCTACGTCTGCTTGGATTGAATGAAGGTTTAAAGCACCCAGGTATTATAGTTTGGTGTACTGCCTAATATCTACTACTAACAGTTTTAACTCAATAAAATACATCTTAGATGTTAAAGCTTAAAAGTCAATGCCTTTGTCTGTTTATTACTAGTGAGCTGAGAGTCTAGATTGTCTATTCTTTGTCTAGCTAAGGTCTTATGGGAACTTGAGATGAATTCCTCTGTTGGCGGTAAAACTGAATTGGAAATTAATAACAGTCCAAGTCAGCAAGCAGATTGCAAATAGAGGTCCCTAGGGTTGAATATGCAGGATACAACAGAGACATTGGTATAGGGTAAGAGCGCAGAGGTAATAGGTATATAGCTAGTCTTGATATTTCTTCCTGTTCTCCATTAAGGACAGAACCTAAGAGGTTAATTAGTGCCTTTCATGTTAGGTGATCTGATAGGTTTACTGAAGAACATGCTGTAATTCATATATTTCATGTAAATACATACATTTCATGTATGTGTTTCATTTTTAAGTAGTATGCTGGAATAAAGAGTGATGAGCAAATTCAAAACATATACAGTATATTGTATTATACATCTCAGTGAGGGTGACATGGTGACACAGTAGTCAATAAGTCAAGTGAAGTGAGTCGCAATTTTCTCATGGTCATTGTCTTTATAGAATTGACATGGGTGCTCCATGTGAGTAGGTTTTTCTCCAGGCACTGTGCTTTTGGGGTTTTTGGATAGTTTGTGTATATAATAATTACAATGTGATGAGTTAAAACTACATTTTAGATATATCAAATATTATTTTAACAAGTCAAAATTTCATTGCAAGTTATCTACAATTTATTTGTGACTAATTAATGTGACAATTAGAGATATCTATAGTCAAATAATGACTAGTCAGAATGCAAATCAGAGATATTTATAAAGTACTTAGGAATAGACACTACTGTGGTATTTATACCACTGACTTCTATTAGGCTTGACATCAATAACTTTTTTTGTGCTCCAATGATCAGGATGTTTTCCCAAGGATTATGAATTTGTTGTCAAATTTGAAATGAAAAGGCTGGCTGCAGCATGCTCTTAAACCCGGGGAATGGCTTATGATATCTTCATAAATAATGAAATCTAAATCATAATAATAATTCCAGCAAATCATCATGTAATTTAATGAAAATGGAACACTTTATTAAATATGAAAACAGGAATGTAAATCAGTTCTCCGCTTTCTTTCTTACAATAATGCTTATAATGCAATAATATAATAATGAACAAAACTATCAAACTGTCGAACAAAACACGACAGTAGTTTGCAACTCGGACCAGTCCATGTCAGAATCTGAACAACAGTATGTGCTGCCACCACCATAGTCGTCTACAGCACAAGAACCCTGTGCTTCTCTATCTAGCTTTAGCCTAATCAAGCTGCAAATGCCCAACAGTTTTTGTCTCTTTATATGCATTTTGCAAGACAATATCAGTGATATGTGAGCAGTAGGACAGTTTATATCCTGGCTTAAATTCTGATAGTATGTTTCTGAAGAATGGGCTGTAAATATCTCTGACCCATCTGATTAGACCCCTGGGCATTTTTAATGGTTTCTGGGCTTTTGTTATTGTTGTTGTTTTTTGCCAAACACTGTTGATGCTTGGGATGTTAAGCATGCCAAAATGTTAGATGTGTTACTAGAGCAGTGGCATGTTTGGTCATTTGGTTTCTTGGCTTTAGCTCCTGATCTGAAGTGTCCAGTCCCTGATATTCAAGATGGCAGCCTCCCACCTATTGTATGCTCTCTAATAAGCATGGCTTTCCGAAAGTCTTCCTGTTCATGGACCTCAAAAAACTCCAAGAGGGACCCCTGACCCTAATGTTCAGTGGCATTAACAGAGGGGCAGAGAGTCCCTAATAAGTGTGTATACTAGCCATGTCCTTGACCCACAGTAAGGACCAACAGTGTTGCAGAACTTCTGTTTTTTTTGATATGCAGGTCATGTGTACCTACAGGATGGTCCAGATCTAATTATGTAGATCTAGATCGTCTGGATGACTTTGATTTATGCAGGGACAATTCCACCTCGGCGTGAAGACTATTTTTCATGTCGTCAGTTCGTACACTTCTTGATGGTCCGGGATTTTTCGAGTGATTTTCTATGTAATAAACTTAATAAGTTATAACGTGATTAAAATTGCATAACTAGATCTGGACCACCCTATACATAAAATCCAAAGACATTACCTTCAAAACTTTGGTTTTGTTCTTTCAGAATTCTCCTAGCCTTTGTTCACCATTTCATTGTTAGTAAAGAAGCAAATGCCTAAGTGATTTGACCACTGATGAGTCAAGAATTTGTGATAATTAATATATTAATGTTTATTAATGTACAGTATAATTAGTATAGTGATGTTTTATGACATCCTTAACTTCCATGGAATCTTTCATTAGATAAACCTATAATTTTATTTTGACTAATTATATTGGCAGGTTTTTTCAGAAAACCTTCAGTCTGAACCTTCACAGAGGTCAGTGTAAGGGCTACTACCAATTTTTAGATATATTAAATAGGAAATTAGCACAAGATGATAAATGATAAAATGGCTTGCCAGAAGGATACTCTAATACCAGTCAAGCATGGGAGTAATGATAAAGGTCTTGAGAATCCAATGCTGAGCAGCAATTAATTCAATAGTTTAGTTACATCACTGTGAGCACGCAATGAATTTTTAATTAAGCCTAATCAATTATTTGAATTAAGTCAGTGCTATTGTTAATGAGAGGAAACTTCTATTATGGTTCTATCAAGGCAAATTTATAGATTTGTTTTTTGTGGTGTCTATCCATCCATTTACTTAACCTACTTCATACAAATTACATTTACTTATTTGACAACTTACAACATTTATGAAACAATTGATTACATTTCTTTTGGTTTTCCAATTGGAGCACAGACATGTCAAGTGACTTGTTCATAGTCACACAGTGTCAGTAGCGGGATTTGAATCCACAACCTCAGAGTTTGAAGTGCAAAGCCTTAACTATTATGCCACACTGCCTGCATACACTTAATGGTTGAAGGGAGCCAAAAGAGCAGCATGCAGTCAAAAGGAAGGAATCCATCTAGGAAAGTCAGGTGTATATCCACATTCACTTACCCAACAAGCCAATTTAGAGCTGCGAGTTAATTTTATATGCATATTCTTGGGATGTTGGAGAACTCCAAGGGACAAGAGTCAGGCAGACATATTTTAATGTGCAAACTCCATTCTATCCTGTTCCTTTAGACTGCTGGTTAATGACTCTGAGCATTTGGGTTTAGATCCCTAGCTAGTTACTGACTTACAGAGTTTGTATTTTATTCCCAGCTATTTCTCCTTATTTACTGGACTTCACCCCACATCTCAAAGAAGTGTGTAATATGGTAACTGTTGAGTCAAAACTGGCCTGGCAGGAGTGAGAATGAGTGTGAGTGTGTACATGAGTGATGGGCTGGAGCCTTCTTCAGGGCTTATCCCTGCTGTGCACTGTGTTGTCTGGAAACATTCTGACCTAACTGGATTAAGTGGGTTCAGCCATTACGTAAATGGATGGGTGAATGGAAGGAGGGACATTTGGATGCATATTTATTCTTTCAAACAAATTAATTAATGGATACAAAATAAGAATTTTCTGTACTGTCTTTATTTATTCTTTTACTTATTACACTGAAATTAATATTTGTGGAAGAAAAATAGACATTGTCATGTAAGTAACCCAGTGTCTACAACTGTCAGGATCTCTTATGTAGGAAGACACATTTTGTGCAATAAAATCAGTCAGTCAGTCATTTTCCAACTTGCTATATCCTAACACAGGGTCAAGGGGGTCTGCTGGAGCCAATACCAGCCAACACAGGGCACAAGGCAGGAACAAATCCCCAGGCATGGCGCCAGTCCACCGCAGGCAATAAAGTCTTGGTTAATATTAAAAAGCATAGCTCAAAGAGTGAAATTCTGTGGAAAATGCAAAAATTGACCAAAACAAGCCCTGTAAGAATTTACGTAGTAAGGAATGGTCAATTGGGCTGCACATGGGCACAGCGGTAGGCCTGCTATTTACTAATAAAAAGACTAGGGCTTCAGTTATGTAGGTTTTCTCCCATAGTTTAAAAACATGGAGGTTGTGTGAATTGGAGTTGCTAAACTCTGTGTGTATTCACACTTTGTTGGGCTAGCAACCTGTCTAGATGTTGTTTCTGCCTTTCTCGATGATCACTGGAATAGGCATCATCTGATTTGTCATTCTGCTGTCAGGTTAAGAAAACAGAGGGGTGGAACAGTCTAGTAAGATATGCAATGTATTAGGAACATGAATTGAAACAAAAATAACAGAAAATACAATAGCAAACAGTCTAATAGAATAAAGTTACTGTAGTTTTCATGTGTAAAGAAGCTGATAACCTCCCAGTAGCTTCAGGAACTATTAAGGAGATTTTGGTCTCTCTTTTGAAGATTGAAGAGAGAGGAGAGTTAATAAGAATAAAAAGGCTAAAATCATATAAATTGTCTAGACTAGTTTTAATTTGTTTAGAGTGCTAAAGATGTTTGTGAATACATGCTATATTTATACTAATAAAAGGCAAAGCCCTCACTGACTGACTCACTCACTGACTCATCACTAATTCTCCAACTTCCCGTGTAGGAAGAAGGTTGAAATTTGGCAGACTTATTCCTTACAGCTTACTTACAAAAGTTAAGCTGGTTTCATTTCAAAATTGTACACGTAACTGTCATAACGGTCGACAACGTCCACCATGTTGAACTTTCTTATTTATGGCCCCATCTTCACGAAATTTGGTAGGCGGCTTCCCTGCGCTAACCGAAACCAATGTACGTACTTATTTCAGTGGTATGACGCCACTGTCGGCCGCCATATTGAACTTTCCAACGGTCTTTGTTACTTATGGGCCCATCTTCAAGAAATTTGGTACGCGGGTTCCCAACGCTAACTGAATCCTATTTATGTACATATATACGTCCATAGCCTGCAGCTCGTCGCGTGTGTGGCGCGGGTCCCCATCCCAACGCCTCCCACGTTGTTGGCTGCCTGCCTATATAAGGCCCTCTGTCGCTCCGGTCTCTACATTCCCTTCCTTGCTTCGCCACGGGATTCACGTCTCCCTGCTGATAACTACAGCCTTTTTATTTAATCCACGGCTTCTGCCCTGTTTTATTGTTCATTTATTATGATTATAGTTATTGTGTAGGTATTTTAGACTTACTTTAACATTGTTCAGGTACCCATTTTCTTTATCGTTCCAACCGTACCCCCATTAACATGTCTATCGAGGTGATCACCATCAATCAAAGAACTGTCACTTACCGAGTGGTTTCCATGCCCGGAGATGGCATCTATCTTTTCCATTCTCTGTGTTATATATTGCGCGGCCATATCAGGCTCACTCTTGATATCTGGAGGAACATTGTGTCTTATGTATTGAATGACTGGGACAGGTTCAAGGTGTGGACTGATGACGGTGCAGGAGATAATTATACTACACAGGAGCACTATAAGAGTGAAATGCTTAAGCCCTTCACCTATGGTTCTGCATGTGAGTTGATGGCTGCCACTGAATTGTTCGGTTGTCGCTTTCAAGTGTACCAAAATGGCCAAATATTCTACACCTTTCGACTACCGCCAATGCCTCTTAAACATCTTAGATTCACAGGTGACGATTTCAGTAGTAGACACTTTGATGCTTATTAATATTTAAACTCTCAAAAGCTGGATGTGAAGTTATTGATGAAACCGGTTGAATGCTTACAACGCTTGACAGATGCCGAATGTCACTTCAACACAAGTCCTGCAAATACTGTCGTATATGAAACAAACCATGAAACTCAAACTGATTATGACACCAGCAATCCAAGCTGTGAGATTTAAGACAAGATTACTTTTCACATGGCCAACTGTACGTTGCATGCTCAAGAGTAAGCTCAGCGCACCGCTTGGTCATATTACAACCGGAGGGCCGAACTGACAATGTGGTATACAAAGAGATCCTTAACAAATAATTATTGGTATATTTTCCCTCAGTCTAACAAGGTTTAATGTTCTTCTTAATAGAAATTTTAAGGCAGTACTTCGCTGCTGCGAAGCGCGGGTATTTTGCTAGTCTATATATAAAGTTCAACATCTGTCTGTCTGTCTGTCCGCTTTTCACGAGACAACTGCTTAAAGGATTTAGATTGGGTTTTTTTCTATAATTTGCTTAAACATTCTGATTGTGAGACTTCTCTCATCGCGATAAGTATCACAGTTCGCTTGCGGTGCCGATTTATTTAAGTGAATCAGAGAGAGATGGAGGCTGTGGGCCGAGGGGAGGGCGGTGGGGCCCTCCACACTCACGCACCAGCCTCCGTTTGAGTCAGTCTACCTCTCACCACGTGTTAGAGTGTACCTTGCCTCCGCTCAGCTAGCTATACCTGTCTGTTCAACATCTAGACATTTTTAAGGAGTAACATTTCACATTTTGAGTGAGAGATCACAACTACATGTGTTTTAGAGGGTACCTTCTCATTGGCAGAGATATTACAGCTATGTGTTCTTCTCCCCATTCAGGGGACACTCTCCCGTCAGAGCTGAACACAATCAGATAAGGTGCCAACATTTGACATTGGAGCGTACCTATCTTCTGCTTGGCCAGAATTACATTTTTAATTTCTTTTTATTGATTGATTGTCCTGTTTCACTACTACATGGGTGGCGCTGCGATGGACAGCTAGTACAGTATATATAAAACCGTAATACACCTTTTTCCAGAATTCATTACACACTAGGCAACCTAGGGGAATTCAGGTTATACTATATAAAAGGTAATTGATCTAATCCAATTAAATATAGGATAGTACTGTACAACATGGAATAGTACAATTTTCTGTGTGACAGGTTAATTAGTGGAGACAACTATTAAAGAAACGATCAAGCATCACTCACTTAGGAGATATAGTCATATTAATGAACAATCTGTATGAGTTTAGATAGGAGAGATTGTGTTTCACATATTTGAGGAAGCATCAAAAGCATTTAACCAGAGAACACATATGATTTTATTCATTTTGGCTTTCAAATTTGTTTGATAAGTTACTATGGTTAATGAGAGGCTAATGATCAAACTAAAAGAACTGGGAGTTCAAAGTGCAGTGTGCAGATGGTGTCGTAAATTAAGATTATTACTTGTTTGTTATGTGCTGCATAATAGATTTTTATTATGGAAAATAGGGTTTGAATTTATTTTTAATAATTTTGAAAAACTTTTATGTTTATATTGGTCTTTACCACCTTTTGTTTATGTGACACATGACCGCAAGCGGTACGTAAATTATGTATGTAGATGTTCAGCTATAAATTCACTGGCTATGCAACATAGCTTCATTCCTCAGTGGGCAGATTCTTTCAAAAACATCTTTTATTGTGGTTAGTATATTTTTCAAGTAGGCCTAGCGCTACCTTCTGTCCCTGACTTATCTTTTGATATGCCCTTGTGTTTTGTTTGCTGGGGTTATTACAACTCTTTTGGTTCTAATTTTCCCCTCTCCCTCATTACGAGTCTGCCGAATGTGACATCTTCTGGTCTCCTTGCATCTCACAATATTGTGTGTAAATGCTTTCTCAACAGATGGTTGCAAAAGAAAGCAAAGGATCATGGGGAAAATAGGCTTTTTAGAATTATGTAATTTTAAAAGTGAGATTCTACAGCTAGGATCACTTATTGTTTTAATGTCTGTTAACTACAGCATATAGTAGACACCTTAAAGTCTGAAGATTTGTTCATAGTCCTGGAAAACGTTCAAACTCAGATACATTTGCTACAGATGAAATTTAAAGCAAGGGTTTATAATACGTACACAA
The DNA here is from genome assembly GCF_016835505.1 of Polypterus senegalus. NCBI lineage: Eukaryota > Metazoa > Chordata > Cladistia > Polypteriformes > Polypteridae > Polypterus > Polypterus senegalus. The sequence goes on along the minus strand of NC_053163.1, from coordinate 120,834,262 downwards.
TGGGAAGTCTAACAATTGAAAGTGCCCTTTATGAGAAGGACTTAAGAGACATCGTCAACACCACATCCAGACAGGGTACTGAAGTAGACAAAGCTAATTAGATATTAGGTTACATGACACACTTTGCTGTGTACAAATGAAGGTTATTCTTAAGCTTTACAACAAACTTGTGAGGCCCCACCTGGAATATTGTGCATGGTTTTGGTTGCCATACAACAAAGCAGACATGAACACTCTGAAACTAGAGTTAGATTCTTTGATAAAAGTAATGTCAAGTGCTTGTTAACCAATCCACAGGAGGGAGAAAAACAAATTGCAATTAAATCATGAGGTAACAAAAAAACACTTATCGTGCTCAGACTTTAGTAAAAAAAGAATGTGAAATCAGATCGACTGAAGCTTTAATTAATGGAGAGGTGTCAGGACATGTTTGGATTAAATGCATTAGGCATGCCAAGAAACCTTCTTGACTGGCAATATATGCAGCATATAGGCTGTAGACATCTATACAGTTTTACAGACGGACATAACAGGCTTGTTTTATTAGATAACATTTTCCCCACTTCATTTAAAAGTTAATCCTTTACCCCCACATTTAATTTCTTCATTACACCTGATGTCTTTAGCCAAATAAGATCAATTCAATTTACATTATGTTTAACTTCATATCTATTAGGAAATTACATTTGATTAGACTCAAATAAGCATGGACAACTTGGCAAGGCTTTTTGAAACTTATGCCAGTGAAATGGCTTGAAAAATAATTGAATGTTCTTACCGTATTACTACCAGCATAAATGGATGGAATGTATACAACTTTGTAAGTCACTTTGAACCTGCACATTCCTGTTCTAATGATGAAAATGAAAGGTATTAGTATAATGAGGCCATGCGTCAAACTATGAAAAATATTCAGACAAAATTAGTATGTTTAAGAAGATGAGTTGATTTATTTATCTTCTGTAAGCAGGCCATATCTACTCTGTAATCATGCCCCATAGGCTGCACCCACTGCAAAAAACAATATTTCAATAAAGTTGTAAAATCACAAATGCTTGCTGCTTATGATACCTCAGCCATGAAAAACAGCCATTATTTTATCAGGCAGTAAACACTTCAAGAAAGCGTTTTAGACTTTCTTGAAGTTGATGTTCACTAAATCCAACAAAAAATCTAAATCAGAAAAAAAAACAGATTCCTTCTTGATCAAAGGCAATTCAGGAAATCTGCTACACGAAAGAAAGTTCCCATAAATAACATGGATTTGTATCTAACATAGATTATTAGTGAAACAACAAGAACATTCTACCCATTAGCTTTTGACCAGCTTTTCATAGTGAGTATTGCAATAGTAACATGCGTAGCTGAATAAACCAAGCCAGCCTTCCTGTAGCAATAGTCTATGTGTACTTCTGAGAATTCCCAGGAGTTCTCAGGCCACCCAGGAGATGTAGCCCTTCAGAGTGTCATGGGATTACCTTGGGCTCAATTTCTCACTCTATTGTGCAGACTGAGCCCAGTAACCCTTCACCAAAAAGACGTTTATGGCCACTTATACCCGGAAAGCTCACTGTTTCACTCAGTACCCAGAATTCTTGAGAGTTGTTGATTTGTAAATTATATCAGAGGGTATTTTAAAAGATAGTATAACAAGAACACTCACTTTACATCACTTTTTCTGTGTGACATGTATGAATAGGTATACAGTAGATGTTAATACATTACCGGTAAGTGTGTTTTTCTTTCAAGCCATGAAAAGGTAAAAAGAGGTGATGTTGCCTCCATCGTTGTTAAGATGACAGGTCAAACACTGAAGTTGCTTCTGCTGTACATCAGAACTGCGTGAAAGGTCATTCATTGGAAAGAACATTGTACTGTAGACCCTAATAATGATTTCATTTTTGTAAAGATAGATGCTTTAGTGTCATGGTTAAAATAATATTGGAATAAGTTTGAAAACACATTTGAAAGCTGGTACTTTTATGTGTCTTTTCTTGTTTATAAACACTGGGCAGTGTTATTATATACAGTCTTGCTACCTTACTGTATGGATACTGACTTTTGCATTGTGTGACATAGATAATTTGAGATTACTCAATTAAAAAGTGAGATTACATTTTTTTCTTAGCTATTAATACAAACAATGTGGGGTAAGTAAAGGATAATCAATTTTTGATTGAGAATTCCTTTAACTTCAGAAAAAAGCAATAAAGAAAGAAAATAATTAGTTTAAAATCTTAAAACAATTTATTTAGTACCAGAATGCCATCTACCCTTCATTCCAGTCTTAGATTTCTGGCTCTAGTCTGTACAAATGGTAGAGAAACTTGAAATAAGCCTCAGGACATGCTGGAGGGATTATATTTCTTAGGTGGGACCTGGGAAGATCTAGACAAGTCCTAGGTGGTGTTGGAAGAATTTATTGAACATACAGTTGTCTGGTCATCCCAGCTCATCATGTTACCATTATGACACTCATCATGATAAACAAACAGAAAATAAGGAAGATGATGAAGATGATATCTTACTATAACAGAAGAGAGCAGCTACTTAAAACACAGCAACAGATAACACAAAATTATCAATCCATTCAGACCTATTTCAAATTTACCCTTTCTCTCTAAAATACTAGAAAAAGCAGTCGCCAATCAGCTTCAGTCACACCTTACGATTCCAGTCTGGTTTCCACACTGGTCACAGTACAGAAAAGGCACTAATGCGGATTGTAAATGACATTCTGATGAAGGAAACTCCATTGTAATTATGTTGTTAGACTTAAGCGTAGAGTTTGACACCATTGACCATTCTACAGTATTTTACTGCACAGGCTAGAAACGATGTTGGGCTTACAGACACTGTGCTCACTTGGTTTAGTTCTTATTTATCAAATCGATTCCAATATGTACAGAAATGTGCTGACAGTACTCCATCATTATACACAGACGTGAGATATCGTGTCTCACAGGGCTCAGTACTGGCACCTTTACTGTTTTCACTTTACATGCTTCCACTGGGATCTCTCATTAGGAAACATAATGTTAATTTTCGCTCGTATGCAGATGACACCCAGTTACACCTTTCATTTAAATCAAATTAAGTTTCTCTGATGGTGCCTTTAATTAGTTGTGTTAAAAGAGAGGATGGATGAGAACTACTTGTCTTTAAATACAGATAAAACAGAGATGTCAATTGTTGGAGGGAATGCCGCTGATCAGAACAACATTTTGTCATCATTTAACTCATTTGGAATCACCATTAATTTTACTGAATCAGCCTGCAATCTAGGAGTTATCTTTGACTCTAGCATGTCATTTAAAGTTCATATTACAAAGTTGTCCAAATCATGTTTCTTCCATCTTAAAATGTTGGGAAATTAAGGCGCTTTCTTAATAAACAGGATTCTGAGAAATTAATTCATGCATTTATTTCTAGTAGGATTGACTACTGTAATGCAGTTTTCACTGGATGTTCAAACTGCTTTTTATACAGCCTCCATTTAATCCAAAATGCTGCTGCAAGAATTATTACAAGAACAAGAAAGTATGAATGCATAACTCCAGTTCTTAAATCCTTACACTGGCTTCTGGTTAAGTTTAGGGCATTTTTCAAAATCCTCTTGTTAACATATAAAGCATTAAATGGCCAAGGTCCGTCTTACTTGTCTGAACTTATCATGACTTACAAACCAGAAAGCACATTAAGATCACAAGATGCCGGTCTCAGCTTTTAAATCCCGGCAGAAGACTCACTACTTCAGTTTAGCATATCCTGACTAGAGCTGCTGATTAACTGTACAGACTGTATCTCTGTTGTTAGTCATTAGCACTAAAACATAAGTAACATGATAGTTATAGTTTCTTACTAACCCTCACCTATTCTGTTTCTCTTCTCGGTACTCAAATGTGGCACTCGGTGCCACGGCCCACCTGCCAAGGTTTTTGCCTGCCTCAGGTAAAGTCATCCCTGATAAAGGATCGCAGGAATCGTGGGAAAGAGGGGTCCTTTCATCGGATTTGCTGGCCAAGCAATGTTTCAGCTGTGGAATGGCCAAATGGGGGAGGCAGCTTGATGGCTGAGGTTTCCAGGACTCTAAACAAATCCAAATCATATTATGTGATATCATCTACTGTTAAATTCTGGTCTGTACTTGTAATATTTTTATTTTTATACTCATACTATTGAGGATTTGTTCTGATCTGTGTATTGTATTGACCCCCTTCTTTTTGACACCAACTGAACATCCAACCTACTTGGAAAGGGGTCTCTCTTGGAACTACCTTTCCCAAGGTTTCTTCCATTTTTCCCCTTCAAGGGTTTTTTTGGGAGTTTTTTCTTGTCTTCCTAGAGAGTCATGGCTGGGGGGCTGTCAAGAGGCAGGGCCTGTTAAAGCCCATTGCGGCACTTCTTGTGTGATTTTGGGCTATACAAAAATAAATTGTATTGTATTGTGTTGAATTCACTCATCCATTTCTGAACATAATTGCTATCCCAACTATATCCAAACAAAAACGAAACCTGGATGAGGTGACAGTCATTCTCAATATAAGTTCTATTTTTGGCTTAGTCTTCCAGCTTCCTTTTTAAATTCCAAAAAATGTTTTTTGCAGGATTCTAGTGTTGCCAAAAAGACTACAGATGGCAATCACCAGACCAAATCCCAAAGTGCATTAGAATGGCTCCTAACCAAGATGACATGTGAAATATTCCTCAGCTGAGACCAAACGATCAAGATCATTCTTCATCTGGCCACTGCTCTGTGTTTCATTGTACCACAGTTTCCCTTAAATAAAGTATTAAAATTACACTGCTAATGCAAATGTTGCTAATAAGGAATGGCTAAATGTCAGACAACGTCCTTTACCTTAATATCCTTTACTTGGAGCTCCTATTGTTGCTACTGTACATTTGACACCACACAGGTACTGCCATTGATTTTTATGTGACAAGCATTACAAGAAAGAGGGTTAAGCTAAAATTAGTTTCAAAAGAGTATTGCTCTTACTATGCTCAATGCAAAGAAAAAATAAACTCATTTACAGAGACATATTATTGAATTCCTAAACAACCTCATCGATGTTCTATCACTTGACATTGGGTAGCTAAGGTATTATTATATACAGGTGCCAAAAAAGTAGGCAGTCTGCTAGAAATATATTGAATGGATGTGACAGAACCTGCAGGCTATACAAAGTAACGCTATGAAGTAGGGAAGCAAATAAAAGGGGCAGAGTCCTGCAAAATTTGAAAACTCTAAAGACTGATGACAGTGCATGTTGTTTTCAAGAATGGCAGTCCTCTTTGTGTGTGTTTAAGTTAGGTGGCAGATTAGCAGACTGTATTTTGACAACCATTAATAATAATTCCTAACAAATATGTGTCATGAATGACAAATGATACGATAAAATGAAATGATACAACAGCATAGAGTATATAGGATAGAAGAAAGAAGATATTAAATAACAGAGCCCATAATTTCCTTCCTGTCATAGTTTATTTTGAAAATGGTCTTTGTCAACTGAGATATGGCCAATATCCTCTTTCCTGATGTGTTAATCCCCTACTTGGGATGGTTTACAATACATCCACGCACCTACAGTCAAGACTGGCAACACTAGCAAGACATTTGCTCAGGCAATACTAGTCTTGATTGGGGATTTTCATTCTATCTATCTATTCATCCATCCATCCATCCATCCAGTCATTCTACATGCTATCATGGTCCTCATCATAGTGCCAAAGAACATCTTGACCTGTCCAGTACCAGACTAATGGAACAAATCCACTGTTAAAATGCATTTTCCATCATGCTGCCCAATCTGATGCCAGCTTTCCCATTTTTACTGTGCTACAAAAAGTCCCCTTATTCTTCTCACATCCTGTAGATGTGGAAAGGAACAGGTGCTCCTGCCACACAAATTGCTTAATCCTCTGCCAACTTGCCCAGTTCCCCATTCTGCCAAAATCCACACCATAATGTCCACACCCCTACATCTGTAATCTTCCAATAATGGACACTGCTCTCCATTCTATAATACACCCATTGCATAAATCAATGCAAATCTTACTTTGCCTATGCCAATAGAGTGCCCAGTCCTTGGCCATTTCCACTGTATTCCATAAATCCACATCATACAATTTACCAGTCCACTGATTTTTCTCAAGTTTTGTATTCTAGTTTATCATTTACCACACCCACAGAGTCAGATCACATATTAATAATATTATCAAGACTGCTTTCTTCCATCTAAGGAACATTGCAACATTTAACATTATTTAAAGATAATGAAAAATTAATACATGCTTTTGCATTTAGCCGTCTAGATTATTGCAATGCTCTCCTATCAGGACTACCCAAGAAGGATGTAAATCAGCTAAAGTTTATCCAGAATGCAGCAGCAAAAATTTTAAGCAAAAAGAAAAAGTATGAGCATGTATTCTTGATAATAATATCTTACATTGGCTTACAGTATCCTTTAGAATCAATTTTAAAAGACTTCTGCTTGTATATAAGGCTCTTAACAATCCTGTCCCTCCCTACATTTCAGGATGCCTGTCTTCTTATGTACAGAAGCACAACCTTAGATCTGCAAATAATGGTTTGTGCATTATTCCTATATCTAAGCATAAAGGAACTGGTGAGGTAGCTTTCTGTTCTTATGCACCTAAAATCTGGAATAATTTACCAATAAAAATATGCCAGGCTAAATCTGCGGAACATTTCGAAAAACTTCAAAAAACCCATTATTATATCCATTAATTAAAACATAACATAGCAATCTGATGACAAGTTTAGCTCTTTGATGTATAAATAAGTACCCAGCCTTAATCCATTGTTTTCTTTGTTTCTTTTTTTTTGTCTCCCATCTTGTGTGGTCTCACTATGTGCCACCCACTCCTTCTCAAAGTGCTATATTCTGCAGTCATCTGGGGTACTTATGGAAATAAGGAGGTCTTTATAGATTACTTTATCAACTGTGCCCTGTGGAGATTGAGTGACCAGCTGGCCTTGGTCATTCTGACTTCTGGGATGAAGACACTGATTACCATCAGACTTAACTATTTGACTGCTTGCTTCTGCCTTCCTACCGTGACCCTCCAAAGATTTATTTCCCCTATTGCCCTGATCTTAGGGATTTTTTGTTTTTCTGTGTCATCTGGTCAACATACAGTGCATCCGGAAGGTATTCACAGCGCATCACTTTTTCCACATTTTGTTATGTTACAGCCTTATTCCAAAATGGATTAAATAAATTTTTTTCTCAGAATTCTACACACAACACCCCATAATGACAATGTGAAAAAGTTTACTTGAGGTTTTTGCAAATTTATTAAAAATAAAAAAAACTGAGAAAGCACATGTACATAAGTATTCACAGCCTTTTTGAATATGATGCCACAAGCTTGGCACACCTATCCTTGGCCAGTTTCGCCCGTTCCTCTTTGCATCACCTCTCAAGCTCCATCGAGTTGGATGGGAAGCGTCGGTGCACAGCAATTTTAAGATCTCTCCAGAGATGTTCAATCGGATTCAAGTCTGGGCTCTGGCTGGACTACTCAAGGACATTCACAGAGTTGTCCTGAAGCCACTCCTTTGATATCTTGGCTGTGTGCTTAGGGTCGTTGTCCTGCTGAAAGATGAACCGTCACCCCAGTCTGAGGTCAAGAACACTCTGGAGCAGGTTTTCATCCAGGATGTCTCTGTACATTGCTGCAGTCATCTGCAGTCATCTTTATATATGTAAATTAGTTCTGGTGGTTCTCTCGCCATCTTTATTTGTGAGGCTTTTAATTAGAAAACAATATGAAATTGTTTCTGATAAGAGTGAAGGTTTGTTTTTGCTCTTTAATGTTTAAATTTTGGTTAACAATACCCTGGTTGATTTTCTATCTACCTGTACTTCACGTACATTTATTAGAAGTTACTGTAATATTAATCAATGATAAAATCCAAGTAACTATGGTATATATCTTTATTATTTTTGTTGATTACTCTTTACAAATTACCTTGAGTTGCACATAAATGCATGATAAGATGAGATAAGCTATTATTATTCCCACCCCAGTTTTATTCTACACTCGTTGCCAGTCTGCCCAGTGCTATGCAGGTTTGCCAGGCTTACCTCACCTGCGCACAAATCCACATTGGAAGATCCATAGACTCCCACATCTTAAAACATATCTCACTCCAAACTTGTCTTGTACTACATCTACAGAACAAGTCCAACCTAAATTTTATTCTGCCTTTACGATCAGGATACTTATATTTCCTTGAACATAAATTTTGCCCTCATTTCCTTCGGGTCTGAAAATTTCTCAGTTGCATTCTTCTGCCAAAATAATCAGCCTCTTGCTATTGTCTTGATCAATGTTTCATAGCCATTTTTCTTTGGTTGCACACTTTTTGTAATCAAAGACATCCCAAGGCACACCACTGTTTTACTAACAACAAGCACATATACATTATATTTCATACAACTGTCTGAAGGGATGGGACTACAGGAGAAGCCGGTAAAAAAGGAGCTCTGAGATCAGCGTTCGCAGATATGGCATTTTGTGAGAACTTTGCTAGCATCTCCAAGCTGCTTTGACTTCTTGCTTGCCTCTCTCTGCCTCAGAGGCAACTTGTATGCCCAGTATCAACAAGCCTTGTGAGACTCACTGGCAACCATACACCCAGGACGGATGGACTCTAGAAGCCTGGAGACATCTGAAGTGCTTTAAGCTCTGTGTTAGCAACATAGTGATCATGGAGCTCCTTTTTACCATCTTCCCCAGGTAGACCTGTCCTCCTCAGACAGGTCTTTACCACCTGCAGTGCTTGTTTCTCTCAGGGTCAGACCCAAATGTGCTACACTATTATTTCCACGGCACACCTGGGTAGCTCCCACAGCTCAGCACTGTTGAAAAACATGGTCAAGTAGATGGCAACTGCCTTCATGCTGCTTTTTTCAGAAAGATGTTTTAGGTCTCATACTCCTGTCATTGTCCACAATACTACGGTACAGAAACAATAAACAAGGGAAGCGTAAAAAGGCATTACTTACACCACATCCAGTTAGCCAACCCAGTTTCTATAACAAGAGCGGAAAAAGTTCATGTGTAAGGTCATTTTCGATCACTTACCTGCTGCTGAATTCTTAAGTCAGGTCAGTCCTGTCCAAGCTCCTTGACTAATTTATGAAGGGGTATTTCATTAAAGAGATAACCAAATTTTCTTTGATTTCTGAAGTTCCACTTGAAGTGGCCATCTCCATAATGTCAAGCTTGCTCATCTGTACTTCTGTTAAAATCTGATGTGAACTGTGAACCATTGGCATGAACTTGAAATAGTGCATTGGTGATTGTCCAATCACATTAGATTAAAAAAAACCTCAAACAATACTAATTTGCTGCCAATAAATGTGAGAGTGTCCGGGGCACAGCTGGCTACATCACTGGAAAAATCTGAAAGCAACCAATTAAAGGTCACCTGCTTGCCAAAGGATCAATGGACTTACATAGAGTCTCATTTGGCTGGTGCCCTTCATTCAGGAAATATAGGTATTTACACAGAAATTAAACAAGTACAAGACGGAACCAATTTTAAATGGATGTCGACTTACGCTGATACCAGGCACGCTATGCAAACAAACAAATTTATTTCATGATTTTCATGAATGATTATGATTACCTGACTAATTTAAGTAGATTTTTAAAAATATTTGGAAGGGGAGTGGTGCCCCAGTGCCCTGCACTTCAAACCACCACTGTAAAGAGACATTACCACTTAATAATAATACTGGCATTGCAATTTTTTATAATGTTTCTGTATCTTACTATATTTTTGCATGCTTTAGAAAATGTAATGTTAAAGCACTATACAAAATAAACATTAGTGCACTGATTTATAATCAAGAAGTCACAAAAAATAAAAGAATCAAAAATTCAGGTAAAGATTAAACAAATGAGCTCATTTCTTTTTGTTTTACTAAAGCTCAACATTTACACCTCCTGAAAAATTCTCTGCTAGAGGTCACTCGCCCCAGGTCTGAAAAAATAAAAACTGTAAATGTTTGTATGCTGCCCTCCTTGCACTCTTGCCAATCGTTCTTATCTTTGTAATCTCTCCATAGGAATGCTTCTTCTGAAATTCGCACAGAACCCTGCTACCTACAGGCTTACATATCACAGGCCTTCATATACAATACCACATTAAGAACTCTGCTGTCTGCCAAAAAGTCTTTTTTAAGTCCTCCTTGAGGATAACTGGACTTGGAACACTGGGAGCAGCTGGCACTCCAATCTTGAAGAAAATAACTCGAAGAAATCAATGTTTATTTTTACCTTTACTGTATTTAAAAATCCATAAACAAAACAAAAAAACTTAGTAAAAACTGAGAAAGAAACATTTACCTGGCTCTATGGATACTGGATTATGGACTTTTACAATAATCATATTAATAAAGCACTATACATTTTTACCTATCGATCCTCGCTTTTCTTCTGGCAGTTCTTTCTGTATTCTATATTTGTAACCCTTTAACAAAAAGTACAAACAGCATGGCAACAAAGAGTGGGGATTTGTTGCATGCTGGTTTAAGAGAAACATGTAAGAGCTTCACAGTACTTTGCACACATGACAATAAACATGAACTTGATCTGTAGCCTAATTAAAGAACACACTCTCTTTTGAGCTTCCTCAGGTGCCATCTTGCTTATTGTGCCACTGAGTGACTTCTTTCATTACACAGAATGAGGGAGGAAAGAAAAAAATTAATCACCTCACTCCACTCCCTAAGCAATGTAATATGCAGTCTAACCACAGAACACTTTCCTACTTTTACTACTTTCTTACTACAATGATTGTTTGGTATAAACTATGGTGAGTAAACTAAAGGAGATGATTTCTAAAAAAAACAAAAGATCAGCAATTGATTCAAGACACCATTGATTAAACTCTTTTCTGAAACTAAAATGAAAGCAATAATAACAACAAACATATTTCATGTTATTCACTTCTCCATTAGTTTTTCATACCCACTTTGTCCAAATCAAAGCCACAGAGAAACAGAAAAACTAAATACTACATATTCTGTGAATATAAGTAATTACTAAAGACAAATAAAGACGTGCAAAATAAAAAGTAATACTCAGAAAAACATGTGACTTTTGGGACTTTTTTGTTTTCCTAGAAGCAGTGACTTACTGCCCGAAATAAGTGACTAAGCACAGGGAAAAGAAGTTACAGTTCTATCTTATAATGACTGCAATAAAATACTTGAATTTTATACTTTGTAAATTTGACTACATGTCTCTCATTTTCCACATTCACCTTTAGATTACAGCTTTGACATGTACCGTATATCACTGAACACAAGGTCAGTAAAAGCTTTGCCCTTATTTCACTTCAAGATGATATGTTAAGAGTGACAGCAGCACAAAATAATATCAATTCTAGATACTGTTTTTAAGCATTAGGATGCATTGAAAAATGAACACTTTACTATATGTTTGGATAATATTGTGTGCTAATCACATTTTTATAATTTATTATTATTGCGGGCGGCACGGTGGCACAGTGGTAGCGCTGCTGCCTCGCAGTTAGGGGACCTGGGTTCGATTCCCTGGTCTTCCCTGCGTGGAGTTTGCATGTTCTCCCCGTGTCTGTGTGGGTTTCCAAAGACATGGCGGATTGGTGATTCTAAATTGGCCCAAGTGTGTGCTTGGTGTTTGTGTGTGTCCTGCGGTGGGTTGGAACCCTGCCCAGGATTGGTTTCTGCCTTGTGCCCTGTGTTGGCTTGGATTGGCTCCAGCAGACCCCCGTGACCCTGTGTTCATATTCGGCGGGTTGGAAAATGGATGGATGGATTATTATTGCATTTGTTTCATTTTTTAATTCTCTATCATTTTATGGACTCTTTCATGAGATCAATTAGTGTAGCCAAGTACCACTATGATTTAGTATGATTTTGGGTCCTCAAAGGCCACCAAATGTTTATTTCCAGTGCTGCTAGGGGCGTGGCCTCTGAGGTCAGGATCTAGGCATAATTGACACAGAGGGAGTGCAAATCCCTGATCTATGGATACCAAATCTCTGCAGTTGGTAAAGTTTATCTTTGTGTTCTTTTCTCACGTGTGCTTTCAGTTTTGAGCTGCTTGTTCTCTTGACCACAATTACTGTCTCTCGTATTGGGATTTCACTTGTGTTTTTATTTTTTCATTTTTTTTACATGCATCTCACTTTTTTTTCTCAAATCTTTATTTGCCGGTTCGCTGATGGAACAAGTATGAATATGGCAAAAGATCACTTCACATGGAAAATACGACCTTCAGACAGAGAATGACTAGTTATATTATGCGTGTAAGTTAATAATTATCCCCATTTTCATGATGATCCTGATTGGTTTGGTTGTATGGTTTCCTCGTGCACATGTAGAAACATGGTGTGCATGTGGTCTCAGTGGCAATGTTTTGATCTTGATCAGCCAGTTTCTGTTGTTGTTTTCTACAAGTAAACATGGTGGCTTCACTCTCCATTTACACCAAAGTAGAGCAGCAAGTAGTGATTGAATTTTTATGGGCTGAAGGTACGCTAGGTACCAAAATCTACAGAAGACTTTCTACATGACATGGATAAAGTGTTTACAAATGGATTATGAAGTTCAAAAATGGTCAGACAATTGATAAGCATGAAGAAGGAGTAGGGCGCTCATCCATATCCACTACTGATGATGACACTGAGAAAGTCCATACCATGCATTTTGATAAATCAACAAGGATTTCAGCCTGTGGTATCCCTTCAGCTCTAAAAGGTGGATCACTGCTGCTGCTCTTTGTTGCAAATCAGTTACATGAGCAGACAAAGCTGTACAGCCAACACAAGCAAAATTAACACAAAAGAGTGGATAATTATTAATTTACAATCATATAAATTATAGGAGGGCTGTCAGTAACATGGTTGACTGGTTGATGTGAAATATTTGAGTTTGTGTTTAGTGGTTTCCTGCATAATACCTTTTTTTCCTCCTTTTTATTTATTACTGCTGGTTTCACGTGTCTACAGTGCACTAATTTTGCAGCTTATCTAACGTGAGTTGCCCCCTAGTTATGAGAAGTGGTTACATGTGCAAGCATTGTTAATGTAGGTGAAAGCTATGGCATGCATTCTAATACTACTGATTGCAGTAGTATTCAAAAATACAGTAATCACTCGCTATATTGCGCTTCGACTTTCGCGGCTTCACTCTATCGCGGATTTTAAACGTAAGCATATCTAAATATATATCACGGATTTTTCGCTGGTTCGCGGATTTCTGCAGACAATGGGTCTTTAATTTATGGTACATGCTTCCTCAGTTTGTTTGCCCAGTTGATTTCATACAAGGGACGCTATTGGCGGATGGCTTAGAAGCTACCCAATCAGAGCATGTATTACATATTAACTAAAACTCCTCAATGCTATAAGATATGCTTCACGCGCTGTGCTTGATTGTTTGCTTTTCCCTCTCTCTCACCCTCTCTGACATTCTCTGCGTCTGACGGAGGGGGTGTGAGCACAGAGGCTGTTTGCTTAGAAGATACGGACGCTCCTCTAAAAAATGCTGCTTTGTCGCGGTGCTTCAGCATACTTAAAAGTCCAAAAGCACGTATTGATTTTTTGATTCCTTTTCTGTCGCGCGCTCTCTCTCTGACATTCTCTGCTCCTGACACGCATTCTTTGAAGAGGAAGATATGTTTGCATTCGTTTAATTGTGAGAAAGAACTGCCATCTTTGTCTTGTCATGGAACACAGTTTAAACTTTTGACTAAAGGGTGTTATTTTAAGGCTAGAGGGCTCTAATAATGTTAACAGGGTGGGAGAGTTTATAAGGGCTTAAAATATATAAAAATAACCATACAAACATATGGTTTCTACTTCACCTATCGCGGGGGGTTCTGGAACGCAACCCCTGCGATCGAGGAGGGATTATTGTATAACAAAAAAAATGTAATTAGACATAATCAATAATTATAGGCACCTCAACCTTTTACAAGCCCACCATCACCCCATCCCTTTCCGGAGTCATGTATTGGTGGAAATCTAGTCATCAATACCTGTAACTACAGTGCCTTGTTTATGAGCTAAAGTGACGGAGATCATGAGATTCACCAGGAGAATGGCACAGTGGACAAGATGGTGCCAGGGGAGCTTCATTCTCAGGTAAAACTCATGATTTAGCAGTCACTGACGGTCATGAACAATAGGTTGTGACCAAAAATGTACAAAAAAATGTAATTAGATATAATCGATAATTATAGGCAACCCAACCTCTTACATGCCCACCATCACCCCATCTCTTTCCAGAATCATGTATTGGTGTGAATATAGTCATCAATACCTGTAACTACAGTGCCTTGTTTATGAGCTAAAGTGACGGAGATCATGAGATTCACCAGGAGAACGGCACAGTGGACAAGATGGTGCCAGGGGAGCTTCATTCTCAGGTAAAACTCATGATTTAGCAGTCGCTGATGGTCATGAACAATAAGTAGTGACCAAAAGAAGGGCAATGTAGGTACAATGAACCAAAATGCTGTTCTACCACAGACAGATCACTTACCATGTCAGGATGAGGAGATTGACTCCTGGAGTCAAAAGTGCTGCTATTCTAGTGTGAAAGGAGCCAGATGAGGTGTTCTGGTTAAATAACAAGGATGCACCACCTCTTCTTTTCAGAGTTATATTTGGCACAGCATAATGTGATGAACTCAGGGGTTGATGTCGGACATGCAGGATGGATGAATGATATCTGTCAGCTTACTTTTGAGAACTTCAGTATTTCGGACATTATTTATGTAATTAAATCTTGTCTGGTCTTTTGCCAAAATGACTCCCACCAGTACAAGCTGTTAAAAACTGTGAATGACAATGGGGGTTTGGAGAATGCATCAGTACTGTCCTTCTCAACATATTTATTATAGAAACATAATAAAGTTACATAAATGAGCCAAGCTAACAACTGCAATATATGGTGACTTTCTGCAGTAGGAAGATAGCTTGATCAAATACTGCACTTATACATTCATGTCAAAAGTGCATTAGCAGGAGTAAAAGATCTTGAAAAAATCTATTCTGTCACTTTTCCAGTGAAGAAAATGCAACGCAATAATAGATGTCAAAAAAGGCTGCTCATCACTTGGGAAATATATGACAGATTGTTTTTGCTGCAACATCCTCAGGGGTCTGTATCTTCACATAAGCCATGTGAAATCACCAGCAAGCTAAAAATAAGACAGACAGCTTCCATTCCTTACAGACTTCAGCAATCTTGGAGAGATGAAGGAATAGAAATGTCTGCATGTTGGCCTGATAAGGACACTCTCAATGAACACTATACATGTATTGGGTATTTTATTCAAGTTCTCCAGTAGATCCTCATTATACAGTATGTGTTAATGTAAATTAATCTAATGATGCATGCATGTCGCTTTGCTGTTAATAGGCCCTATACATTATGCAGCCATCTTCATTGGATTATGTAACCTCCAGAAAAAGACAAAACAATTCAACATTAGTGAATCAGTGATCCATATAACATTTTCAGGATGGCAGTGTAGTACTGCTAGCTGGGCCCTACTGGCCCCACTAAACCCAAAAAAGTGACCCTAGGGGCTTTCCAGCTTAATGTCACCATGACCATCAGGCACAGTCTGTTTAGTACATAAATAATTTGACATATAACTGCCTCATGCCTGGAGTATGCCTTTTTAGGCTGTAAGTTCATCTAGCAAATTTTACTCTCTATTTCATTCAGCCAGTTTTTTACATATAAATCAAATGCGGTTCAATGGCAAGAAATATCCAGTGACTGAGGTCCCACAACTGGGATGGCTCTGTTAAAATTCTTATGTAATCAATCAAATAAGTCAAACAACTGACCGTTATTTTATAGAACAGCAACAAAAGCACAGTATCAAAATGAAAAAGGTAGTAGTGTAAAATTTATACCATCAGTAATTGAGGAATTCAGTATAAAAGGGGTTTAAGAATTTACAAAAGGTTTGAAATAAAGAACAGGAAATAAATTATGGAAAGAAAAAAATCAAATACTCAGACGAGAAGCTGTAGCTCAGCAAAACCCAGTCGTATCCACTTGAAAGAGTTAATATAGAGGAAATTAAAGGATCAAAGATAAGCCTAGAAGATTGATTTATAAGTCATGAAGAAAAAAGGCTACAAGTAGAAGGGTCATCAAGCGTTATTTAACAAGGCTTTGGAATAAGGAGAAGACAGAAATGTGATGGAAACATGGGAAGTGGAGACAGCTCTTGCAGACATATTTCAGATTTCACAGGAGCAGTTTTGTCCAGTTTCTGAAGTTGATAATGACACAGTCAAAAAAAAAATTACAGACTCTGTCTATAAATAATATACCGTCTGTGCAGAGGGTAATTTCAAGATTAATTATAAATCACTCATTTACTGTTTATTATTAATAATCATTTATTACAGGACACACTAATATAGACACAAGTTTTAGTAAGAAATAAAGCTTCATAATGATGATTAATCTAACATGGTTTCCATTTATGATTATAGGAAAACAGCGCAGTGGTTAGCTCTGCTGCTTCATGGATCCTGCATCCTGGGCTTAAATCCTGTGCCTTGTCTTTGTCAGCGAGGACTCTGCATGTTTTCCTCATGTCTGTATGGTTTATACTTTATTATTTCATCTAAAAAAAGATGTGTATGTTAGGTTACATTAGGAACTCTAAGGTTGATTACATAGGTGTGTGTGTCTGCATGTATGGGCCTTGGGATGGAGTAGTGTCCCAGCCATGATTGTTTTCTACTATGTTCCCAGTGCTGCCAGGATATGCCCCAATCTTCCATGACTCTTTACAGCTCTAGACAACCCGCCAGCCCTTCACAGGCCCAATCACACATACATGAACTCAGACAAGGACGGTTTTTAAATGACAGTCAAATTAACATGAACATCTTTGAGGATGTGGAAGAAAAACCCACATAGACATGGGGAGAATGATCAAGCACCATATGGAATGCAACCAGGTATAGCAGCAGCAGCATTACCCACTATAACACATTGCTGCCTATTACAAGTAGGATAGTTTAAAACAAAATGGGTTTCGTCCCACAGTCCAAAGACATGCAGGTTAGGTGCATTGGCAATCCTAAATTGTCCCTAATGTGTACTTGGTGTGTGAGTGTGTGTGTGAGTGCGCCCTGCCCGGGGTTTGTTTCCTGCCTTACGCCCTGTGTTGGCTGGGATTGGCTCCAGCAGACCCCCGTGGCCCTGTAGTTAGGATATAGCAGGTTGGATGGATGGATGGATAAAATAACATAAATAAACCGGAAAAATGCAACATGCAGAAGACTATATACAGTACAGTAAAACCTTGATTATCCATCAGGGTCAGGACTGAGGCTGTGACAGCTAAGAGAAAAGATGGATAACAGAAAAGCTACTTTAAAAAATGATATACAGTAGATTAGTTTAGCAAATAGTCATATTTATTTACAAAATAAAACTATATTAACAAAATATAACATAGTATTAACAAAATTAATTAACAATTAATATTGTAACGACCACTGTAATAAGCAAATATAACTCAGAGGTACTGGAGTTTTCTGCATTTTACCTGGGAGTCTTTGATCCGTAACGAACGGTGCCCTGTCTTATACTCAGTTATCTGGGTTATGGAACACCCCTCCAAAATCTTTTCCTACCAATCAGTTTATCTCCTGCCACTTACATTTAATTTTTTCTATACTGTAAAACACTCCTGCTTATTGTCTCCTAACTCCTGACTCAAACTTTCCTTCTGCCACACCTTCCTTTTTCTCCTAACTTCTCCTGTCACTCCTCTCCTAAAAGATGTGTCCACCCCTTACAGAGCAGAAGCCCTTCACCCAGTCTCATTACTTACAGCATTCATTACACACTTTCTGCTCTCACACAGCGCATCACAAGCTGCCTGAAGAATTTGCTACCTATAGAGAGTATTGCTGCCCATCTTGAATTTATAACTAGCATTCCTTTTCCGATTGTAGCACTTTGAATACTGTATGCCTGCATTAAAATGCATTTTTCAAGCGTTTGCTCGCTTTGAAGATTGTGCAGCTCTTTCTTTTTCTTTTCTTTGCTCGGTTCTCAGTTTTTGTTATCTGTTCAATTTTTGTCTTATCTGTGAATGTCATGGGTTTACTAATTCTATCAATATCTATGTTGCTATTATAAATAAGAAACACTAATAGTCCAAGTAGACCCCAGAGGAATCCATAAGGCAGCAGTACTGCAGACTGTACCTTCTTAAGCATGTTTTCTACAACAGAACTGTGAATGAAATATATACACTCATATTCTGGATGTAATACGTTGGAAATAGTACAGGGTTGGACATAATAAAAAGGCCCAATTGGCCCTTTTCACCTTTTTTTAACGTAAATATTGATAAGAAAATGTGAATGCAGTATATGCATTTATATTATACTAGCTGTGTAAGACCCATGCTTTAAAAAGCCTGGGCTCCTAGAAACTATTGAAATCATCAGAAGAAAAAATTGAAAGGCAGAGTCAGCGGTTTCGTTTTGCAGACTTGGTTGCCCCCCTTGTCTATCAGCATGTAAGTGAGTTCCTCTCTCCTTGGAGGTTTCGTTTTGCAATGTGCTCGCCTCGTTTGTGTATTAGCGACTAAGTTTGTCTTTCTTTGGCAGTTTCACTTTGGCAACAGAGTCGCTTTCTTTCAGCTTCATGCTGTAGCCTCGTACGTCTTTCTTCTTCCAACTCGTTAACTTGCGGCTGCCTTGCCGGCTCTTTGAGCATCATGCTGCAGCCTCGCACTTCTGGGCCGAACAGACAGACATATACACACTTCCACGTGTAGATGTCTATATATAAGATTTTCTTATTATACTGTATAAGAGTGAGTAAAATATTTGAATTTAACATTACTAACTTGTTAATTATTTTTCACAGTATTGCTGATCAATTTGTCAGCTACCACTGCATTTCTGATCAAACACACAAGGTAAATGAGCTTGAAAACTTGGTTGCAGTTATTTCTGCTAAAAGTGATGTAATCAGTTATTTTACCCCTGCACATTATTATATAATTTACCTTTGTAAAGTAATAGAGCTGTGGTGCAGCACTGATCCCTAGGGTCCCTAAATGATCACTTAAACCAACTGTGAAAATGTCCTCATATCATGTAATATTGTTTTCATGCCTAGGGGTTGCAGTCTCCAACCCAGACACTGACAAATGCTAGTGACACAGTAATGGGTGGATAAAATAGTGACACTTGCAAAAACCCAAAATGGTACCTTAAAAGATTCTAAATAAATATTTATAATAAACAGTCACTTCATAACCGTGACAAAGGACAGATATGGAAATCTTTGAGTGTAATGTTTATTTCCTTAGCCATAGCTCCACAACTTTTTATTATGTTTGGGGAGTATGCACTGGTACAGCATGCTGCCACACCCACCACACAACGTAACAGCTCGGGATCCTGGGTGGCAACCCTCCAGGCAAGACACACTCTCCAGTCCCACCCTCCGGAAATGACCATCTATCTGCTGCAGCCATGTGTTATGTGGGTGCCCCTTTGGCCTGGTCCAGCCACGCAGGTCCTCAACAATGAGGAAGGATCCTGTGAGCTGGATCACCCTCAGGGAATTGTGCCACATGGCTGTAGTGCAGTAACTGACGCTCCTTCACAATGCAGGTAATGTACCTCATTCGGGAATCCGTGATCAACCGCTCACTCGACACAAATTCAAACCAGTGGTACCTGTTTCTTTGACACCCTGTATATGCTTCCTGTTCAACAAATTCCAATTAACCAATATAATGGAAGGTAGTGAGCCTTTCCAGTGCAAGTTTCTAGCAGTTTAAGAGATTGGTAATATTTAAACTCTGAAGTTGCAGTTTCTCTTCAAATAGTCCTGACACAAGAAGACAATACATTCTTAAATCTTGTAATATATATAAAAACAAGCAATCTGATAAAGAGACACCAATTTATTGTCCACAAGTAAGTACACAGACCTAGTCACTACATTGCTACAACATAACAAGTTATTTTCAAAAGTGGGAAAACTAGTACTTTGTTACTGGTTTGGGAATCCATTCTGCAATTAGCAGTTCTGTGGTATTGTGGCCTTTAAACACAATTGAGACAGTTCAAAAATGACATTTTGGAGAAGTCTATTGAAAGATATACAGTAGCTATGCCTGGGAAGATTTATAAATTAACTAATACACATTCACATTTATTTCTTCCTCTATGACACAATTACAGTTTTAGAAATTGTCCATTTATGTGAACCCACACACAGTTCTGACTGCAGTTCTGTAAAACAACACTTTTTAGTTTTGACTGACAGAGGTGCATGTGAGAAGAACTTTGGACAGAAAGGACTGTGAGTCTTCAATTTACTGCTATGTTAGTAGACGTGCGTGAAAATCAACAGGGATTTTTTCAATTTGCAACATACATTTATGGAATTTTTTGCTGGTTTTGAATTGCATCTAAAGATATTTGGCAACGCATGGCACTGTAGTTCTGTCATGCGAAAAACAAAACTCACCTATGAACAATTTTCTCATTGCTGGCTTAACAAAAACTGATGGTGATCAGTAACATTGGCAATGCTGTAGGGGATTCAATACAAAATTTTCTGACTGTGTTTAGAACATAAGAGCTCTGACAAACGAGTGCAGACCACTTGGTTCAACAAGCTTTTGTGGTTATCAAATAGCTAAATTGTCCCAATAACTCATCAAAATATTTAAAATTAAGCACTTAGGGGTTCTCTTTACTTTTCACAGTTATAAAGGAATAATGATCTTAGCTATATGAAAATTTGGCAACTGTAAAAATATAGTTGCTCATTACTTCAAGGCATCAAAAGAGTTAAGATGGTGGGCCCTGTTTTTTCATAACCATGTGTTCTCAGACTTATGGTACAGAATGTTGAGATGCATGAATTCCATTTTAACAATTAGAATGAGGCATATAAATTGACTTAGAGGTCTTTTCTTATGAGATGGCATTATGGGTATTTTGCAATATGTAACATGAGTAGGCTAGTAAAACTCAATATACATGTAACTATGTATATTGTAAAACAATGTTTGTGAATTCTATTATCATTCTTTTGAACAAAATATTATGGGACTATGGTATCATGGAGTCCCTGAGAGTTGTCATCCTTAAAGTTCACCTTGTTGAATGAGATATATGGGTATTGTTTTAAATACTCAAATGTCTGGCATGTGTTCTATAGCTCAAAGTAGTCAAACCTTTGTGGCAAGATATGCAACATTTATATTCTGATTTATATTGCCTTTTTCTGCACCACCATTGTTGAATTCAGTGGTTATGGCTCTTAGGACCACCACCACTAGCTGGTTGATTTGTGGGTAGTAACCTATTTTTGATACCTTCATAACTATTATGCATGAAAACCTCTGCAAGGATGCTGCCACCGATTCTCTTATGCTGGTAAATCTGAGGGCCACTGCCAATCTACAGTCAAAGCCAGTAACATTTTAGTCATGCCTGTTGTCTTTCTGAATAGCGCACAGGATGTATTGGTGTCTGCCTAAGTTACATATTTATCTTTTCACATACAATGCTGTCACTGATTTGAGCATTCAGTTATGAGCTAAACAGACATGGACCTAATAAAATGTTGGATTAAGGTTCTGTTAAAAAGTCATAAAGTAAGAATTCTCCTACTCACCCATGTCCCTCAGTAGCCCTTCAAAGGCTCAGTCTGTCTGGTAGCTTCTGGGATGCTCACCTAAAAACGATTAAATGTTCCGAGTTCCTGCAACTGAGTTACTATGTGCTGCTACATAGCTGGATAAAGAACTATGAAAGACCCTTTTTCCAGCTTTTTTCAAGAACCTCTCAAAGGATAATATGGTCCCACGTTTCAGAGCTTTGCCTTAGGTGCTACCTTCTAACAATGAGAAGGTTCCGTATTTTAGTTTCTTGCTAGCCTTTTACGGGTTTTCATTTTCTATGTGAGTTATGGGTTTAAGCAGCCCTGGCATCCTCTGGAGCTCCTGTCTCTTAGAGTCCTCAGGAAATCTCTCCAACTTCATCCCAGCCACCACACCACACTCTGGTGTTCCTAGCTACATTACTTCTGTGGCTCTAAGTAAAATTACACTGTTTACTACCTTCTAGTGGGTCCCTTGTTCCACTGCTGACATGTAGATATTGTATCCTTTCTACCATTGAGCGCTGTCTTCACTTACCTAGAGCTCTGAGCTGTCCTTCCCTTGTTATTTCCCATCCTTTTGTCGCTAGCAACCACCATACTTTTATTGTTTTATTTCTTTTGATTTAAGTTTGGATTTGTATCAAATTTTAATTTAACTAGCCTTATTAGATAGATAGATAGATAGATAGATAGATAGATAGATAGATAGATAGATAGATAGATACTTTAACACTTTCTGTTAGATTTTTATGCAAAATTAAAACTGCAATCATATTATTTGTATGTTTACAGTTTTTCCATTAATTATTGGCTTGAATTATGATGTTCTTCCAAAATATAGCCTTAATTAATAAAAGTAGGACCTGCCATTTTTTAAACAAATGGTATACAACCTAACTAAGCAATCTAATTTGCTATTTTAGTGTTAAGAGCTCCATCCAGACTAAATGCCTTAAAAGTTTCATTTGTAAACTGTATATTTCCTACCATGTAGCACATGATAAGTTATTCCGAAAATGACCTTCTCACATTGATAGTCACCTTAAATAGAAGCCATAACTAAACCTTCAATTAAATCACCTCTTCCTTCACCATCATTCATTCATCTACCCATGTATTTACTTAACCCATTAATTCCAATTGAGGACTGCAGGGAGACCCCCACAGTCAGCATCAGTTATATTAACATTTTTGCAAACAATTCATCCACAGCATCTTATCTGAAAAATTCATCCATCCATTCATTTTCACACGGCTTGAACCAACCCTAGACAGGTGGCAGCAGAACATTAAAGGACATACTCGCTCATAATGAGCCAATTTGGAGTCACCAATCCACAAAGGTGGACAAGAAGAGTGCCCAGAAAAGAATTAAAGTGAACTTGGGGAAACCAACGGAGTTCCAGTTAGAAACCACTGAGCCACAAATAAAATTATGGACTGATGCCAGATCGAGAGCTGGTTCATGTTTTGAGTGCAGTGTCTCTGAGGTGTAATTTATGTGCTTGGAAAAAGAATTAATGAGTCTACAAGTATGGTTGACGAGGGTTTTCTCTAACCTTGAAACCGATGCAGCCAGAACAGGTTCAAGCTCTACGTCCAAACGAAATAGCTTAATGGGTTATTTAAACAGATTTGTAAATAATATCATTGTCTGCCTTGCTACTTTTCTCAAGCCATTCTCCTACCCATATTTGGATTTAGAGAAATTAAAGTATGAAAAAATATCATCATTTAAGAACTGTAAATAACCCATTATTGCAATACACAGGGAAAATAAATGAGTAAGAAAAAGTAGACTCTGTCCACTTAAGCTAAAGGTTAGCCAAAGAGAGATATGGCGATTCATTCTACTATTCATAAAAAAACTTATGAATTTGAAAAAGCAGTGCACTTTAAGTGGCCTAGTGGCTACAACATTAGATTGCATATCACAAAATTCCTGTTGTAAATCCCACCCCTGGTGCACAGAATGCCCCTGAGAAAGTAACTTAATCTTCTTAAATTATATGCAGTTGTACTGAACGTTCTGTGAATGCACTTAGAGATGGTATTTACTGTGAAAGGTGCTATTTAAGAAGAGGAATAAAAGTATACAAAACCAGTGAAATTAAAATTCATTCAGTTTCCTCGACAATAAGGTAAGCTTTCTTTTCATAAATTCTACAGCTGCTTAAACATTTTGCTATGCTTGCATGTAAAAAATACATCTACAGTATAAGAACCCTCTACTTTTTAAAACGACTACACAAGAAACTGGCACTAGATGGCAAATGTCTTAGGGAACACTGGCAGCAGAAAGGCTAGAGAGAAAGCAAAAAGTGAATAGAAAATGGAGAGCTTATTCCACAAGGCTGAACACAAGAAGAGCAACATTTCATAATATTGCAAAGCTTGCTTAATCCAGTTGGACGTTCTGGAGATCTGGCATCTATTACAGAAGTATCAGAGACAAGTGAATCAAAAAATAAAACCTGTGGTCTTAAGCTGATGTCCCATTACGTGATTTTTAGTTGCTGATTATAGTTGCTGATCTCGTCACCAGACCATGTTAATTTACATGACTAAAAATCACAAGCAATGTGACATTTACTGATTATATGCCGACCTTCCAGCACAGTCCTCCTCACCTCTTTTTGTGACAGCTAATAACATGCTGCTTGACAGAGGTTAACAACTGCAGTGACTTCAGCTGCAATTTCTGCCTTTTTCATCCTGTTTCCCTTCTGTAACGGTATATAAAACAAGTGACATCAGACAGACTAGCTTCTGTTGTGATTGTGAGGTCCAAAACACCCTTTTTCTGTAATCCTCATTCCTGCATTAGATACATTGCACTAATGGATAAGCATTCATTGGTTATCTCCTCTCACACGTACACAGAACCTGCTCCTACAACTAAAGACAAAATCAAATTTTCAGAGATTTTCAGTCATCGCCTTCATTTACAAAATCTTAATGAGTTGGAGGCAGTTGGCAGTACTCCCGTTAAGCCAATTTGTAATGTGACATCCCCACTTACTCAGTTTAACCAGTCCGCAAATCACTGGTTTGATTTTGTCTTTAGTTGTAGGTGTGCGCTCTGTGTATAAGTGAAAGCAGACAACAAATGAATGCTCACCCATTAGTGCAATGTATTAAATGTAGTGATAAGGAATAAAGAACATGTGTGTTTTGGACCTCACAAACACAAGATAAATTCCGTCAGTGTGATGTTTCAAGTTTTATGTACCATGACAAGATGGAAGAAAGAGGGCAGATATTGTGGCTGAACTTGTTGTACCTATTAACCCTTCTTACAGTGCCAGCTCCATCAGGCAGCATACAATTGGCTGTTTAAAAGAGGGGTGAGCAGGACTGCAATGGAAGGTCAGCACTCAGCCAGTAAATGTGACATGGTCAGCGATTTTCAGACATGAGATGAGCAACCTCAGTTGGCAAGTCTGACATTGACTTTAATAGAGCAAGTGTAGATCCTGGGAACAATAGGAGGACAATAATATTCACTGTTAAATAAGGCTAATCTGTAGCTTCTCCTTTAAATGAACCAGGGCTGGGCGGCAAGGAGTTTGCTGCCTCTTCCCTGAGAGGTATTGTATTTGGCTTGGAGACAGCATGGAGTGTAGAAAGGGCAAACGTTCTTAGTTGGTAAAACTTTAATAAGGCTAAGAGGCAGTTCCACCTTACCTAGGGATCTTTTAAAAAGTTCAAATATTGAATTCTTAATAGAAATTAAAGGCTATAAAGCTTCTGAAAACAGTACATTCTGGTGTCTTTGAGTTTGTTGAGTAACTCCAGTTGGGGACTGAATCAGCATCCATGTAATTCTGGAAAATGGTCACTGAAACCCCACTTGCCTGCCTATTCAAATGATTGACATCTTATTTAATTCTACATACATTATTACAATATTTTTGCACTTTCTTAATTTTAGTTCAACTGCACATTTTATTATAAGCTTTCAGAAAGCTACAACAGCAGTCTGCCAATGTCTTAGAAAATCAATGTACACTTCCAAGTGAGTAGTATGAATGAGATAAAATCTTCCCTTTTGTTTCAAAGTCCTGAATCATCAGTCTTCTCTTCTGTTTAAGATTTGCTGTGCTGCGAAGCTCTGCAGATTCTCTAGTCCCTGAGCTTTCTCATCTTTTTTTCTTGCTCTTAGGTCAATTTCATCTAACAACGGCATTGTATCTACTGCTTATATTATTAATTCAACCAACAGGCGCCGTCTCATAGAAGATGCGGTGTATGCGCCAGAGACTTTTCTCTGCACCTTGAAACCCTAACCCAAGATGCTAATGAATATTAGGAAATATACCTATGGCCTTAGAAAGTTTAGCTTTTCATGTCTGATGTCATCTCTGACTCCCAGAATGTTTCATTCATATTTATCAGTATGCTTTGCTCTTTTAGCAGTCTGTGTTTCAGCTTCAGTTTCTAAATCTAATATTCCCAGTTCGGGCGGCACGGTGGTGCAGTGGTAGCGCTGCTGCCTCACAGTTAGGAGACCTCGGTTTGCTTCCCGGGTCCTCCTTGCGTGGAGTTTGCGTGTTCTCCCCGTGTCTGCGTGGGTTTCCTCCGGGCACTCCGGTTTCCTTCCAAAGACATGCAGGTTAGGTGGATTGGCAATTCTAAATTGGCCCTTGTGTGTGTGTGTCCTGTGGTGGGTTGGCACCCTGCCCAGGATTGGTTCCTGCCCTGTGTTGGCTGGGATTGGCTCCAGCAGACCCCCGTGACCCTGTAGTTCGGATTCAGTGGGTTGGAAAATGGATGGATATTCCCAGTTCAGGAGTCTTTTCTATTCTAACTGAGAAGAGTATTCTAACTGAGCTGCATCACTTCAGACCTCCTGCTAGTGAGCTAGACAGGTTTCCTCTTATTATGTTTTATCTTTCTTAAATGTGGTCCACTTGATTTTACCACTTAATTAATAGCTGAGCTCTTATGGATGACTTGTCCAATGATGCAAGACATCCGGTGACACTGGTGTCAACTTGTATTTATATGTGACACATTTGTACACCCTTCCATTTCTCATGTATTTCATACTCTGGTGACAGGATCCTCAAATAAATAATTTATATAGTGACACAAAAGCAGGTGCTCCAGAATAATGTACTTATCACCCCATTGTGTCAAGTCTGCTCATCTGGACCTACGCTTTGGACAAATTCAACAACAAACAAGAGAAATCTAAACTTTGGGTTGAGCTTTAATTTTTGAGAACTAACAACATCATCGTGCATTTCTTGTATACCCCAAAATTACACAAGTAAGGCCTGAATGGACTTTAACTGGCCTTGCTTTTGACAAGAAAAAAAAAAACACCCTTGTAGGGAAAAAAAAGGAAGAAATTTTGGTAAAGGCAAATCAGAGAGAAAACAACTTCCAGCTGGGTTGCGTGTGCAGCAGGTGTTAAAAGTGGGGTAAATACACAAAACAGAGCACAAGTCATCCTCTTCACAGTGCTAGATGGCCAGCCTATCATTGCCACCTCTGAAATGCCATTCAGCAGTATAATAGTAATAGCACACACTACAAAGTAGTACAAACTACAAGGCAAAATGCAAGAATAGATTATACCACTCACTAAATATAGAGCTATCACATATGAGGATACAGATTTGTTCAAATATATCAAAAACAAAGTAGAAACCAATTAACATAAATGAAAAAATAAATGAACCACTCACTGGACTGTTACATAGTTTAGCATTACCACTCTCTCATGATACGGAGGAGTAATGTATCAAAATAAAACATGCTTAGAATGCAAAGTGTGTAATGCCTGTAGAAGAAGACAAGCAAGCCAATTGGGTTAAAATGTTAAAATTGAATAAGAAAATTTAATTTTCTAATCTCCTTGGCATTAACCCCTAGCCTCTATCAAGCCCAGAAATGTATGTAAAAATGGTTAACCCCGAGTGGAACTTTGGTTACCCCATTTTGTCACATGTACAGTGTTAAACTCAAATAACGCTCAGCACAGCGTTCTGCTGCAATCTAGTGGATAACATAACATCAAGCTGAATAAAATCATGAATATATTCATGTGTTCTACTTCTCTGTGGTAGCACATCAATATTCAGGAGGAGGCAGAGCCTTCAACCAAAAAAACATGGCAGTAAACGAAAAGCTGGAAATGCAGTTTTAGAACAATCTGAAACTGAACCAGTAGTTGACTCAGGCAATAGTGGCAAAAATGGGGTCATCAGACGTTGACACAATTAGTGAAACTGATGCATATGGCACTGAATGAACAAACCACATTGACTTGTCAGGTGTCTCTTCAACTAGCTATGTGGCAAAAAGATTAAATGGTTGTGGTCAAGTAGAAGGATATGAAAGACATAAGCCTCCTAAACAGTGTTCACAATGCAGCAACTACCAATGAGTCACTAAGCCTTCCACCATGGTAGCCTAAAATAACACTGGGGCCACGTCAATTGTGAGGATCAGGCACTGACATTCTATATTTACATGTGCAAGCAATGGAAAAAATGCTTTGAGAAAAGTGTGTAAAGAAATACCAATCTACTGTCTCGATTGTAACATCAGGCTGAGCATTAGTGATTGTTTCAGAACATGTTACTCTAAGGACATGTCCTAAATCGGCATCAGCATAGCAGTGGATACAACACATACCTTTTCTGCTTTATTTATTTTGACATTTTCATATTGTGATGGACAGCCGGGTCCCATGCCTGGCCAGGACGCCTCTGCTGCATATGTTCCGGGGGAGCCACCATGGGCAGCTCAATACCTCCCCCGGGACGCTTGGAGGCAGCCTCCCTGGCCAATGTTCGTTCCCCAGTCTCCCGCATGGCTCCATGGGACATGGAGTCCTCCACAGCCTGGGTGGGAGCTGGGGTGGCTGCTAGGGGGTGCTGCAGAGACTCGAGAACCCGGCTGGATGAGTCATCAGCCCCACCCGGAGGTGCAATTGGGACCAGGTGGTCAAGCACCTGGATCACTTCAGGGTGGGCTATAAAACGGGCCAGCCTCCACCACTAAAGAGCCGGAATCTGTGCCTTGTCGGGCGCTATATAGCGTCTTTCACAATATCTATATGTTTCTATGTTTTTGGCTTGTATTTCCTGGGGTAATTAAAACACTAACAACAGTCTGTATTCATCAGCTATGTATTATATTTATAAACTATTATGTTGAAGAATGTAAATCTAATGTTAATTTTCACCTTAAGTGTATTTTTCAATACAACTCCATTATTTTTTCATATAAACTATTTAACAAAATGGTTAGTGAATGAAAGGTTTCAATTAAATTACGATCAGTGTAGAGTTTAAATAAAGAAAATGAGGACTGATGTCATAATATAGGAAGGTGGAAGGGATATGTCCAGCAAATAATTCAATACAGTATCTGCATTAATGCAAGTCCAATGTTAATACTTGTGCAAATTTATAAACTATTAAAAAATGGCCAAGAATGAGAATCTTAAGATCCTCAAACTTCTTAAATAAATAAAAAAGCAGCCGATTCCATCCTCTCTAAAGTCAATGACATTCATCTGCAGTTTTCTTCTAAGAAGAATTAAAATAAGAAAAAGAATGAGTGAGCCAAGGAAAAAGCAACAACCTTGTTATGTTTATTCTTACAACAGGGACAAAAAAGGGTATAAAATATTTAACTGAATCTAATTCAAAGAAAAGAAAAGATTTTTTAAATGAACAAACCCATATCACTTTTGCATTTAATAAAAGTTCTTATGCGTCTTTATTATACAGGCCAGGGGAAATCATATTCATTTGTCAACATTATACTCAGTATGTGAAAAATATGCCACCTCTACAAAAATCAATAAAAATAATTTTTTAATTTTTGGTTTTCAACAATACCTGCAATGGATGCTGACAGCATTAAATGTGGGTGTCTGAGTTTGCAACTGTTACAGTGGGAAAGGTGAAACAATATTCATTGTAAATTTATTTTGACATTCCTTATAAAACTGTATTTTTAAATTTTCTTTTTTTTTGGATAAAGGTATAATAAATTTAAATTTGTTTTTTTAGCACAGAAGTCAAAAAGCTGCCACAGAAACATACCCCTGTATAAGTAGAAGATATACAGCACACATTTAATAAGAAATGATCTTGTTTAAGGACTAGAAAACAACAAGGTTATGCCCACAAAACAGAGCATGATAATTAAAAGGCAACTGCCTGAAGAAGACCATAGTGAACATTCTAAAGTGATTCCATTTTAAATACTAATAGTAAAATGGACACGACTCAAGGATATTAAATAAATGTACTATTTATTGCAATATAAAAAGCTGGACACACTGGAAAGATTTGGGACAGCGATCCGTATATTGTCCCTGGCCATAAAAAGGATTGTAAGACAGGCACTGATGTACATGGACTGAGTTCCAGATTGAACTGATGTGTAATGTAAAAAAAGAAGTCGGCTTTATAAGCTGAAACCAGAAGTGATGTTTTCTAGGGCCGGAACCAGAAGTGACATCATTCTGGCATTCTGGTGTCAGTCTAGGTGCCGGAACCGAAAGTGACGTCTTTAATGTTGAAACAGGCAAGTTTTCCCGTATTTAGCCTGCAGAGAGAACAGAGGTAGGTTTAGTGCACCCCACCACCACCTGGCCTGGTGGGTAATTACCTTTACTTGGTCCACTCAGCTCCCTCCTAATCGCACGTGTGTGACAAAGCTCAAAGCTAAAAAGTTTTCTTCTCCATTGATCTATTGCAGTCTGATATTTCTGCCATGAGTACAAAACTAACTTCATTCCACTACTAGCACAATTGCTAAATCGCAACAATATATTTGTGTTTTTCTTTCTTTACAAAAATGATGTGCTCATGTCAGATAAGATGAGAAAATGTCCAATTGAGTTAAATTCTTCACAATGATGACAACAGGGAATTACAATTAATTATAAGGGATCTTGCAATTTGTCATTTTATGGGGATTCTCTATTTATTTATTTAATTTATATGTTTAAAATGTACAGTGACTTCAGAAGGTATACAGACCCCTTCACTTTTTCACATTTTGCCATGTTGCAGCCTTGTGTTTAAATCATTTAAATGTATTTTTTATCTCATCAAGCAACACTCAATATAATTTGTTTTTCAAATGTATTAAAAATAAAATCTGAAAGATCACATTAACACAAGTATTCAAACCCTTAACAGTACATACTTGAAGCACCCTTGGCACCGATTACAGCCCGGATTCTTCTCAGGTCTAATGTGACAAGCTTTGTTCACCTGGATTTAGGGATTTTCTGCCATTCTTCTCTGTAGATCCTCTCAAGCTCTGTCAGGCTGGGTGAACACCGTCGATGGACAGCTACCTTCAGGTCTCTCCAGAGATGATTGATTTGGTTCAAGTCCCGACTTTGGCTGTTTGTCCTTCTGAAACGTTCTCCCATCTCCGCACTGGTTCTTGGAGCACAGCCAAAAAGATCATCAGGCTCTTGGTCACCTCTCTTGCAATGGCTCGTCTCCCCACCATTGCTCAGTTTGGCCAGGCAGCCATTTCTAGGAAAAGTCGAGGTTGCTCCAGATTTCTTGAATTTAAGGGAACCATAAATTCTCAGGAATTTTAGTAGCCTCCCCCATATCTTTACCCTAGCAATCCTGTCTCTAAGATCTAGAGGCAATTCATTCAACCTTGTGGCTTGGTATTTGCTCTGATGCACATCCTTAATTGCTGGACCTTCTATATACATGAGTGTGCCTCTCCTAATCATGTGTAGTCACCTGAAATGACAACAAGACTGATGATCAGTAGAATGGGATGCACCTGGGCCACATTTCAAGTGTCATAGCAAAGGGTCTGAGTGCTTGTGTCAATGTGATAATTCCATTTTTTTATTTTTAATAAATGTGAAAATATTTCTAAATTCCTGTTTTTGCTTTGTTATTCTGAAGTATTGAGTGATGCTTGAGCTGCAGAAAATTATGAATTTAAATTATTTTAGTACCAGGCTGCAATATAGCAAATTATAAAAAATGTGAATGGGTCTGAACACTTTCTGAATTGAATGTAGGTCCATCAAGATGGCTGACGCTCTCACCTTGTAATTCTACAGAAAATTAAAACAAGTGGCAGCATATTAAATTCTGATTCTGTGTTAAAGGATACCACAAAACTTAGCAAATTTTAGAATTCTGGGTTCTCAATTAATGTTGCCTCACAGCTGAAGCATCCTGGTTTTAAATCCCAGTATAGACAATGACTATTTAAAAACAAAACTCCTTATTGTTCTCAAATGTACTAAGTTATGGTAAAGAGATGACAACAGAGACCATAATTTGGTAAAAAAAAAATCATTTTTACTATTCAATATGAGTTTTTATCAAAATATAATGCAAAGAAAGGTAATTCAGAAGATTCAGTTTCTGAGAACCAGAAAATATGTTTAAATAACCATCCACATATACATTTTGAGCTTGCTTAGTCCTGGTTTAGCAAAGTGTGTGGTCAGAGCCTGTTCTGGCAGCACTGGGCACTAAGCAGGACCCAGCAAGGTCCATTGTAGGGCACACTCACACATACACCCACACTCCCTCAAACCTTATCAGTTTAGAGTAACAACTGGGATTCTTGGAGAAAAGTCCAGGTAGAGACTGGAGAACATATAGAGTATGCTCCACATACATTACAGTGTTACCTGTCT
Organism: Polypterus senegalus; assembly: GCF_016835505.1. NCBI lineage: Eukaryota > Metazoa > Chordata > Cladistia > Polypteriformes > Polypteridae > Polypterus > Polypterus senegalus. The sequence continues at coordinate 120,801,868 of NC_053163.1, read as the reverse complement.
GGAATTTAAACTTGAGACTATAGAGCTGGGCAGCATGGCGGTGCAGCGGTAGTGCTGCCTCACAGTAAGGAGATGAGGAATTGTGTCCTGGGTTCTCCCTACTTGAAGCTTGCATATTCTCCCTGTGTCAGTGTGGATTTCCTCTGTGTGCTCCGGTTTTGTGTTATCTTCTATGGCGGTAAGCTGGGTGGACTTAAACAAATGAAAATAAAAAGACCAAATCAGCAAGTGTAACACGGATTTGCTTAAATGGTTTAATTCCCTAAAATTCCCTTATCCCACGTCTAATTGGTGACTAAATGTTCTGATGTGAGTGAAAGCACATCTTTATCGTCTGACTGATTGGCACCTTCAACAGGCTGGTTTCAGGGCTGTACCTGATGTTGCCAGAAAAGGTATCATCTCTCTGCAAATCTGTAATTTAATAAAAAGAATCAATAAATGGATTGATTGAAAAACTTCCTTCATCATCATTAAATCTACAGCTTTTTTTGCCTGACCACATTTCTTTCTTTTACACTATAAAGGTAAAATGTAAACATGCCCTGCTATGAACTGGCACCCCATCCATAGTTAGTACTTGTCATCCACCAGAAATTATGGGAAAGGGTTGTACTCCCCAAGCTCCTGAATTTGGAACATGCTTGGGTAGCTGTATGGTAGTATGTTAGAAATGTTTCTGCCATTAATAATTTATTATTATTTACCCACTCACATCTCTAGGTTTCTGGTCTGAATCCCAGTACAGTCACTGTGTGTGTGGAGTTTGTTCCTTCTCCCTACATCTCCATTGTCTTTTTCTTGAGGTACTCCCATTTTCCTATCACTTTGCAAAGAGATGTTTTGGTGACTGTAAATGGTCAAGTGGAGTACCACAGAGAAGGTGAGGCAGACTTTTAAATTTGAGAAAGGACCTGGAGATTAAAATTAAATTAAAAGTCTAGCCAATCCATTGTCAAGTGGAAGCACAAACCAAAGTCCAAAGAAAACAAAGCTTTAAGTTATAACAGAAAGTCCTATAAACAAACTTCCAATGCCACTATTAATATTTCTATCTACAAGTTTAGATAAATGAGAAGTGTTATGTTGTGCTATTAATGTTATTAATTTTGGACAGTAGGTGGCACAGTAAAAAAATGATATATAAAGAACTGGGAAAGGGATGGGAGAAGAGTTCCTAGAGGGAGAGTGTGAGATTGAGATTTTGTTGTAATAAAGAAGGTATTTAGAAATTACAACCTGGAGATTTCTTTATGCACTGATCAATACAACAGGAATGTGCTAATCACTTCCTGCCATTCAAGTGTAGCAATGTTGTAGCTGCAGAAACAAAATAGTGGCACCCATAATAAAAAAAAAAAATAGCATCACAAAAACACTAAAATATTAAAAGGCTTAAATGAAAACCAGTAAGATTCTACTCAAGTCCAAACCACAAATAAAGCTGTAAAAAATGTTGGACAAAACCAAATCATAACACAATTGAGTGAGTGTGGTTATCAACATGAGTGTGCTGGGTAGTGGATTGATGTCCTGCCCGGGTTTGTCTTCTGCCTTGAAGCTAGTACTACCAGAAGAGCCTCTCACAACCACACCCATGAACTGGAGTATGAGTTAATATATGGGTTAGAAAGTGGATTTAGTAAATTATAAATGTATTATGCTATTATTCAATTATTATATTTGTGGCAGAAATGAGTTTCCTTCACAGGGTGTCTTGGTTCAGCCTTAAAGACAGGTTGAGGAGTATAGATGTTCAGGTGGAGCTCAAAGTAGGGCTGCTACTCCTCTACATCGAAAGGTACCAGTTGAGTTGGTTTGGGCATCTGATTAGAATTCCTCCTGGACTCCTAACTAGGGCATTTCCAACTAGGAGGAGACTCTGGGGTGGACCCAGGACATGCTGGACAGATTATATCTCACAGTTTGCCTGGCAATGCCTCAGCATCCCCCAGATGAGTTGGAGGAGGTAGCAGAGGTAGCAGGAGAAAATGGACGTCTGGGCATCTTTACTATGAGTTCTGCCTCTACATCTTGAACCTAGATTAGTGGCAGAAAATTAATACAATCATGAATATTTGCTGTCTCAGACCTATAGAGTATTGAGTTTGAATTCCACTATCTTTGTGAGGTATGAACAATCACCTTGTGTCTGTGTGGGTTTTAGTCTGGTAATCTACTTGCCCTTCTACATCCCAGAGGCTTCAGTACTTCAGTGAAAGGGATGATGAAATCAACAGATTAATCAGGGTGGTGAGCGCAGTTATTCAGTTGCTAATACTGATGTGTATTGGTGAAGAAGGAGCTAAACCACAAGATGAAGCTCTCGGTTGACCAGTCGAGATTTGTCCCTACCCTTACCTATGGTGGTAAGCTTTGGGTAATGATTGAAAGGACAAGATCATGGGTACAATTGACTGCAATGAGCTTTCCCCACAGTGGGGCTGGGCTCTTCCTTAGAAAAAGAGTGACAAGCAGGACAGGCTAGGGGAAGAGCTGATGTTCCTTTGCATAGAGAGGAGCCAGTTGAGTTGGTTTGGGCATATAGATGTCTCCCGAACACTTCTCTGTGAAGATTTTATGGATACAACCAGTTGGGAGGTGACACAGAGGAGACAAAGAGTTTGCTAGGAGGATTATATCTCTCGGATGACCTGGGAATGCCTTGGGATTCCAGAGTAAAGGTGGACAGTGTAGTTGGGGAAAGGAACATATGGGCTTCACTGCTAAGGCTACTGCCCCTGCAACCCAGTCCTGATAAGCACTGGAAAATGAATGAATGGATGATTGCATGCAGCTAATGAAGCAGAGTTTAAAAGACCCGGTAGGACAAGAGCTGTTCCACACCTGTTCAGGAATGTCTGCCAGTAGATTCCATCTGTTTTGGACCAATATTAGGGAAGTGACTCTGTTGTAGGAAAAAATAGTATACTGCAGCAAGTACGTGTGTCTCTGTTTTCCACAGCCAATTAACAGGCTGCACATTGGCGGCTGTCCCTGGAGTTTAATTTAATATAGTGGTAGGTGGTGTTAGCTTATTAAGATAGAATGTAATTCCTTAATTTCCACTGCAACACTCAGGCTGAAGCATAATCACATCTACAGAAATTAAATCCACACATTAAAGTAAATAGCAAAGCACAATTCAATTGGCAGGTGATTCTGGGCCTCAAAATAATCAGGGCTGTAAAAAAATGCAGAGCATAGTTAAGTGCTTTGCATGGATTTTTTTATACTCTCATAGATTTGAAAATTATTACACTTAGTTGTATTTTTAATACAATCCAGTTAACTGCAAGGTACAACAGAACACCTACCAATTTTCATCATCTATCTGGGTCCTTCATTGGCCACACTAATTCCACACACAATCACTAAACCTATCAAAGTTCTCTTTCTAAGTGTAAAAGGCACAACAATTCAAAGTCTATAATTCAGTTCAGTTCAATTTAAATGATTTTAATACGCCGTTCCTCTCCGAGTCAGCCTTCTAGCTGTAATGCAATTACAGGAACAATTAAACCATACATACAGATACACAGAAATTACCTTGAACATACAGTGAAACAGATCTAACAATGTCAGTCCATTAACATTCTAGTTGAGATAGGGCCTTACAAAAAAAGGGGAAAAGAAAGCAAAAACTCAAGTCAACAGCATTCCTGGAGAAAATAAACCTCTACGTCAACAGTTTGTTTAAACACTGAAAGTCACAGTCAAACTCATAATAAATCACAGTTCTGATAACTTAAGCCAACTGGCAGTCCAGACTCCCACACAGGAATTACTGCTATTATTCCTACAATATTATAAGTATACTATATATTGGGCCGTCTAATAAAAAGATTAAATGATGTCGTCCTTGAATTTCAAGGGTCATAATGTGTACTAAATGCTAATGCTAATGAGGTATTTTGTGCTTGACATTTCATTCTATGCCAATCAATTGAATAAATACATTCTTACAGCAACTTTAACAGTTAGCCATCCCTAAAAACATAGCAACATCATACAACAAAGTAGTAAAAAACAGTTGTGTTATGTGTAGAATGCAGTTAAAAGGTAATGTAGGCAGTGCAGTAGAATAAAAGTCAGATTTTGATATTTGATGCGAGGTTCAGCTCAGACTGCTAAGAAAGGAGGGTGTCCTCTTCTGTTGAAAAGCTTCTTTCATCTTCAGTGAGCCCTTTATCACACTTACCACCCATCTTTACTGCTGACGTCAGCTTTTGAGAGCAAAAGAAAATAGAACAAGGAACACAGAAGGTACATACAAAGGCAGGTGGACTGTACCATGGATGGAAGGTGACACCAGAAAATCGTGAGGACATTTCTACACGTTTAACATCTCCCTGTCAGTTTTCAGAAAAATATAAAGTACAACCATTCATCTTTGGCCAGCGCTGGACAGATACAGTACAGGTATATGAAATCATGGCATCAGAACCTATGTGAGGTCTGCATTTTACATGAGGCACATATTCCTGAAAACGGATTTGCTTATCTTGCAGACTAATGGTAGATCAAAACACCCAAGCACACATCTCAAAACAGGCTGAGAAGGACAACACAAACTTAACTTGGATTTTAATATTGATTTAGATATAAACACGAGAAGACGCTCTGAATGTATCACAACAACCTTATTTTCAAACAGCAATCACAACTACAGCAGAAATATGGGTAAGTTTCTTGTTGGGGGTTGAACTCTTGGCTGTTCAGCTGCACCTATTTGCTTTGAAAAGGTTCAAAGGCTGGATGGCTTGGTGACCTCCAACAAGACTGCATTAAGATGTTAAACTGCTGGCATTAACAGACCATCCATGTGTGAGCAAGCAATCAAACTGTGAATGCTAAAATTTAACCACCATTCACAGTGTGGATGCTGAGTTAGTGCAACAATACAAATATTTGGTGGTCCACATCAATTACAGGCTGGACTGGTCTAGTAACGCAGAGGAGCTATATAAGATAGGGCAGAGCAGACTTTTGTTTCCTTAAGGGACTGCGTTCTTTTGGTGTAGGTAGTTAAATCCTTTACATGATCTGTAACTCTGCAATTGATGGTGTGATTTTCTATGTTGTGGTGTGCTGGGCCAGTAACATTACTTAATGAGAGGCAAACTAAAATTGGACACAATGTTGACCTACTGGAGGTAGTAGTGAAATAGAAAATTAAAAAACAAAACTGAACAATGCTAAACATCCTCTGTCTGACGCACATACACTGAGTACTTTCAGACCCGTCATACCCAGCTTTGACTTCAGACCAAGATGGCAAGGGGGGCATGGGGTGAGAAACATTTGCGGATGCATTAAATAATGCCTCCTAAAAACCTGGACACAAATAGATGAACATACACAGGCCTGGTCAGCAATGAAGTACTTCTTTATATTCCCTGCTTTGTGCTCCAATAAATGCAAGTTATCAGCAATATACTAATAACCCAATTGTTTTTTTTTTCCTATATTTTTATTCATTTTATTGCAATCCATACAAATCAATCAAGTTTTTACAAAAAGAAAAAATAGAGTTAAGGACAAATCGATCCCCACCCCTGAGAGAGAGAGCAAGGCAAATGGCGTGAAATTTAAGGCTTGTAAACATACCTAAATTAATAAATTCTTTGTGCTTTATGAGCTTATTTTAAAATATTACTGATTAGATCCAGCCATGTTTTGAAAAAAGTCTGTAAGGATCCTCTAACTGAGTATTTGATTTTTTCCAATTTCAAATAGTATAACACATCAGTTTCCCACTGACTTAAAAGAGGAGAGTTTGGGTTCTTCTAGTTTATCACAATAAGTCTACGTGCCAAAAGAGTAGTGTATGCAATCACAGTTTGTTTGTCTTTCTCTACTTTAAACCCATCTGGAAGAACACCAAACACAGCTGTTAATGGGTTAGAAGGGATTGTGAGACCAAGGCTCTCTGAGAGGTAATTAAAAATTTTGGTCCAGAATGACATTAATTTGGTGCAGGCCCAGAACATGTGACCCAGTGAGGCTGGAACTTGATTGCAGCGTTCGCAGGTTGGATCTTGCCCTGGAAACATTTTGGAGAGTTTTAGACGAGACAGATGTGCTCGATATATAATTTTGAGTTGAATAAATGTATGCTTTGCGCATATGGAGCTCAAGTGAATTCTCTGCATTGCTACTTTCCACTCCTTTTCTGATATATTAATTGAGAGATCGTTAAGTAGTTCTCTCATACAAAGCAGACAGACATACATACAGACAGACAGACATTGGATTTTATATAGATACTAGGCTGACCCGCCTTTTAAGGCGACCGACTTTTAAGCTGACGACTTCTTAAGGCAATTCAATATGTAGATCAATTTGATATTTTATACAAACTCATTAATTTGGTTATATTGCATTTGAGTGGTATTACTTTAATACTCATAGTTTCTGTTATTTTTGTGATGAAATTGAAACTTTTTTTCTATATTGAGGTAGCCCTTTTGAACCCCCCTGATATTTACTATGCGGTGAGGCATTTGTACTTCATCAACATTAATTATTTCCAGAGACATAATTTTGTCTATTTTTCCAGCGCATCGCGCACAAAAGCAAGGGAACGATGGGAGCACCAGAACTCTGCTCACATCATGTCGCTTTGTACCGCAAGCTGCAAGTAGTAAGTCTGTGATAAGCGGAATACTGCTACGCTTTCCACTCACGGGACGGAAGGACAATCCCGACCGCTTTTATATAGTAAGAAAGAAGAAGAAGATATCGCACAGTCTGGAGTAGAAAATCATCTTTTACCTGGAAAAACAAAACTACAAATCCCATCGCATTGCAAAATGGACGGGGCGTGTGAAACTCCGCGCCTGCATAGCACTCACGGGATGGAAGGACAATCCCGACCGCTTTTATATAGAAGGATATTCTAGTCATGTAATGTTAATTCACATACAGTATGTATAGATGGACAGGCTTCAGGATACAGTGCATTCTCTAAACATTGCAAGAAAAAAAGTGCAACAGTGAAAAAGGTTAGCTTTAAAACAATAAAATATACAAAATACACATTAAAAACAATACAAATGTACAATACTAAACTAAATGTGAAACAAAACTTGGCTGTGTCACTCTTCTTAGTTGTTTAAAACTCTATCCTGCAAGCCAAAAGGCACCTATCCTTTTAAACTAAACATAAACTCAAGAGACTTTTAACTGACATTGTGACGAACAACTTAAACAGATTCCAGAAAGTAACAAAATTTTACAAAATGACAAAATCTGTATATATGCACAGTGCGATTTGCTTGAGCGCCATTCCATCATAAACATTGGTGGGAGTGGGCAAATAAACACAGGAACAACACCAACAATAATAATAATAATAATAATAATAATAATAATAAGGCTCAAACTGACACAGCATACTACATATGGATGAGGCAAACTAAAATTAAACAAGCAACACAATGGCACGGCTTCAACAGAAAGCCATGAATGCATTGCCTAACACTGATAACACTGATTTAGTACCAAGTATAATCATCTCTAAAATGGGCATACATTCAAATTTGCATTAAATCTTCGTAAATATCATCCATTGATGTTCAACATCATCAATGATATAATGATTATACTCTTCTCATTCTCTCATAGCTCACTAAAAATACAAAAAGTGATCTCTCATTGGGTAAATTGTTGCCATGCATTGACTGGCGGGTGATATTGACTTCTTTGAGTTCAGCAAGTATACAGTAAACTGGTATCATGGGTAAATGTTTAAAGATGATCAGTATACTTTAATTTTATTGAATACTGTGATTATATTTGGCTAGTCAGTTTAGTCCAGTGGTCTAAATACAGTATAACAATTATAGTTACAGCATTTTGACTCCATAATAAAAATACAATTGTACCCATCATCATCATTATAAACTACATACTTTGCTAGCAGTTCAAATAGAGAGCTACTCCAGAAAAATATCTTTATGTATCTTTTGTATTTTTTCACTCATGTGTCATAGATTCAATATTTTGAAAAAATGTGGAATCAAAAAAGAAAGAAAGAAAGCCTGTCAATTTTGTCCATTTTCTACATGTCTTTGCAATATCATGCCTGAAATGCATATTTTTCTGAGAACGTTTTACAGGCATATTCGGTAGCAATGACTCCACTCAAAGCACCTTTCAGTGCTGACCATCATGAGCTGGCATCCTGCACTTTAAACAATCAGGACATAGCTGGTATTGTGTAAAAATGAATTATGAATGCTATGAAATCATTTCAGTTTTTGTCTCACTGTTACAAGAAAACCCTGACGTATGATTTACTGTCTTGATGTCAAATTATGCAAGATGTTGGGCCTTTTGGGCTTCCCTACTATTGTTGGTCCTCTAGAAATCCCCAAAAATCCTCACCTTTAGGCCATTTCTAGACCATAGTTTGTACAGGAAAGTAAACCCTTATGATAAAGAGCAAACCACTTGCTGTCTTTGGCAAAAATGAACAGAAAGACATAAAGTTGTACATACTGCATCACCTGACCCCAGCGCCCAAACATGGAATATTAAGTGTCAAATTTACTGGTTTCACGTTGTTGTTTACTGACAGCTGAAGAGTACAAATTTACCAATAGTTACCTAAATATGAGCATTGTAGCAGGGACTGCAAAGGCCACATTGCTTAGCTGAAGTGAGACATGAGCTGAAATAAATCAAATTACTAGTAGATAAATTACTAGATATGCAAAAAGAAAAATATATAGACACATTATCTTAAAGTCTTATTACAGATAAATTAAATTTTACTTGATTATCTAATTTCAACTTTCTTACAACAGTAAGATCAATTTGTCCAGGCAGAAATAAAAACATTTCACCTGCAAGGCAGGATAAAGTACTTCGAAAAGTGGAATCCTTCATAATGCACTCCATCAGTGATGTGGGTCAGGACCTAAGGTAGTCACATCAAACATCTGCATTTAAGCAGCTTTCATCTCAAAACCACACAAAAAAAACCTTGGTGTTAAATGTTTTAACAAGATGATGCTACTGTAAATTAACAGTATATTTTATGTGCTGCAATCTTGCTGGAGATGAAGGGCGTCCTAGGGGCTTACACTGATGATTTTGATTTATCTGCAACTCTAACGTCTAAGAAGTGGTTGTTTAATAGAGAACATAATCACACTCCTTGCCCTTTCTGGACAAGTGACAAGCCAAATTTCCTAATCTGAAGCCCTAGCATTTCCTCAATTAATAATTAATGCAGTAAAATGACTTAAGTAGGAGGACCCACTTTGTCTTTCTTGGAGGCTGTAAAGCAGGCATGTCAAGCTCACTACCATTGGTGGGCCGCATCTACTGCCATACGTGTGTCAGCGGGCCACACTGTAACAAATACTATTATACTATTATACAAAGTTACTGTAGCTTTCTTTCCAATACTGAAAACTTTAAAAAATGTAACATTTAAAGTTTAAAGAAAAGCAATTTATTTCCATACAATCTCTGTACAACAGCATACAATTAGAGTCTTAGTATCTTAGCTAGGTCCTTATATAGGAGTCTTACAGTATGAGATCTAATTTTTTTCATCCCAACACTTTGCATCTCTTGTTAGTAACCAGTTCGTCAATATCAGGCTTGAAATCTTGTGCAGTTGCAACATTTATGAGGGATGAAAGATGCTCGACAGTAAGTCATGAGCGATGTGGGGTTTTGATAGCTTTCATTAATGAAAACAATTGCTCACAAAGGTAAGTGCTTCCGAACATAGAAAGTACACTTGATGCCAACTTACGAATTTGCACATATGAGGGTGGCCGGTAAGCATACAAGCCTGGCACACCAACTTCATTGTATTTTGCCTTCAGAAAAGAATCTGACTGCAGTTCAATCAATTCCATTTGGATATTCTCAGGCGCGTTCTCAACGTTGTAAGAGTATGGTGACTTGAACAGCCCAAAGTCCTGTTCGCATGAACTGGAATCACGAAAAGCTCACTGAATTCATTGCTCAGTAATTCAAGTTGGAAAACAAATCCTCCAAAAATCTAATTTTATTTTACTAAGTTTACTTCAAAGTTTATATTGTAAAATAAGCCGATATGCAAAAAGCCCCCTGACCTACACTAATTTTATAAACTCAAAATCACAAAATTTGTTAACAAAACAACTCACCAACTTCTCGTGCCCACTTGAGATCTTCAGCTGTAGTCTGTACTAACTGTTCGTTACAATACTAGCACAAAATTACATAAAACTAGGGCAAAAAAACGTGAAAATATGCAAGCGATTACTACTCGTGATGGTCTGTTCTGCCCAGTGGCCAGTCTCAGCAGCTCAGCCAGGCTGCTGCAGCATAGCACTTCAGTTGCGATGTCGCGGCTCATTAACTTTGGTCAAGGCTCATTGGGGTGAGGGATGTGGGCAGTGTCATGCCTAGGGTATCAAGGAGCTGATGCCGCAGCTGCAACTATACTAGCAGGTGACGTTTCCAGTACTGTAATGCCATGGGAAAATATGCTTTAGTCGGAAGACGGTGGTAAGAAAAGTCAATAAGTAATGCTGAAGATGCAGAATGATTCAATCACAAACGATAGTAATCATCTTGTACAAGTTTAGTGCTAACTAGGATCTGTCATGCGGGCCGCACGTTGGACATGCCTGCTGTAAAGAATCATTCTGATGCAAAGGTAAAATCTCCATTATAAACTATTAAATATTGCTAGTTCTGAAGGACTGTGCCTCAAACACAGTGTAAATAAGGGATTTATAAATAATATCCACAACAAATAATTGATAATTAATTACAGTACATTTAGATAGCACTTTTCTCACTACTCAAAGCACTTCAGTGAGTGGGGAGCCACTTAATCCACCACTAATGTGTAGCATCCATCTGGAAGATGTAACGGCAGCCATTTTTCCACCAGTACACTCACCACACATTAGATGTTAGGGTTTGAAGTGGTGAGAGAGATAGCTAGCCAATTAGAGACAGTGGATGATTAGGGGGTCGAAATGATTAGGCCTTGGTGGGCAATTTAGGCTGGAAATCAGGATATATATTGTATTCTTTCTGAAGAATGCCCAGGGGTAAATGGTGAAGGTAGATCACAAGTGGTTATATACACTCCAATATGTAGAACAAAATTATAGAAGTGAATGAACACTTCAAGAAAACAGCTAGGCAGCAATAGAGGTAAGTGAAAAAACAAGGTAAATATAAAAATGAGGTAAGTAGCACTAGGCATACCTTTATAGTATTACTATAGGGAAGTAATGATGCATTTTTCCTATGATTATGCTCTTTCATTTCAGTGCTAATAGCCAAAGTTTCATCCATGTTTGATTACTCAGCAGATGCAGGGATTTCTAGTCAAAATACTAATCCCAGGGAATTAAAATCAGGGCCGTCTTAAGGGCATCATAGGCTTCTGGACAAAATAGTGCACTGGGGCCCCTGTTTTCATAGCCAAACAGAAACATTCATAGGCATCAGAAACACTTTGGGCTCCCATGCTCCTGGGGCCCTTGGCCAGTGTCCAAACGCTGCCCTGATTAAATCCACTCCAATACTAGAATAACAACAGGAGTTGGTGCCTACTATTAGTAAAGTAGCATGTAAGTTAGCATTACTACTGTCGACAGCAAAAGGTTGTCCAGTGAGTTTGCAAACGTGGGCAACAAGAGGAGAAAGAGAATTTCAGTGATAAGGCAAAGGAAAACTCTCTCTCAAAAAAAATATAATAATAAGTAAAAATCAGAACGATACAGTTCCAGAAAAAGGATACCAAAATTGTTAACAACTTTTTATTTTATTTTTTTTATCATTGTATCATTTTACTGCTGGATTAATTTCGATCAAAAATGGAGAAAATGTTACATTGAATTTAAGGATGCAACTTACAAAACCATTCTCTATTTAAATAGCACATTACCAGACAAATGTGGTCCAGGAGATGCCTTGTATTTCAATAATTGTACATTGTCTGCAACACAGAAATGGTATACAAATAAATATTCATGAGTATTTATCATTCAGGAGATCTCGTTTCTCTAAATTTCACAAATGGAAGAAATATACATATATATTATGGAAACCAGAGAGGCAGAGACATGAGTTTCAGCACAGCACACGTTAAATAACGCGGGGAAGCACTTTTCCCTCACTCCCCACAGCAGTAAAGTACAATGCACCAAGCACAATGCACAGTTCTTTCTTTCCTTCCTTTTCTCAGTCCTTCTGCCTCCACTTCTCTTCTGGGAAGCTTTTTTCTTCTTCCTTCCGACTCTCGCTCCCTGAGTTAGGCGGCTCCTTTTATGCGGTCCCTGGTGAGTGCTCCAGGTGGCTCATCAGCATTACCTGGAATTACTCCCAGGTTTGATAGAAACTCAATGTAGGGCTCTGCAGCTTTCACTGACAGCCCCCATGGAACCAAACAGGGCTGTACGAAACTCCAACTCCCACTGTGACCTGCGGGAATCCGTGGTGCCACAGCCACCCACGAGGGCTGCCCTCTAGTGTCGTGATGAAGGTAGTGCCCTATGGATACTCTCTCCCCCAGTATATATATTGTCAGGCTTGGGTCACACAGTTGCACAGATTCATTCAGGGTTTTCAAGAAACATAAACTTAATTCGTGAACAGCATAATAAAGCATAAAGAATAAAGCAGAGGATGTCTGGGGGAGAAGAGAGACAAGGTAATAAGATGAAAGTACAGCTACTGTACAGGCTTTTAAATGTTCGAAGAGCCGCATGAGATGCAGATCACGTGGCACAGCAGCAGCAGCAATCCAGCAGCTAATCAAGCAAAGAGGAGATAAGAAACTACATTTGTTTCCCATTGTATCACCATAAGAGGGGGTATAAGAGGGGGGTTTCGGAGGAGCAACCAAGTCTACTAGGAGTGTGTTCAGTGGTTGCACTGCTGCCTCGCAGTAAGGAGACCTGGGTTTACTTCCTAGGTCCCCCCTGCGCAGAGTTTGCTTGTTCTCCCCATGTCTGCGTGGGTTTCCTCCTGGTGGTCCAGTTTCCCCCCACAGTCCAAACACATGCTGGTTAGGTGCATTGGCAATTTTAAATTGTCCCTAGTGTGTTCTTGGTGTGGGGGTGTGTGTGTCTCCTGTGGTGGGCTGGCGCTCTGCCCGGGACTTGTTCCTGACTTGCACCCTGTGTTGGCTGGGATAGGCTCCAGCAGACCCCCGTGACCTTGTGTTAGGATATAGCGAGTTGGATAATTGATGGATGGATGGATGAAATTTGCATGAGCGGCAATCTGTCATAAACATTGGTGGGAGGGGGCAAAAAAATTATAAGTTACTACATAGATAATAATCTGGCAACAACAATAATAATAATAATAACAACACTCAAACTAATGCACTATACTAAACATGGATGTGGCAGAGTAAAATTAAACAGTCATTACTTCAACAGTACAGTACACTATGTATGCCACGCTTAAGCCCGATTTAGTGCTAAGTATAAGCACCTCTCAAATGGGCTCACAAATTAAAATTTACATTAAAACTCCACAAATATCATTATCTGTCATTCACAATTGTCAGTGACTTGATGATTATACTCTTACTATTGCTCCTGGCATGCTAAAAAAATAAAGTTGGTCACTTGCTGGGAAAACTGACCCCATGCATTGACTGGATGGTGATATTGACTTTGTATTTAGCTAGGATACAGTAAACAGGAATCATGGATAAATGTTTAGAGATGATTATTATACTCTGATTTCATCGATTTCCATGATTATATTAGGCTAGTCAGTTTAGTCCAGTGGTCTAAATGTAACTTTTATAGTTTTAGCATTTGGATAGAATTACAATTGTGCTATCACCATCATTATAATTACATGGTTTGCTAGCAATTCAAATATACCTTGTAGCGTGTAAGTTAGGGTTACTATGGTCGACAGGGAGATTGTTAAGTGTGGCTTCTTATGCAGTTCACGAAATGAGACCCAGAATCTCGGAGATAAGGCAGTTGTACTGTGTTAGCCATTATGGATGTAGTGAGAAGTCAAGCAAAATTACACATTTTATTGGCTCAATTCAGGCAAGATATAAAGAAGGGGCCTGAGTTGTCTCGAAGGCTTTTTAGTTAGCCTGTAAAAGGTGTCATTTTGACTTCTCACTACGACGATAAGGCAGAGATGGTCTTCTTATTTAGGAAAAAACTCTCCCAAAAAAACAAGATGATTCAGTTCCAGAAAAAAAACAGTTATTGAAATTATTAAGTCTTGTTATTTATTTCTTTATCACCGTATCATTTTACTCCTATTGGATGTACTTGTATTGAAAAAAAGGGAAAATGTTATGTTGCATTTAAGACTTTAGCCTGCAAAACTATTCCCTACTTTAAGTTCCATGTCACCAGACAAATGTGGCCCAGGAGATGTCTTGTATTTTAATGATTGTACATTGTCTGCAACACAGAAACATTATACAAATAAATGTTATATTCATTAGTTTTTCTCATTTAGGAAGTTTCTCTGTACTTTACAAATGTGTGCACTGCCAAAAAAATTCATAGAAATGATCAGATACTGTATCAGCGTTGGCCCAGAATTCCTGTACCAGTGCATCCCTAGCAATGTTACTCCATATCGATAGGCTTCTAGCATTTTGCAGAGCCAAAAACTGTGTCAAGCATCATTTGAATTGACAGACTAATTTTTTATTAATCAGGCTCACATCCTGACACTCTGACACGCACACACCAGAAATATTGCATTCCAAAAGTGGCGAAGTTGTGTTCAGGGATGCCTGATAACTCAAAATCTAAGATTTTGCCTTCTCCTGATACTTTCCCTATTTGTGGAATTTAGAAAGAAAGTAAAAAGGCCCTGGCTTTGGCCAATGTCTTTGAGAGCCTGTCATCAGCAACTCTACATTTTCACCACCATACTTTTTCACCAGTGTGTGCGTTTCGCCTTTAGCATTGAGTTTTTCTTTACATGTGTGCATACTTTCATGTCTACCTTTCTCCTTTGTTTTAATTTGTGCAAGTCACGTGATTACAAAGGATGGACAGATCACACAAAAAAGAATCTTGCCCTTTCTGTACAAAATTCTAAACTTATTTGCTTAGCAGATGCTTTTATCCAAAGTGACCTACAAACAAGTCAATGTAATCAAGCTAACATCAGCCTTGGCCACAGGACAAGGTTAAAAAAATTGATCATCACAAGTGAAGAGCTCAGAACAAAATACAAGCGAGTTACTATTTCTTGAATACAACAACCTGATAGCTACTATCACTTAAATGGAGATTCACAAAACAAGACAGAACTTCAAATGGTTCTTAAACACCTTAAGGGAGTCAGAATTTCAAATGGAGGTGGCAGCTAATTCCACCAACCAAAAGCTACACTTGGACAAAGTCTGGACTGAGATTTGATGCTACACAGAGGTGGGTTTACTGGACACCATTCATTAGCCGACCTGAGTGGTTGAGAAGGAGCACATAACTTGGCTAGAGTCCCCAAATGCTTAGGTGCTGACCCTTCAACTACTCTGTTAGCAAATTTCAAAGATTTGAACTTAATGTGTGCTGGTATATAGTGATCTGAAAAGAGGAGTAACTTGCCTCAGCTACGTGAACACCGGATATACTGCTGCATTTTAAATCACCTGCAGTG